>NC_084495.1:34264078-34590844 GCF_030035675.1 Rhineura floridana | reverse complement strand
GATGCTTCATAGGAAGTGATTCATGAATGAAATAAATAATTACAATAATAAGTAGATGATAGTTATTGATTGTTAGCCATGGCTAATGTGCGGCTAAGAAATGCTTTAAATAAATAGAAGTGATTCATGAATGAAATAAATAATTACAATAATAAGTAGATGATAGTTATTGATTGTTAGCCATGGCTAATGTGCGGCTAAGAAATGCTTTAAATAAATAGAAGTGATTCATGAATGAAATAAATAATTACAATAATAAGTAGATGATAGTTATTGATTGTTAGCCATGGCTAATGTGCGGCTAAGAAATGCTTTAAATAAATACTCTAAAAGTCTATACATACCTACTCAGAAATAAGTCCCATTGAGTACCCACTTACCAGGCAGGAATAGGAATGCAGTCTTAATAAAGTTAGCTAGCAAACCTGCAATTCCATTTTGTAAAAAAAAGATCTGGCCACCTCTGCTTTTTATTAAACTAGAATAAATTTGCTAATGGGAAGTTGGGTAGACCAAAATTCCCTTACCACGGTCAAATTCTCAGCAGCCTTTTGGAGGTGGGCAGCTTCTTTTGCTGAGCCTATTGTATAAGGATAGTTGAGATAATATAACATTTCACACGTGTGTACGAAGCCATTGGTCTATCTTGACCAGAGTTGACTGGTCTCTTCATAGTCTGAGGCAGATATTATTTATTTATTGGATTTATAAGTTGTGTGTTATCCGAAGATCTCTAAGCAACTTCCAGCATTTGTTAAAAACATAAGTAAATATACCATACCATAAAAACAAAACAGTAAAACAACAGCAACCACCCTCATGCAGCCACAGACAACTTGGGCAGCACACTAATACAACCATATCATCTTAGCCTATGAAAAAAGATACGTCTTTACCTGGTACTGAAAAGATATCAATGAAGATGCCAGGCAGATCCACTGGGGAGTGCATTCCAAATGGGGAGCCACAACTGAAAAGGCCCTCTCCCTTGTCACCATCCTCCGAGCCTCCCTCAGAGGGAGGACCTGGAGAGGGGCCTCAGAAGAAGATTGAAGGGTCCAGGTAGGTTCATATCAGAAGAGGCGTTCCAGAAGATATTGGGTAAAAAAAATGTACTGCCTTCAAGTCGACTCCAACTTATGGCGACCCTATGAATAGGGTTTTCATGAGGCTCAGAGGCAGTGACTGGCCCAAGGTCACCCAGTGAGCTTCATGGCTAGGTGGGGATTCGAACCCTGGTCTCCCAGGTAGTAGTCCAACACCTTAACCACTACACCACACTGGCTCTTGATATATTGGGATCCTGAGCCATAAAGAGCTGTATAGGTCAAAACCAGCACTTTGAATTGGGCTTGGAATGTACCAAGTTGGACAGTGAAGTCCTGTTCCCCACATTTCACACACTGCCCACTAGACCACACCATTACTCTCCTATTGGTTTGTGGCTCCCCCTCAGAATTGACTGCCTCTTCTCAGTGGCAAACATTGATCACATCAGGTATCTTTCAGAAGGAATTGCATTGATCCAGCCTTCTTCAAACTGGTGCCCTCCAGATGTTGTGGATCTCCAGCTGCCATAAGCCCTAGCCAGCATGGCCCTCTGGTCAGGAATGATGAGAGTAGTAGCCCACAACATCTGGAGGGCATCAGGTTGGTGAAGCGAATTCATTTGACTGAAACAAAAGTCCATGTTTGCAGCTAGTACAAACTATTCTCGCAAGATACTGATGCGGGGGCATTTTGGGAGTTCATGGCGGATGGAGATTCATTGTGGATGATTGCTGCTGTGTGAACAGGAAACTCAAGGTGACAGTGGTCTCCCCCCTCAAAAAAAAATATGGTGAGAGACTAGAATGATTGCTTTTAGTGAAGGGACTCGAGGCAAAGATAGCAGAGGGCGATTGACTGGGTTGTTCTTTGCAGAGCTGTCTTGCTAATACATGTTCAGCTGTTAGTCTCCTGGAATGGGCAATGTAATCTGGGATGATTTCTTGCTCAGCAGGAAACTGCATCCTGGGAGCTAAGTAGCACCTTCTGAAGAAACAGGCTGACACGTTCTTTCTTGTTTGGACTAGTTTGGCAGTTCCAGTTTGAAAGTGTGCAGCCTTTGGGTTTTATATCCAGGAATGAAACCCGGCTTCTCCAAGCTTATTGGGAAAAGTGTTGGAAATTGTCTTACCAGAGAATGGACCTAGATCCTTTGGGGGGGCGTCCCCAAATTTTCCTGGTGAATTTGACTTTTCCCTCCATGCTGAGAGTCCTTCTGAAACTCTTTCCAGTAATGAGGCTTCCACTGCTTTCTTCCTGAAATTTTCACGTGTCTTTGGTACAGTATTAACATGAACCTTGCTGCAGCCCGAGCCTCTGAATTCTTGCTTGTCCTGTCATTGTTGAGAGTGATCTGTTCTTGGCTTCCTTCTAAATGGTTCTTTGTGTATTCACAGAAGGCCCTCCATGTCTCTGGTGGTAGCTCAGAGAAGAAATGTTCTGAGTGTCCATCACAGCTGCTATATTCTAAGCCCTTGTGGGTCTTGGGCTGCTGGAATGGGGCCTAGATTGCAGTGGAACAGCTGGCAGACAGTTCTGACATGACAAAGTAGAAGCCTCTCCTTTTGTAGTTGCTCTCAGTGTGTAGAACTCCTAGCTTTATTGGTAGAGAATCAAAATTAATACTGTTCAGGAAGGATAGAAATGAGTGAACAGCTTATTGTAGAGTGTCTGGCCTGTTCCTTTGCTCTTCATTCAAAAGCTTTGGTTCAACCATCAGGAATACTTTCCTCATGGTTAGAGGGCAAGCCTAACTCTTGGGTGGGGGAGGCCACTGCCGTATCTGAAGCCCTGCCACATGTGCTGGCTGGGGTGGAAGATGGTGCTAGTAATTTTTCCTAATCTCTGCTGTGCCAATTTCAGATTGCACCCATCTTCAGCTGCTGGAGCAGCTTAGGATCCAGCAGATCCCTGGCCAACCCTGCTGTGCCCCAATTCGGGACCTTGCACTGGCTACCGCCTGCAGGAACACCACACCAGAAGCAGCCTGTCAACAGCCTGCGCTGTTCGCAGGCACAGCTGAGTCCCTCCCCTTCTTGCCAGCAGAGGGAAGTCTCCACTGTATCCTAATCCCCTTCCAACAGCACAGATCTAGGGTTAGGATTGCTCTGTTACTGGCTAAACAAAATTGGGAGGCATGGGGGGGAGGGAGGATATGGTATTCACCTTCAGTGGAGATTTTCAAAATATACCAGGCAGACCTGGTTCAGAGGTATTTTGGTCTTGTTCAGAGACACAATTAGGAGTAGATCGCAGCTCCCAAAATAGGTCTAGAAAAAGCCTGTGTGCTGTATAAAACAGCTTCCTGGGTGTGGGTTTTTCTCTCGTATCTGCTTCTGGCTCATTCTTGGCTGGTTTCTTTCTCTCTTTCTCGCATAACTTCTGAAAAATGAGCTCTTTACTGTGACTGTGGTTCTTTCAAATGCTTACGTTTAATGTTTTTGTATTCTGCTTTCTCCTAATGCACTTAAGGCAGCTTACTGTTTAAGTAATAAAACAAAAGAAGATACAAAAGGCCAGATGGAGCTCTCTTCAGCTGTTGGTGGCTTTGTTAGGAACTGATTGTTATGAGCTCCCTGTCTTGGTTGTCTTCTTCGGTTTTCACTTCAGGGCACACAGTTATTTAGAAGATTTATATCTTGCCTTCCAATTGAATGATCCTCAAGGCACTGTTAATAAAATATTGTAATAATACACCACCCACATGCACTCCAAAACCCACGCAGCCCTTAAGTTTCTTGGTGAAGGGATGGGGCTAGAGAGTGCTTCCCTTCAGCTGTGCAGTCTCGGGGTGACTGGCAGTTGAGACCTAAGTAACATAGGAAGCTGCCTTATACTGAGGCAGACATTGGTCCATCTAGCTCAGTACTGTCTACACTGACTAGCAGCAGCACTCCAGGGTTTCAAGCAGGCGTCTTTTCCAGCCCTACCTGAAGATTCCGGGGATTGCTTTTGGAACCTTCTGCCTGTAAGGCAGATGCACTGCCTCTTACACTATGGCCTTTCCCCTTAAGTCTAATGTTTTCTAGCAGGAAGGTGGGAAATCAGCTCCCTGAAGTTGCTCCTTCCTTTGCCAATGGGTGGGACCAGGTTGATCTCCCCCTGGGCATGATTTCTTCCTGGGAAGCAGGGAGTGCAGCTTCCTAAAGGCCCTTGCTTGATGGTAGAGGCCACAGTGAGCTGCTCTTTGGCTTTGCAGCCCCCAAGGTGAGTGGGAAGTAAGTCACCTTTGGAAAAGTGATAAATGTATGTCTGTCACTCAGTTACCAGTGAGATCTGGGTAACTCTTCTAGCAATACTGGATATCTTGTATTTTTTTAACCAAATAACAGCTGGGCTTCCTCTGACTTCTTCCTTTCTTTGTGCAGGACTCTTCCCTTCAGAGTAAAAGAATGCAGACGATAAAATGTGTGGTTGTTGGCGATGGTGCTGTGGGAAAGACCTGCCTGCTTATCAGCTACACCACCAATGCATTCCCTGAGGAATATATCCCCACGGTGTTTGACAACTACAGTGCTCAGATGACTGTTGATGGCAGGATGGTTAGCCTGAATCTCTGGGACACAGCAGGCCAGGAGGAATATGACCGCCTGCGGACCCTTTCCTACCCTCAGACCAACGTCTTCGTCATCTGCTTTTCTATTGGAAGCCCCTCCTCGTATGCAAATGTGCGGCACAAATGGCACCCCGAGGTGTCTCACCACTGCCCAAATGTACCAATCCTTCTCGTCGGCACCAAGAAGGACTTGAGAAACAACACGGAGGCAGTGAAAAAGCTGAAGGAGCAGAGCCTGGCCCCTACCACCCCCCAGCAGGGGGCGTCGCTGGCCAAACAGATCGGAGCAGTCAAATACTTGGAATGCTCGGCGCTCAACCAGGAGGGGGTGAGAGAAGTCTTTGCCGAAGCTGTGCGCGCTGTTTTATATCCTGTGACCAAGAAGAACTCCAAGAAGTGCCTTCTATTGTAGTCGCCAAGGAATGCAGAGCAAAAAAGACCGAGGGCTTGGGATGTTTTGCAGGTCGCCTTCTTAATCTAATTGCATCTTGCACTAATGGCTCTAAAGAGAGATTTTTTTCAGCAAGTACTCCTGCAGTTCAGGTGCCAGTTCAGCAGACTGAAACGAACCTCTTGATTCCAGGTTTAAGGACTCTCCAACATATTCTCGGTGTCTCTGCTTATGTAGTTCTCTGTCTCTTCGGTGGAGGAGAGCTACGGCCAAGAGACCTTCTAAGCCAAGTGCTTTCTTTGCTATACAAACCTAAGATGACAGTCCTTGCTGAAACAAGCCAATGATCAGTTTTGCTTTATGTGCCGCTGTTGCTTTTTCCAGCCATTTCATCACTGGTCAGCTGTCTTGTTGTGTAGACAGGGCTGTGCCTTTCCAAGAACTCAGTCAATTTGTCAAGAGTGTTCAAAAGCACCTTCTGAATTTTAAAACTTCTCAACTATGGCATGCAAGGCCCACATGTAATAACAGAACAGAGAGGGATGGGTGATCCCTGAAAGGGCTTTTAATAAGATCAAAGCCAGTCTGTGCCCCTCTCTGTGAAACTTGCTGCAGGCCCAGGTTCTGGGACTGGGAGCTAGTCTATTTTTGTTTTCAGGGTCAGAAAACAGCATTATAATGCAGTTCCTTTGTTTCTGCTGCTGGAGGGTGTCCCTCTATCATATCAGCAACACCAAGGCATTCTTTCAAAAGCTGACTTTTCTGCATAGCCTTTTAAAGTTGGGCTTGCACTTCACAGGATGAGAATTCCTTTGTCAGCTTGGCAGACAAGTCCATCACTCCAAGATGATACTCTTGCCATGCCTGCTCTAGGATGGCATTCCTGCCAGACTGACCAAACCCCACAATGAAGAGAACATGCCTGTTCACTTGATTTAGGCATGCTTGATACTGTCATGAGGCTTACCATAGCCAGCTACACCACAGGTACCCTTAATGAAACTCTGGACTAGCTGGTCATGATGTCCTTTTAGGCATTTTGGCAGTGTGTCTTCATCAGCTCCTTGGCATGCTCTTCCTTCTCCAAATGCTATGGTTGACCTTAAATCTTCTGCATGTGGTATTGGTGGTAGAGATCTGCCTGTTGTAGAGCAGAAGGTCTCATTTGCTCACTACATCCCTGCCCACCTTTTAAACCTGACTGCCTATACTACAAAGCAGTATTTCTGTGCCTTCTCATTATGTTTTATCCTGCAGGTAAAGAAGTCAGTAACTTCTTGCCTTCTAAACATTCAGGTGTAAATGATATTAAAAAGTTGCACTGGTCTGTTAATCTCTAGGGTATAGATACCCAATATAGATGCATATAAGCAGGGTTTTAACTTTCACTGAAATATTAACTTTCCTTACCTGGAAAAGAATTGTGTTGTGTACATGCCTCTTTAACATCACAAATGATATCATCTAGTGGCATTAAGAAACTTTTTATTGATATGTGGCCAAGTTCAAGATCTTCAGTTTATTGAGAGCTTGATGCTTTGTAGCATCAGTCTGGCTCAGGACAGCTTATTTATCTGATGAACAAGTTTATGAATGGCAGTTCTTAAGGAAGTGTTAGCGAGTATTTTCTCCGCAGGTGTGCTGTGATGCTGCCTAGGAAGAAAACAATACTGAGTAGAATTATGTTCCTCTTTTTTTTTAGCTTGACCCCATTTTGAAATGAATTAGGTATGTTTTATATGACGATTGTTCTGGTTACAATCCTAGGGTGTACCAGTGGAGAGCAAACTTTGTCTGAATTTAGAATGGTGGTACTTGTGAGCTGTCATTTGTGTTGATGCCAATAAAATGTGGGAGTAGTGGAGCTAGACTGGTAACTTGGACTCGGTATAGTTCTCATCATGTGCGAACAAAATCTGCACCTAGAAGTCCTCTGAGAGTGGAGGCTAACCTGACTAGATTGCTATAATTGAAATGTGGTGGTCTCTTCTCTCTCCCCCCACAACAGAGATTCTGGCCTGGTTCCTTTGCCCCTGATCTGACCATTCTCAGGATAAAAAGGGGAGACGCACACTTTCTTGGTGACTAGAGAATGCAGTTAAAGATGATTTGGTCTAATCTGTGTTTCCAAATCCTTTTTGAACACCAGACAAAACTGTGTACATTAGGCTTTGATGCCTTTAGACCCAGTAATATGACCAGACTCTGCGGGCCAATAGTTTTGTACTTTGATGTTCAGCTTAGTATAGAATGTGCAACCCTAAAACCATGTGAAACCTTCATCGTCTGCCTTGTAGACATAATTTCGAGATGCTGCAGGAGCCAGTGTGAAAAGGCTTTCTGATCTCCCCAGTGGAAGGGATTTCTCTAGGCTGAGCTTTTACATGGTTGATAGCTGGGCCACATGTGCCTTAATGTGCAAGGGGAACCTGAGACTGTGTGGTACTGAAACATACACTGGCAACTGATTTTATAGTTAAAAATAAATTTGTATGGCGACTAATGATGTTATTTTAAATTATGCAGAATTAAATTGTAATAAAGCATTTTCTTGGTTTTTTTCTTTGTCGGGTTATTCGCTCTCTCTTTTTGTAGAAGATATTACAAAAAGCCTATTTCCTTTTCCCTTGAGATTTTTGTCTAAGGAATTTGAAATTTGTTGGAGACAGACTTCTTTACAGCAACTCTGGTCCACTTTAAGAATGCTCTGTTTTTATAGCTTTCATCATGCATTTAGATCTAAGGGAAAGATCTCTCCAGTCGTTCCTAGAATTGCATTCTGAGCTGAAGAGTTACAACAGTAACTGTGTGAGTTACAACAGTAATGGTGCTTCCTAAGTGGCTGGAGGTAAAGACAGTGCAGCAGCAGCAGCTACCACCTTCATCTTCCCCTGTTAAAATGTAGCCTTTATCATGTCTCTGCCCCATCCCAGAAGTGTCTTCTACATCATTGCCCTACAGGACCTTCAGAAACCTAGCCAAGCCAAATTTATACTTGTTAGCATGTACATTTCACAAAGAAGGAAAACCAGCCATGAAAGGGTTAACTGACAGTAAAGAGTTAATCAAAACCCTCAGGCGATACAGGTGCAGACCCTAAATCACCTAATGACTAAATGACGGTGATGGGCTATAAAGACAGGAAAAGAAAAGGATGTGTTTGTGGTGTGTGGGGAAGTAAAGAGGAGAAAGACAGACTGTGTAACTTGTGTATTCGATGCTGGAACTGCTTTATGTTATTCTGATGATAAAAGACTGTATATTTCTACACGTGCGTTGCATTATTCTTGGCAAGGTGCAAAGCAAGGGAATGACTACGGTCGGGTACGCCAGTGTGTGTCTGCCAGAGCAAACACCAACAAGGGTTATGGGCCCAGACTGCGAGTAGCTGAAGTACAGAGAGGAATCCAGACCAAGGCAAGCACAAGTAGACAGCATGTTTGGTAAACGCCGGAACGTGATGGCTGTATCCCTGAGTTCAGCAATGCTGCTGGAAAGGCTGAATGACACGAACTATATTTTTTTTATTTTTTTTTATTTAATTTAATTTATATACCGCCCTAAGCCCGAAGGCTCTCTGGTGGAAGGTAAAGATGGAGAAGTTATTACGCCGGGAAGAGTTGTGGGTGTCCGTCGAAAGTGATCCCCCCACTGACCCCCCTTTCTCCGGAATGGCTTCGCAAAGATGAAAAAGCGAGAGCAACCATTATTTTGGGTTTGGAGAATAACCAGCTGCTGTTGATAAGAGGGCTGGTTACAGCAAAAGAAGTCTGGTCTGCTCTAAAGAATGTGTACGTGAGAAAAACTGCAGAGTTTATTTGGCGAGACGGCTGTATCAAACATGTTTAAGTGAAGGGGTAACTATGCCTGCACATCTGCAGACAATGAAAGGGCTTTTCGCGGAACTGCAGGAAAGAGATGTGGAGCATATGCCCCAGCAGCAGGTATATATTATATTGTCTTCTTTGGATGCTTCATGGGACACTATTGTGTGCGCAATGGAAGCCATGACTGAGACTGAATTAACCCTGGACTATGTGACGGGAAAGCTCTTACAAGAATGGGATAGAAGACAAGAGCAGAATTGTTCCGCAGTAAGCAAGCAGCGCAGCGGAGAAACGTCAGGAAAGCAGAGGGAAGGCGAGTCAAGATTATACGGTGCGCGATGGTGTTTTCATTGTGGGTCCGAAAAACACATAAAGAAAAATTGCCCGGTGATGAGAGGGACTCTTAATGTGGCAGGAAGAGGTCGGCAGCAAAAGGAGCCATTCTCTGTTCACGTGGTCAAAGCCAGCATTAAGAAACCAGAGGAGAAAACTGGAACTTCCTGGGTGGTTGACTCAGGGGCTACCCATTTTCTAGCAAAAGACAAGAAGTTGTTTCAATCACTGTCCCCTACGTGTGGACATGTCGTACTTGCTGATGGAACCCATAGGGAGGTAAAAGGGAAGGGGACTGTATTTGTAAAATGCCTAAAAACAACTGTTACGAACGTTCTGTTTGTGCCCCAATTAGAGAATAACATCATGTCTGTGTCCACATTAAATGCAATGGAATATGCAGTCCTGTTCAGAAAAGGCACATGTAAAATAACAAAGGCAGATAAGGTATATGCAGTAGGCGTATTAGAAGATGCTTTATATGTTATAAAACAAACCTCAGAAGCTGTGGTAAGCACTATAGAGAACAAACCTCCCCATGGTAAATGCATACATCTATACCATAGGAGGCTTGGGCATGCAGGTTTCAGCACCATAAGCAAAATGCCGAGATACAGTGCTGATTTAAGGATTAAACCCTGTGCTATGTTTGTAGACTGTGATATATGCCACGAACATAAACCAGTAGCTGCACCTATCAACATAAAATGTGAACGCAGCACTAAAAGAGTTTTAGAGCTGGTACATATGGATCTCGCCGGTCCATTCTGAAAAACACTAGGTGGCGCCAGATTTTATATGTTGCTCGTGGATGACTATTCCCGTTTTTGTTTTGTGTACTTGTTGAAACACAAAGGGGAGGCATAAAAGAAGTTCAGGCATTTCATAAGGTGGGCCGAGGCAAAATATCACACGAGCATAGCCAAGGTGTTAACTGATAGAGGAGGCGAGTTTACCTCGCATAACGTTTGAAACCTATCTAACCACAAAAGGGATAAAGCATGCGTTAACCGCACCATTTTCCCCACATCAAAACGGAACCGCAGAGAGAAGGAACAGATATATTCAGGACATGGTGAGAGCTATGCTAAATGATTCACCATTATCTCCGGCTTTTTGGGGTGAATGCATTGTTTATGCGAATTATATACAAAACAGGTTGTTTTCTAGTGCTGTGCTGTCTACTCCATTCGAAAGATTCCATGGAGTAAAACCAAGGTTAGAGCACATAAAAGCGTTCAGGTCCGAGTGCTGGGTACACGTTCCAAAAGCACAAAGAAAAGGAAAGCAAGCACCCAGAGCAAAAAAGGGTATTTTATTAGGATTCGAAAAGGCTTACTACAGGGTGTGGTTGCCAACCGAAAGAAGGGTGGTAGTGAGCAGAAGTGTCAAAACACATGAGCAAGATTGGCAGAACGTAGGACGTTTTGTAGATGTAAACCTCAGTACCCCTAGTGACAAAATGCAAGAAACAGTGGACGCAATCCCACAAGGGAAGGGTTCTGACCAAGGTTTTGACATTAAGCAGGAAGAAGAAGAAGGGGAAGCTGATGTGTCTGAACAAGAGGGTACAGACGAGAAGGTTCACCCAGAACCAGAGCTGAGGTCAGAAAGGGCTAATCTTGGTAAACCACCTGACAGATTTAAAATAGGCGTGACAAAAGCGTTGTGTACTCAGGTAGAACCCTCTTATGCTGATGTAAGCAAACTGTCCCCCAAGGAAGCCCAAAAGTGGCAAATTAGCCATGGAGGAAGAGATAAGCGCCATGAACAAAAATGTGACGTGGACTTTAGCACAGCTACCTCCAAATAGGAAAGCCATTGGTTGTAAATGGATATATAAAATTAAGAAAACAGTAAAGGGGGAGGTGGAAAGGTACAGAGCACGGCTGGTGGCTAAGGGATTCAATCAAAAGTATGGAGAGGATTTTGACGCTGTATTTGCGCCCGTAGTCAGACATGAGACCATAAGACTAATGTTGAAGGTTGCTGCAACACAGAACATGCAGGTATACCACTATGACATTAAAACTGCGTTTCTTTATGGTGAGTTAGAAGAATCTTTATTTATGGAGCAACCCCCTGGTTTTGTGCAGAATCCTGCACTAGTATGTAAATTGCATAAGTCAATATATGGTCTCAAGCAAAGTGCCAGGTGTTGGCACACCAAACTTAAGGTACTGGAGTCAATGGGATTTAAAGAGTGTTGCTGATCCTTGTTTGTATGTACAACAGCAAACTGAAACTGTATACTGTCTTGTATTCGTAGACGATATCCTATACTTTTGTTATACAGACAGAGAGCAAGAGGAATTTTATGACCAATTAAAGCGACATGTTGACATGACATGCCTTGGGCCAGTAACCCACTATTTAGGCACAGAGATAGTGAGGAAAGATGACGGCAGCTTTATGCTCCACCAAACAAACAAAATAAAACAGCTCCTACAAGACTGTGGCATGGCAGACTGTAAACCAGTGAGAACGCCAATGCTAGTGGATTTCCAGAGACAGCATGAAAGCGAGGCATGTAAAGAACCAAAACTGTATAGAAGCATTATTGGAAGGTTACTGTACATAGCAAAAGTGATGAGACCAGATATATATAATGCGGTCAGTATCCTCAGCAGAAAGGTAGAACACCCAACCCAGCATGACTGGGAAGGCATAAAAAGAATACTGAGATATCTAAAGGGCACTGCCACCAAGTGTCTATTTTTATCCGCCAGCAAAAGGGACGGCATAGTATGTTATACCGATGCAGATCATGCGTCTGATGAGACTTGTAGAAAATCGACATCAGGAGTAGCAATAATGTTTCAATGGTCGTTGATAGACTGGTGTAGCGTAAAGCAGAATGTTGTTGCTATATCAAGTACAGAAGCGGAATACATAAGTCTGTCAACAGCCTGCAATGAACTATTGTGGTATGAACAGTTGCTTCGAGATGCCTGTCTAAATGTACAGAAACCATTTGTTATATATGAGGACAATCAAGCCTGTATACGATTGGCGTTGGCAGAAGGTGGCACCAGAAAAACGAAACATGTGAGTGTTAGATACCACCACCTAAACGACTGTGTACAAGGCCATGTTGATATCCGATATTGTGAAACGGGTAAAATGGCAGCAGATGTCCTGACAAAACCACTGTGTGCTGACAAACATGACAAACTTGAACAACTATTAGGCATGTATAATGTATGATATAAGACGTGCATGTATTCATTCTGTGTGAAATGAGGAGGGGCTGTTAGCATGTACATTTCACAAAGAAGGAAAACCAGCCATGAAAGGGTTAACTGACAGTAAAGAGTTAATCAAAACCCTCAGGCGATACAGGTGCAGACCCTAAATCACCTAATGACTAAATGACCATGATGGGCTATAAAGACAGGAAAAGAAAAGGATGTGTGGGTGTGGGGAAGTAAAGAGGAGTGAAAGACGGACTGTGTAACTTGTGTATTCGATGTTGGAACTGCTGTATGTTATTCTGCTGATAAAAGACTGTATATTTCTACACGCGAGTTGCGTTATTCTTGGCAAGGTGCAAAGCAAGGGAATGACTACGGTCGGGTACGCCAGTGTATGTCTGCCAGAGCAAACACCAACAATACTATCCAACAACTACAGTTGGACTCGTGCTACTTCCTTGCTGGTAGTACTGCCTCACCCTTTGTGCAATTGCTGCAGTGGGGGAAGAAAATGTCATAAGAACATGCCCATCTCCAAAACAAGCGCTTGTGTGTACGCAGACATAAATCTTATTGTCTGTCTTCGCCTAAGAACATGTGCCTGCTGGATCAAACCAAAGGCCCATCTAGTCCAGCATCCTGCAGTGCCAATCATATTTTAATAGTAAAAAATGCCTTGCCCTTCAAGCTGAATTAACATGGTGACTTGCAAGAAAAACCAATCAAATAAAATATTAGTGTGAAGTGCTTCCGTGCAGGGTTCCAGCCCCCAAATCCAGAGCTTGGAAAAGTTACTTTTTTAAACTACAACTCCCATCAGCCCCAGGCAGCACGGCCACTGGATTGGGTTGATGGGAGTTGTAGTTCAAAAAAGTAACTTTGCCAAGCTCTGCCCAAATCCCATCCTTCCTTGCCAGTGTTCAGTATTTTTCTCCAACTGTCAGTCAGCACTCAGCTTGGTTGGTTATGCTTGCTTTTTTATTGTTACTGGTGGTGGGGAACAGCTCCCTCCTTCCCTAAAGAATTTTGGTGCTTCTACAAACCATGCGTTTTGGCCCATGCCTGCTATCTCCTCTTGTGGGTGGCTGCTGCCATTTTGGCTACCCAAGGGCCACTACTCAGAGAATTGTGACCCAGCCAACAATTATTAAGTAGCCATTTGATCATGGTTTTATTCTCTCTTCCTCTTGTCCCAATGGAACTTAACAGTGCAATACCAACTATGTTTATTCAGAAGTAAGTCCTACTGAATTCACTGAGGCTCACTCCCTCAAGAGGTTAGGATGGCAGCATCAACTCCCTATGCAAGTTGGATTCCATCACCACATCCTGTGGCAGGAAGTTCCACAGGTTAACCATGCGTTGAGTAGACAAGTCCTTTCTTATTGCCTGTCCTGAATCTTCCAACATTCAGCTTCAGTAAATGACCCCAGCAGGGTGCTGGCTTTATTATTCTTACCTCCAGCTTGAACAGTTTGAAAACTATTTAAAACAATGTAGAATAACAAAAATAGAGTGCATCCTAAAACATACATCTCAGGTGCCAGACTAAAGAGGTGCGTTCCCTCCTTAGGGGAAGGATGGAGGAAAAACCCTTATCCTCTCCAGGCATAACCTACCTCACAGGGTTGTGGTGAGGGTAAAATGGAGAGGGGGAGAATTATGAACTCCACCTTGACCTCCTTTTAAGAAAGGGGTCACAAATGTAGTAATAAACTATCATCCCAGCCTCGAGGGCGCTTTTCAGCGGCGCCTCTGTTCCCGGCCCCATAGAGCGGGAGGGCTCCTTCCTCTCCACGGCGCTGCTTCAGCTGCCCTCCCGCTAATTCTCTGGGCTACTGCCGCTCTATCCGCCGAATTGCGCTCAATGGTGGCGTCGAAAGGCCGCGGCTTCCGCTTCCGGTGTAAACACTGCGGATCCGGAGGCGGCGGAGTTTCTAGGCCCGGAGCGTGTCGTTGCCGCCTCGCCGGGATGTCCGACTCGGAGAGCGAGGAGGAGTCGGGCGGAGGAGGCGGCCGGGCGGCGCCCTTCTCCCTGGCCGGCTTCCTCTTCGGCAACATCAACGAGCAGGGCCAGCTCGAGGGGGAGGGTCTGCTCGACCAGGTAGGCGCCTCGGTGGCTGGGCGAGGGAGGGGTTCTCTCGCCCGCCGGTCAAGCTGCTTCTGAGCCGCCAGACGGCTGAGAATAGCGACGAGACTGGTCTGTTGGCAGTGGCACCTTAGAGTGAGACCGCAGTTGTAGACGCCCTTAGGAATAAGTCCCATTGAATTGAATGGGGCTTAATTTGAATGCGGAAGGGCCATACCTCAGTGGCAGAGCCTCTGCCTTGCATGCAGAAAAGGGCCTGGGTTCAATTCCTGACATCTCCAGGTAGGGCTGGGAGAGACTCCTATCCTGCAATCCTGGAGATCCTCTGCCAGTCAGTGTAGATAATACTGAGCCAGATGGGCCAATAGTCTGATTCAATGCAAGGTAGCTTCCTATGTTCTGAGTAGTTGCATATAGGATAAGGGGCAGGCTGTAGCTCATTGGCAGAAAATCTGCCTTGCAAGCAGAAGGTCCCTGGCATCTCCAGTTAGGGCTGGAGAGCCAGAGTCACTGCCAGTCAGTGTGGACAATATTGAGTGAGATGGACCAAGGGTCTGACTCTGTATAAGGCAGCTTCCTATGTTCCCCTGCCACTTTGAAGGACATTGTAGAGCAGCAGGGCACAAAGACTTAAGAACCTCTCGATCTGGCCCATGTGAATTGTGCCTCCCCCACCCCATGGCTCCTGTTTACTTAAACATACACACACAATTCATGCACTTGCTGTTCTTCTGTGACTGGAAGCACTTCTGCAGGGTTTTGAAATGAGATGCATCTTTCTTTGTGATGTGAATGATTGAATCAAGGACATTCTGCATGCAAAGCATATGCTCTGCCACTGAGCTAATGCCCTTCCTAAATGCACAGGAAGTTGGCTTATGCCAAATGAGATCAGTGGTCCATTTATTTATTCAGTTTATAGCCTGCCCTTCCTCACAAAGGAGCCCAGGGTGGCATCCCAGTAGTGTCTGCTTTGATTGACAATAGCTCTTCAGGTGTCTCTGGCAAAAGATTTTCCCCAGCCTTGCTTCTTTATAACTGGAGATGCTGAGACCTTCTGCATACAAAACATGTGCTCAGCTATCAAGCTACTGCCCCATATCAAGATAGTTCCTGAATGTGTATCTTGGTTAATACTGTAGTGTGATGTGATTTGATGTTACCTGCAATAAACTTATATGACCTCTTAATAAGTTCACAATGTGCCTTCCCAACTGCACTTCAAAATATTGCCTTAAGGTTCTTCCCCCCTGCCTTCCATTCCTGGCCAAATTTTGTTTTATTTCTCTCCTTCCTTCCCCCAGGAATCCAAAAAACATTTGGCTGGACTTGGGGCACTGGGTCTGGGGAGCCTCATAACTGAAATCACAGCCAGTGAAGATGATGCTTCTGAGGCAGATGGAGCCCAGCTGGATGAGGAGGGTGAGAAGACCTTTTTTGTCTTGGAGATTGGGTAGAACAACCTTCTCCAACTGGGTACCCTCCTGATGTTGTTGGAGTCCAGCTCCCATCAGCTTCAACCAGCATGGCCAGCGGTCAAGGATTATGGTGGTTGTAGCACAACATCTGGAGGGCACCAGGTTGGGGAGGGCTAGGATAGAAGAAAGGCCTTCTATAAAATGAACAAACAAGTAGCTTCATCTCTTTCACCATCTCTGTGTGGCAGAATTGTAGTAAGAGGAGAAGAACCTGGTCTTGGTATCTAAGCAAGGCCCATCTGTCTGTCTTCTTTTCTTCCTCTCTCCCACTCCTCCAATTCCTTGTCTTGATCTCTCCCTTACTTCCAGTTGCTAATGAGAATAAGGTTGAAGGCTGTCTTGTGAAATCCATGCTCTTGTTTGCGTGTGCTTCACAAATTTGGGCACAGAGACTGTGAAAGGAGAAAGGTGTTGCCTGTTGGGTCTGTCATTTTTTCTGTGACTGTTCCCCCCCCCTTTCCAGGTTGGGTTAAGAGCACTGAGGATGCTGTTGATTATTCTGACATTAATGAGGTGGCTGAAGATGAGAGCCGCAGGTACCGGCAGGCGATGGGCAACCTTCAGCCCGTTCAGAGGGCAGGTAAGTGGTGGCAGATGTTTTCTTCTATCCCCATTAAGTCTTAACTCTGATACTGATTGATCTTTTTCTGATCAACCAGTTCGCACAATCCTGATGCTTGTCCCAATTCTCTGTTGCTCTTCTCATTTAGTGCAGCTATCTTGAAACAGATTATAGCTCTGAGCGGTATTTTATCAAAGGAGTCAGGCTTGCATAGTAAGCATAATAAGTTTTGTCATTGCTGTACCCCCCTAGCCCGAGGTTAGGACCTGATGGTAAGGAAAATTACATTCATCTGGTGTTTTAGCCCTTAGTCTCTTCATTCCTGTGGTGGATATCTCAACTCTGTGAATGTTGCCATGGAGAAATAGGGGAAAGGTTTTAAAAAAGAGAAAGGGACTTACTCCCCTTGATTTCTTTCACCTTTTCCTACTTGAAACCATCACTTGCAAATATGGCTCAGTCCTGGCTAATTGGGACCTCCTTCTTCTGCAAGAACCTGATGAACCCCTTTCACTCTGCCTCTTTTTTCTCTTCCCCAAGAAAGGAGAATGGAGGATAAAGCTATTGATGGCTAGTAAGCATGAAGTCTATATTGTACCTTCACTGTTGGAAGCAGTATGCCTCTGAATACCAATTGCTGGGAATCACAGGGTGGGGAGAGTTGCCTTAGCACTCAGGTCCTGCTTGCAGGCTCCCCAGAGACATCTGGTTGGCCACTGTGAGAAGGGGATATTAGACTAGATGGGACCCGTTTGGCCTGACCAAGCAGGACTCTTCTTATATTCTCCATCTGAGGCTCTCCTCTGGGTCCCACCCTCCCCTGACTTTAGGTGGGTGCTGACTAGAGAGTCTTTTCAGTTCTGGCAGGCTGCCTTGGGAACTTTGTTCCCACTCATGTATTTTTGGTGCTAACTGAACATGTTTTTTTTAATTTGCCCAGGTGTTTCAGCAGGTTATATAACCAATTTTATTATTATGGTTTAGCTCTGCTGCATTTGAGTGACTGCTGTTTCTGTGCTTTGATTTTTATTCTTTTTTGTATGCTCTTTAAGAAATTTTCATTTATGTAACAGCTGCACAGAATCATGCACCATCCCATGAAGTACAAAGAGGACATTTACATGTAATAAATAGTGGGGGGAAATGAAAAATGAGCAAAATGTAATATTTGGATGATAGCCGAACACACATTAAGGATTGAGTTACATGCTCCTCTTTGCTTGGTTAAGGTTTTTATTTTATTTTGAAAGGAGACCCAAAATTAATAGGAATATCAAGTTGAATGTGGGAAAATCTGGGGGAATAGAAGAGCTGTTTAAGATGACGGTGCCCAGGTCTTCTAACAAGGATGATGTGCCAAAGTTGTGCTGTGATGAAAGGGCTGCCCCCCAGTGAGATCCTTTCTTTCCTCTTTAGATGATGACGACGATGACTATGATGCTGACTGTGAAGATATTGATTCCAAGCTGATGCCTCCCCCTCCCCCACCTCCAGTACCAGTGAAAAAAGAGGATGAAAAGGATGCAGCTGCTTCTGGTGCGTATGTACCCGAGAAAGGCCTGTGAGTCCTGAAGAGCAGGGGTGAGCAGAAGGTAGATTAAAGCAAAACAAATACAATGAAAAATAAAAACAATACTGCAGCAAAAGAATGCAATTAAAAATAAAATAAATAAAAGCATTTAAAAATAAAATAAATAAAAGCATTTAAAAACATTAAGAACATCTAAACATGTTTCAGATCAGTCACATTTTTCTCACAGCGAATAATTTCAAGGTTGCGGGAAGCAGTGTCTTTCAGTCATCAAATACCTGAGTGAACAGGAAGGGTTTTAAATGTCTCTTGAATGTTAATAATGAGGGAGACAGATACACTTTACCAGGAAGGGTATTCTACAAATGGGGAACCACCATCAAAAAGGCTCTGTTATGGGTCACCACCAGCCAGGTAGCACCTGGTGATTGCACCGTACAGGCCAGCTGAGATCTGTTCCTTCTGTGTGACAGATTCAGGGTTGGGCTTTTTCAGCAGTGGTTTGTGGAATTTCTTCCCAGAAAAGGTTAAGAAGGTGCCAACATTGATGTCTTTTCCTTTTTTAAAAAAAATTGCTGTAACTCACCCTGAACCCTATGGTGAAGGGGGGTAAGAAGTCAAATTATTATTATTATTATATTGTTGGGTAAGAAATCAAATATGAAACCTTTCTGGTTTTTCATGTCTAAGTCAGGATTTACATTTTCTGTGGCTGCCTTGGCTTACATGTGGTTTTCTTTTGATGTACACTTGGGTTTTTTGCTTACAGTTTTTCAGTTTTAATGTAAGCTGCTTTTAGCTTTGGGAAAATGCATTGTACATATGTTTCATTTAATAAATAACTGGGGAATCAGAAACTGGGGGTGGGAGTTGATCTGAGAATTTAGAAGTTCTTGAATGAAGTCTGTGTGGTTTTGGAAGTGCTCAAGAGGATTCTCTTAGCATTCCTTTTTTCCTGAGCTTCTCAAGATGCTGGGTTCCATTTGAGATGCTGCACTCCCGGGTTTGATGCCTTGAGCAGGCAATGGCTCTGGTTCAACTTCTTCCATGCTGAGGTTAGGGAGCAGAGAGCTTCCTTTTTCCTGAGAGACTTGCTCTCTTCCAGGATCTGAAGATGGTGACGGTATCATTCTGCCCTCCATCATTGCTCCTTCCTCCGCTGCCTCGGAGAAGATGGATTTCAGCAGCTCTTCTGATTCTGAATCAGAGACGGGGTCCCAGGACTCAAGGAAGGCAGAGTCCAAGGAAGGCAAGCTCACTCTGCCACTTGCGGGGATCATGCAGCGAGATGCCACCAAACAGCTGCCCAGCGTCACTGCGCTGTTCCCCGAGTTTCGGCCAGGCAAGGTAGGGCTTAAGGGCAAGATCCTGCAGGATAGGTAGGGTGTCTGAGTGAAGGGTTGTACTTTGTGATGGAAGGGTGGAAACCCTGCATTTTGGTGCCCTGAGATGGCTGTCCATCTCCTTCTGCTCACCTTCCAGTCTTTTGTCACCCTGGGATTGTTACTGGGATTTGTCCCAGACCATCTCATGATCCAGCTACCTAGTCAGCTCCTAGTAAGGGTGCAAGGAGCAGAGTTTACCCCCTTTCCCCAAGTGAGTGTTTTCCTGTTAGTAAAGATCCCCAAGCCTCAAGCCTGAGGTATTTGGACATCTGTATATATATATGTGCTTCAGCATTTTTGTTTATTTTATTTTTTTGTTTTCTAAATTAATTTTAAAAAAGCCTGAGGTATGTGTGTTATCCACTGTGGGGAACTCAGCCAGAGTAGGCTGTAGGCTAATTGAGAAGCATCTTCCAGTCCTGATAGTTTCTCCTTCCAGGACCTGGATAAATCCCAAGAGTAGCAAAACGGGTGATGCTTCTACAGAGTCTACAATATGAGAGTAGCTGGTCAGGGCTCAGTGTGGCGGATTGTCCCAAGGCTGTCTTTTTTTGGTGGGGGGGGAGGCAAATGAAACTGGGAAGGAAGGTGTTAATCCTTTCCTTGCCAGCTGCAATTCCTCCCCCAGGACACATGTTGGCTTGGAAAAGGCCTCCTATTGACTCTAATAGGATTTTTTTTTATGCCTAAATGTGGTGCAGTGGGTCACTGGGTGTGTGTGCAACCCTTCCCTCAGTTGCTGTGACCGTCCATCCCCAGCCACAAATGCTGCTCCAGTGCAGTAAGTCTTGGAAAAACTCTTGTTTGCTCCAGAAAGAGCTTTTTTCCAAGAGTAATTGGGGTGGGGGTGGATGTTACATTAAGAGAGTGGGTATGTGTGTGTGAATGTAAGGGAGGGAGGGAAAGTGAATGAATGTGGGTGTGAATGAATGAATGAATGAGTGCTGTATTTGTGTAGTGGGTGAGCAAGTGTGGAATGCCCCCCCCCCGGCTCCCTCACTTTGACCACACCCACTTTTGTTTTGGATTCGCCCACCACCGGCATGTGGCCCCCAGAAGATTAGCCGTGGGAATGTGGCCCTTGGATTGAAAAAGGTCCTCAATCCGTGCTCTAGGTCTTGCAAATCCATAAAGAGAGGGCTGCCTTCACAGTAGGGCTCTTCTAGTCATCCAGAGAGATGTGACCCGCTGAAGAACTTGTCTCTGCACGGTTATGCCTGAGTGGTCACAGGCCAGTCACATGGGTGTTCCAAACCTTCATCTGTCTCTTCCTCCCAGGTGCTGCGCTTCCTGCGTCTCTTTGGCCCCGGGAAGAACATCCCATCTGTCTGGCGAAGTGCCCGCAGGAAGCGCAAGAAGAAGCACCGGGAATCAACTCCAGAAGTACAGATCCAGGAGGGAGAAGGCATGACGGAGGCAGGTGCAGAAGGAAGATCTCCCTGGGAGTACGAGTATGCCCCTCCTCCTCCTCCGGAGCAGTGCCTTTCTGACGATGAGGTGGGTCGGCAGGAACGCAGAGGGGTTAGTGACGGGAGAGGGGGGGTTCATGCCACAGGGCCTCTCTTGACACCCCAAGAGAGCACCGGAAGGGGTGGGACATCCTATCTGCCTTGCAGTAGGCTGAAGGATTCTCTGCAGACAACAGCCTAGCAAGAATGCGGGAAATATTAAGCAGATGTCATGCGTGAATCTGTCCAGCTGGAGTCCTCTGGGGATCCTCCCAGCTCTCGCTCTCTTGACCCTTTGACTCCCTGTCGCCCTCCAGATCACCATGATGGCACCAGTGGAGTCCAAGTTCTCCCAGTCTACGGGAGACGCTGACAAAGTGGCGGACACCAGGCCCAAGGTGGCTGAATGGCGCTATGGACCAGCCCAGCTCTGGTACGACATGTTGGGCATCCCTGAGGATGGCAGTGGCTTTGACTATGGTTTCAAGCTGAAAGAGTTCAGAGATGAGGAGGAAGAGGTGAGTTGGGAGGAAGAGCTCCAGTGTGTCTCTTCTGAGGCAGGAGGAGGAGAAAGGGGGCCTTGCTGCTGGCATCTTGACAGTTTTATATTTTTGCTTACAATTTTGTAAACTGAATGAAGTATGTATGATTGCAGACAACTAGAAGATTTCCCCCCTCAAGACCATATTTCATAATATATACATTAATCATAATGACAACAAATATTAATTAAATGAAAAATAAAATATAGAATTATTATTATTACTGTATTATAGTTTTGTAAGTATCATGCTACCCATGAACGCTCTGAGCAGGCGTGTGCCTGCGCCGAAGCATTCACAGGTAGCATGACACTTACAGGTGAGGCAAGGGGCGGTGCTGGCAAGAAGGGGGCGGTGTGCAGCAGCTGGGGGCTAGGTGGGTGAGCGGCAGAAACAGCAACAAGGCAGTAAGGTAAGCAATGGAGTTGGGGCTGTGGTGAGTGCTGGTGGGTGGTGTAGGTAGCTGCCTGTGAGTGGGGGGAGCGCTGGCGACCCATGGGGGTGGGGCACAGAGAAGTTTGGTGGAGGCAAGGGGGCGGAACTTCAGCAACCGGTAGGGGGGAGCTTCAGCGATGTGGGCGAGATTGGTGAGTGAAGCAGGCAGGGGTGGAGCCCCTGGTATTATTATATCTTTGTAATTTGTTGCATCTTGATGGTTTTCATTCTGCCTTTTCAGGAGGCTGAAGTTGAGAAGGATGACCTGCTGGCGGACGAGCACTTCCTCATGGTCACCCAGCTGCAGTGGGAGGATGACGTGATCTGGAACGGAGAGGACGTCAAGCACAAGGGGACCAAGACGCAGCGAGCAAGCTTGGCGGGCTGGCTGCCCTCCAGCATGACCAGGAATGCCACCGCCTATAACGCCCAGCAAGGTAATGTTAGCATGTAATTGGGGAAAGAGGTAGCTTGGTGGTAGAGCATCTGCCTTGCATGCTGAAGGTCCCGGGTTCAATCCCCAATGACATCTTCAGGTGGGGCAGGGAATATGCCCCCTTCTTGAAACCCTGGAGAGTTGCTACCAGTCAGTGTTGACAACACAGAGCCAGATGGGCCAATGGGCTGACTCATTGGTTTTGTATCTTTGTTCTTAAACCTGCTGATTTTATTTATGTTTTGGTAGATATTATTATTATTAATTGCCTTTTGCAGGCCCGTCTCTCAGTCCTTTAAGATAGGGCCTCATAAGGTCTGTTGTATTGTTCTATGGTCCTATTCTTAATGTTTTAAATTGTCTTAGTATTTTAAGTGTATGTTTCATGGTTTTAATGTTACGAATAGTTTAATTCTATTTTAATTGTATATTTTTGTATGTTTTTTACCTATGTGTGGTTTTTATTTGTAAGCCGCCCTGAGTTCCAGTTTTGGAAAAAGGGCAGGGTAAAAATAAAGAGTGATAATAATAATAATAATAATAATAATAATAATAATAATATATGTCTCAAGGTGATTTGCAGGCATGTCTCAAGGCCATTTACAGACATACCAGAAAAACAGCTTAAAATAGTTGTAAAAACAGTATGAAAACAACTGAAAATAGGTTTAATGGCAATACAGAATAAATACTTAGGTCGGAGACCTGTTCATCCAGGTGCAAAAGCTTGTCAAAACAAATATGTCTTTAATTTGTTCTTAATTATTGATTTTATTGGTATTTTTGATGAATATTCTATATTGCTTTATTTAAAAGGCTTAGAGGTTTTGTTAAGTGGTACATCAATCCTGTCAAATAAATCGATAAAAATAAAAGGTATGTTGGCCCTTTTTTTTTGGTCTGGCTGTCACCTGACCACTTGGTATTTGCAGAGGCTCCCTGGTCTGTTCAGTGTTCTCTTGTTTCCGTTGTCAGGGCTGAATCGCAGTGGCTCCCTTCTCAACTTGCCTGTTCCTTTGGTGCAGAAGCCCAGTGTGGCAGGAGTCTTGGGCATTTCCAAGGGAAAAGAGAAGCAACTCCCTGAACAGCAAGGTAAGGAGGAGGCTCGTGCTATGCAATAAAAACATAAGAACATAAGAAGAGCCTGCTGGATCAGGCCAGTGGCCCATCTAGTCCAGCATCCTGTTCTCACAGTGGCTCCGCGAGCTAGAGGAAGCCCCATGTTCTGTGTAAGTCAGCAAAAAGAGGTGGGGGTAATTATCTGGTAGGATCCAGATCTGACATAGGTTCAGCCCTGCCCAAACCTTGAATTTGAGGTTTCTTTAAGAGAAGGAGGAGGACCCCACAGCAGATCTCTACACTGCCAGTAACCCTGAAGGGCTGCTGAATCCTGACACTCCTGCCCCAGGGCTACAGGTCCCCACATAATCACCCTGGGGTCCTGGCCAGTTCTTCTTTTTGTAAAATATTTTTATTAATTTTACTAAATACGCAAGAAATCGTTTAAAATGTCTGCCTGGAAGCACCTAAGTTGGCAGTATGCTCTTCCTCATTGTGTCAGAATGGCAAAATGTCATGCTGAGCGTGGAGTTTGCTTCTTTTAGAGGGTCTGCAGCGTGGGTGGGTGGGTGTGTTTTGGAGAGGGTGATAGGCCTCCTTTGGGTAGATGGGGGAACAAGGATTTAACAGTGTCCCAGTACTCTAGAGATCTTGACAGGAATGCCTATGTTATGTTGTTGCAGCATCTCTGGATGAAGACAAGCCATGGTTCTCTATTTTTCCTATTGACAACGAAGAGCTGGTTTATGGCCGTTGGGAGGACAACATCATTTGGGATGATGAGGCGATGGAGGCTGTCTTGGCTCCACCGGTCCTGACCCTTGACCCTAATGATGAAAATATCATCCTTGGTATGTCCATAGAACCACTGTGATTTCCCTTTGGCCTTCTGGTGTTGGGAAGTGAAGAGAGATCTGCCTTTCTGGAACACTGTGATATCAGGTGAAGATGCGAAATTCCGGTGGTCTGAAAAAAATGTTCTCCTAAGCAACCTCCTGTCCAGGACTGGTGAAGTGCTTACTTGTTGTCTCCCGGAAAATTACTTTGGCTATCCTCACTTCTCCCAAGGAATTCTGGGTATTGTAGTTGTCTAAGGAGCCTAAGGATGGCTAACAGAACTCTCAGAAAATCGTAATTGCCAAAGTTCCTTTGGAGAAGCCATGACAGTTAACTGTTGTTGGGTGTTTTTTTTTTAACTCTATTTAAATTTGAAGTGTAGGTATTTCTATACTCTGATGAACAGCGGGACTTAAAATTGCAGAAGCAAGGAGTGAGTTGACCTGTCATGTAAATGATCCCAACATGATCTCAGGGTTAAAAGTCCCTCAAATCTCTTGCTAATTTCAGTTAAGTTGGATATTTTTAAAATCAGTTGGTCCATTCCCACGGGTTTCCTTTATAAAGCTATGGTAGAGATGGCGATATCTGCAGACAAGCATTCAGGGCACACTTTTCTCATATGTTTCTTCCTAGAAATTCCTGATGAGAAGGAAGAGATGACGCTGAACTCTCCTTCCAAAGAGAACAAGAAAGAGTCTTCTCTAAAGAAGAGCCGGATCCTCCTGGGCAAAACAGGAGTAATTAAGGAAGAGCCTCAGCAGGTTTGTGGCAGTAGCCCCATTTTCTTTAGGTAAGAGTGATAAATGGGAGACAAGACAAATTCTGATTCCTACCTCCCTCACTGCAACTCTAGAATATGTCTCAGCCAGAGGTGAAGGATCCCTGGAATCTCTCTAATGATGAATTTTACTACCCGAAGCAGCAAGGGCTTCGTGGGACCTTTGGAGGCAACATCATACAGGTTAGGACCAGTGGTGGCAACTGTGTGTGTGTCTGTCTAGGTGTTAAGTGTGCAACGGAGCAGTCTGGTGCAGAATTTCAGCATTCTGCCTGTGGGGAAATGCCCAGCCTTGGATGGTGTTACCTGCCTTCTGTCTTCATGATAGGACGAGGTTCCGTGTGCAGGTAACAGGTGAACCAGCTTTCCATTGGATGCTCGCAGGGCCTCTTCCAAGGCTTAGGGCGTGGCCTTGCATGCTGCAGGAAATGACACATCCCTAAGTCCCTTCTCATCTGTGATTCAGGGTTGCCTTTTCCTGGGAAGGGGAGACATTCCTGTGGCTGGCAGTGATATGCATCCTGATGTTTGTACATCCAGAGTAAAAGTGTGTGTTTTGCCTTGGTGCAGCACTCAATCCCTGCTGTGGAGCTTCGACAGCCCTTCTTCCCCACCCATATGGGCCCCATGAAGCTGCGCCAGTTCCATCGGCCTCCCTTGAAGAAATACTCCTTTGGGGCCTTATCCCAGCCTGGTCCCCATTCGGTGCAGCCACTGCTGAAGCACATCAAGAAGAAAGCCAAGGTAAAGCTCCAGTCTCCTAGTTCTGCTGTGCTGTTTCTCTAGTGTTACCTGTGGCTGTTTCGCAGCTCGAGGGCTTCCATCGCTTGCTGAGCATCCAGGAGAAGAGAGAGGTTCCCTGCTGCTGCCGCTGCTGCCTGTGTTTCTGTGTGTCTTTAGTCTCTTGATGCCTTCTCCTTGCTCTTTGCCCAGATGAGAGAACAGGAGCGGCAAGCCTCCGGTGGTGGGGAAATGTTCTTCATGCGCACCTCGCAAGACCTCACCGGCAAGGACGGCGACCTCATCCTGGCAGAGTACAGCGAGGAGAACGCCCCTTTAATGATGCAGGTTGGAATGGCAAGCAAGATCAAGAACTACTACAAGCGGGTGAGCGTGGTTGTTGTTTGGCTCCTGGTGTTTGAGCTTCTCCAACTTGAGGCTGCCCCTTCTGACTAAAGCTGTCTTTCTCCTGGCAGAAACCGGGCAAGGATCCTGGTGCCCCTGACTGTAAATACGGAGAAACGGTGTACTGTCACACCTCCCCGTTCTTGGGTTCCCTTCACCCAGGCCAGCTGCTCCAGGTGAGATGCTGCCTTTCACATTGGGAGAAGTGGTGGGCAGGGTTGAGTTTGTGTTTGTCTTGGGGAACTGGGGTGGGGTAGTTGAGCTGCCAATGCAATTGGTTGAGCAGTTGGCCCTCCTGAGGTCTGCCCACCCCCCTTTCCCAGTGCACATGGAGGGAGGGAGACGAACTCGGCAGGCATTTGTGTGCAGCAGCAATGGCTAATGTGCTTATTGTGTTTGACTTCACACCAGCCTTCCCCAGCCATCCAGATGTCGTTGGACTCCAACTCAGCCCTAGCCGACATGGCCAGTGGTCACGGATGATGGGAGTTGTAGTCCGACAGCATCTGGAGGGCACCAGCTCTACACCTCCTTCTGCTCCCAAAGGACCATTTCATTCAGCGGATGGGCCTCTTGGGTGGGAATTCTCTTATGCGTGAAAACAATCAACAGGCTTTTGGCACTTTTAAAAGGCTGAAAGATGTATTGTGGCATAAGCCTTTATAGACTGGAGCCCACTTTCTCAAAATGCATGAGGTATCTGTTGGTAGATTTGTGTGTGTGTGTGTCTGTGAAAGAGAGAGATAGTGGGATCGAACAGCTGTGACGTGCTAGAGAGTGCAGTCGGTGACATTCTCGGTCAGCAAAGGAATGGAGTGTATGTGAAAGGGTTAACTCAGTGTTGGTTGGCCAGCCAGAAGAGGAGGGGACTTTGCTGTCCACTCTGAGCTCTGCTTTCCAAGGGAGAGCTAGGTTCGTTCTTGACCCTGCATGCTTCCATTCTGAGTGCCGGAGCATTTCACTTTCATGTCCTTCCACTGTTGAGCGCAGGAGCAATTTGGTTTCATTTCCTCTCTTCCTTGGGAAGCATCATCCCTCTCTCAGAGCAGTGACGAGGGATTTTGTTTCCCTCCCCACCCTTTTCCTTGTCCATCTTATGCTCCTGTGGCATTAAAGACTCCTCCCGGGAGGCAGAAATGGTGTCAGGAGTGGGGGTGACCTGGAGCCCCCTCCCGGCCTTCGATGGCTAAGGGTGGTTAGGAGGCACACCAAGGGTGTTTGGGCTAGTGGGGACTCTTCCTGGCTGCTCTCCTTCCCTCACAGGAAAAAATAAGGAGGTGCTTCTCATGAGAAGGAACCCCATGCTCACAGAAAGCGCCCAGTGAGAAGTGGGCAGAGCAACAGGGCTGTGGCCAATCAGAAGTTGTAGAGCAGGGCAGGCGGTCGAACCTTGGTGTGTTCCCTGCGTGTTTTCCAGCTAGCTCAGCTCTGCTTACCCCTGCACCCTCCAAGCACTAGAGAGGACGGGGGCACAGGCCCTCCTCCCCAAGGAACCAGCAGAGGCCACACACCAGTTCATGGCAGAGTCATCCGTGGACTGCATCCAGTACTGTCGACTGGCCCAGGCCCTCAGAGAGTGCCACAATGAACTGGAAACACGTGCAGGTGTGCAACCGGCCCTTTCGCTTTCTGACTTTTTTTGCACATCAGTCATCTTTGGAGAATGGAAAGTGACTAGCTCGGTGTGTAGTGAGCTTTAGGCTCTGAGGTATGCATATTCTGAAGTTCCTGCTTGCTCACCTTGGAGCCTGCCCTGTGTCAGCTTTCATTTGAGTTTGATGGAGAATCCCAGTGCATCAACGCTGGTCTGTAAGTTCATGCTAAATTCTTTTCTCCCCCCCCCCCTTGCCTCTGTTGCTTCTGTTGACTAAAGTGGCTGCTTCTCTTTTGTCAGGCGTTTGAAAACAATCTCTTCCGGGCTCCCATCTATCTTCACAAGATGCTTGAAACAGACTTCCTAATTATCCGGACACGGCAAGGTTACTTCATCCGGGAGCTGGTGGATATCTTTGTAGTTGGACAGGAGTGTTCTCTCTTTGAGGTTCCTGGGCCCAACTCCAAAAGGGCCAATACTCACATCCGAGATTTTCTTCAGGTTTGTTTTCTGTGGGTTATACAAATTATTATCTCTACAGGGAAGGGGTGGGGGGAGAAGAAATATTTTTGGGAAGTAGCCCACCACTGACTTGCAGCCAGTGTTGTCTTTCTGTGACTCACAGGCCTGTGCACAAGGGCAGAGCAGTAAAATGTTTTGTGTTAATATTTGAGCCCAAAAAGGGATTCCCCACACACAGACACTGCCCCACACACAGCTTAAAATGGCTTGGAATCTCACTTGCCCTCGCTTAAGACTACTTTCCTATTTTTTAAAATTGATTGTTAGTATTTCCAAAGTAGGAAGCAATAAAGGTGAATGTTACAAGACAAGATACAACAAAACAAGGCACAACAGAGACCAGGGATTCCAAAATTAATTAATTTATTCATTTATATCCCTCCCTTCCTCGCGGCAGGAGCCCAGGGTGGCACTGTAGTCTGAGGACCACCAGTGGTCCACAAGCTTCATTCAGGTAGTCTGCAGTGTGCCTGTAGATTGGTGATTGAAGATGGCCCATCCAATGCATTAAATGTTCATATTGATTTTTAATTGTATTTTAATTGCTTCTTTTATTTCATATATTGTATTTTGCCATATCACAGTTTGAATTCTGTGGAATACAATAGATAAAAATTAAGAGAAGCAATATAAATACAATTAAAAGCCACACAGCATCTAGCACAGTGCATTACAATTGCTGCAACAGGCAGAAAAAGCAATACATGCTCTGCCAAGACCCTCAGCAATTTTCAAAAGGTCCAGAGGGGGGGAAAGTTTGGGAACCACATAGGGTCACCATAAGTCTTAACCGAGTTGAAGAGAGATTCGGCTATGGGGTGGTATACAAATGCAATAAATAAATAAATTAATATAACAACAAACATAGACATCCCCCATTCACATTGTGAGGCACACTCGATTACATACAATGAGGGGAATAGCAGAAGCAGATTCAATGCATGAGCCATTGCTTGAGGATAAGAGAAATGGGTTCTCAAAAAAGCACACTGATTTGAGTTGGATTTGCACTTTTTTTCAGAATCTGTATCTCCCTTGGCTTTACTGCTATTATAAGGGGCTGCCTGAAACCCCAAGTGCCCCCCGTTTGCATGCAAGAGGTCTATATCCCCCCCCGCAAGATTTGTTGGTTGCTCCTTAGGAGGCTGTATGGCCCCAGTGAAGGATCACCGGGCTTGGCCACCCACAGGTCCCTTCAACCCACACAGCCATAGCCCACTTGTGTTTCAAAGTGTTCCTTTGGCTTCCTTGTTAGGTCTTCATATATCGCCTTTTCTGGAAGAGCAGAGACCGACCCCGGAGGATTCGCATGGAGGATATTAAAAAGGCATTTCCGTCCCACTCAGAGAGCAGTATCCGGAAGCGACTGAAGCTCTGCGCAGACTTCAAGCGCACAGGTAGGCTTGGCTCATTTGCACAACCATGCAACAGCCTTCCTGAGATGTAGCGCTTTGCTCAAATGGTCACTGAGGGTAGCACCATTTTCCTGGAGACGGGCCACAGCTCAGTTGTAGAGCACATTCTTTGCATGCGGAAGGCCCCAGATTCTGTCCTTGCCATCCCTAATTAAGAGTCTGATTAGCAATTGGTCTGAATTATTCTCCTGTTCCTGAGACCGTGAAGAGCTGCTGTGAGTCAGAGACATCCTCCGTTCACTCTGAGCTGAGCTAAACAGACAAATAACCTAACCCAATATAACGCAGCTTCCTGTATTCTTTTCCTCCAGGAATTGCTTCCCCCGCACCCCAGTCAAAATTCTGCCTTTTTACCTTTAAAATACACATGAGCAGTAGCCCTGACGTTTTTTCCTTTTTCCAAAGGAAAGACACAATTTATGTACACATGTATCCTGATAGAGTATTTGGGTGTGTACTGTATTCTGTGTGTCTGTGTCCAAGTACAAAACATCCTGTAAAAAATGGCTGTGCAGGATGAGACAGAAGCTTTTAGAAGCTGTTGAAAGCCGAACTTCCTTTTTGAAAAAAAACACACACAAGTATTAGGAGGCAGTGTGGCGTAGTGGTTAAGGTGTTGGACTACGACCTGGGACACCAGGGTTCAAATACCCACAAAGCCATGAAGCTCACTGGGTGACCTTGGGCCAGTCACTGCCTCTCAGCCTCACAGGGAGGCAATGGGAAACCCCTTACCATGAAAACCCTATTCCTAGGGTCACCATAATTCGGAATCGACTTGAAGGCAGTCCATTTTTTTTATTAGGAGGCAGATTTGAAGAGTGTCAAGATCAAATAAAACATAAAATATTATTTATTTTTTAATTTATTATTAAATTTATATCCCACTCCTTCTCCCAGAAGGAGCCAAGGGTAGCAAAACAGAGTGCAGAATCTTAGTCTCTAAAATTGGTAGAGAATTTTTTTTCACCACCCTGTGAATACAAAAGTCTGGATAAAATATATATTTTAGAGTAACAAATTTGCATTTAATCATCTTTTATGTGTCCCTATATATTTGGGTGCCTACCGCTGTACTACCCTGAACACGTCCGATCTTGTCTGATCTTAGAAGCTAAGCAGGGTCAGGCCTGGTTAGTACTTGGATGGGAGACTGCCTGGGAATACTGGGTGCCGTAGGCTTAGAGGAAGGCAATGGTAAGCCACCTCTGAATACCTCTTACCATGCAAGCCCAATGAATGAATGAATGAATAAATGAATAAATAAATAAATATAAAGATTCATAGGGTCACCATAAGTCATAATCGACTTGAAGGCATATGACAACAATATATTTGGTTTTCCACTTGAGCTATGGACACTGAAAGGTTGTCTTCTGGCTTGCCCCCTTCCTGGGACTATGAGGGGCAGAGAGGGAGGGAATGATTCCTGGCATGGCTCAGTTGGGCCCCCCTTCTTGTTTCAGGGATGGACTCGAATTGGTGGGTTTTAAAGCCAGATTTCCGACTGCCGACCGAAGAGGAGATAAGAGCAATGGTATCTCCGGAGCAGTGCTGTGCCTATTACAGCATGATCTCTGCCGAACAGCGCTTGAAGGTGAGCCTGTGTCTTTCATGGATTCCCCTGATCCTTGTGGGTTGCCTTGGTGCTCTGCAAGATTCTTTGGGTTGCATTCTTTTTTTTAATCCAATGTCATTGTTGTGTAACAATAAAGAATTATTAAACGTATCTTTCTCATACAGCACTCTCATTGAAATAAAACAGAATTTTATAAAACTCATTGGAGCTATTAAAAACAGCCTGTTATTACCCTCGGTTAAAAAGTTGGGAGAGCCAGTGTGGTGTAGTGGTTAGAGTGTTGGACTATGACCTGGGAGGCCAGGGTTCAAATCCCCACACAGCCATGAAGTTCACTGGGTGACCTTGGGCCAGTCACTGCTTCTCAGCCTCAGAGGAAGGCAATGGTAAAACCACATCTGAATACCTCTTACCATGAAAAACCCCATTCATAGGGTTGCCATAAGTCGGGATCTACTTGAAGGCAGTCCATTTCCATTTTTTTGTTTTAAAAGGTTGGGCACTCAGTTCTTAAATGTAAAAGTTTTATAATACATCATAATTCTTTATATGGTGTAAGTCCTACTCAGTAGTAGAGCTATTGAAATTAATGAACCTGAGTTAATTATGTCTATTAACATCAGTGGGTCTGCTTTATGTAGAACTAGCATTAAATATGCCACCCTTTGAGAATAACAAGATTTATCTCTCTCCTGTCAACCTCCACCAGCGGGGAGGATTTGGGGAGATTATAAAGGCAGAGTGTAGGCTGAAAAACCTGGCCATCTCTTAGTGTCAGTTGGACTAGCCCAGTGGAGTAGATGAGCTTCTGTCTTGAATTGTCCATCCAGTAGTGGTTCTGGTTATATTTGCCCTTTCAGCGAGACCACATTCAGATTCTCTTTTTTTTTTCAATTAATTTTTATTCTAATTTTCAAAACCAAAATAATACAAAAAGAAAACAACACAAATCAATAACTAATACAATACTAAAAAAAAAATACATATATATAAAAATATTGACTTCCGATTTGTCATAGTTCAGCTATAAATCTATAATATATAACAAACCTATCTCTTAATAGATTATAAAATCACCTTCCTCCAGCGGTTATCTTAGTTGGTTTCAAATCTCATTAACATCATATCATTTTAATATTCCACAAAAAGTCAAAGAGAAGTTTCCAATCCTTGAGATATATATCAATCAATTTTTTTCTAAATAAACATGCCATTTAATCCAGCTCATCAAATCTACTAAATCCAGTAATTTCAAAACACTATAATTCAACTATAAATCTATAATATGTAACAGACCTATCTCTTAATAGATTATAAAATCACCTTCCTCCAACAGTTATCTTAGTTGGTTTCAAATCTCATTAACATCATATCATTTTAATCTTCCACAAGAAGTCAAAGAGAAGTTTCCAATCCTTGAGATATATGTCAATCATTTTTTTTTTCTAAATAAACATGCCAATTAATCCAACTCATCAAATCTACTAAGTCCAGTGATTTTAAATCGCTCTTCTGTCATTATCCATATTGGGTCCATCTTCCATCTTCCATCTTTACGCACCCGAAAATCTTGCTGTCATAGTCATATAATAAAAGTCTGGTAGGAATTTCCTCCATCACAGATATTTTCTTGCCATCAAATCCAAACATATCACTGAAGTATTGTTGCAAAGCCGCATCTCTGTTCCTCTTTTCCACATGATACACTAGTACATCTCTTGAAGGTTTTTCCATTGACACAAGACAGGGATTAATTCTGTTAACTTTCTCCATTTCAAGTTCCATCAAATCCTTCCAGTCCAAGAATTTTTTTGAACCGATAATATCTTTATCTCCAATCTCTTCAATTCCTTCAGGGACAGCGCTGAATTCCAAACTGTAATATTTGTCTCCAGGATCCATCACAGCCAGGAAATCCAAATCTTTTTTCATGTCCATAATTAAGCCAGTCTCCTTAGTTTGAACCTTGCCTTTAATTTCTCTTTCATCTTTTTTTTGTTTTCCAGATCTGTCTTTATTCTCCTTTCTCATAGAATCCTGAGTTTCTTTCAGCTCCTGTCTCATTTCGTAAAATTCAATTCTCCACGCTTGTCTATTATTTCTCAGTTCTTGTTTTATTGAGTTAATCCCATTCATTATTTTCTGAAACATGTCTAGAGATAAAGTCCCTTCTTGTACATCCATGGTCTTCTTAATTGTCATCACATTCAGATTCTCTAAACATCAGGTAGAACAGGTTCAATCCTTTGTGAAATTGTCCATCTCTGTAATGGAATAAGAATGTCTTTCTTCCCCTCACCCAATTTGCGCAGTATAGTATTATATTTATTTATTAGATTTATATCCCACCCTTCCTCCTAGTAGGAGCCCAAGGCGGCATCAAAACAGTACCTTGGATAATGTAGTACTTTCAGTGGGATGCTCGGTGTTAACAGATGCTGAAAGTAAGTTGTGAGGTTAGACAGAGCTGTTATTCTGGCTAACCCATTCAGAGTTAAAGTTAACACTGGGAAAGGGCCCTAGCTCAGTGGAAGAGCTTCTGCTTCACGTGCAGAAGGTCCCAGGTTCAATCCCTTGCAGGCAGAACTGAGCGAGTACCCTGCCTGAAATCCTAGAAAGCTGCTGCTGGTCAGTGTCGACAGTACCGAACAAGAGGGAGCAGTGGTCTGACTCCCTATAAGGCAGCTCCCAATGTTCTATGTAGGACAAGTGACCGAGTTGACTTTTGCTTATCCAGATTGAATGTGTGCACTTCAAGGAAGCAGAAAGGCAGAATGCATTATTTTTTTAGATGTTTTTAAAGCTTTTTTTAAAAGATGTTTTAAAATATGCTTTGTTTTAATATGTTTTAAGGTCTTTTGTTTTTAAGACGTTTTAGAGTGTTTTTAGTGTTTTTGTTTGCCACCCTGGGTTCCTTCTAGGAGGAAGGGTGGGATATTAATAATAATAATAATATAAATAAATAAACAATACATATTCACCTTGACTGAGGGGAGGTGAGCCTAGCCCATTTCTTCTCTTTGGTCTGCTGGCCTGGCAATTTTTGGCAGGGTTGGTCCTGAATCTTGACTTTCAGCATAGCCACGGAATAGCACCTTGAATAGGGAGGTCAGCTTTGTAAAGTCCTCTTGGATGTTTCTAGGAGAGCGGAAAAAGGAACTGAGTAGATTCTAGAGAAGACGGCTCTTTGGGACTCTTTGGCTTCTGAGTTCTCTGCTAACAACTTTGAGTTGCCTGGCATCCCACCAGGGGCAAGGGGGAGGCTGTGGGCCTGCTGTAGCCTGTGACGGGGAGAGTTCTTTTCTGGAGCGGGTGGTCTCTTCCTTTCTATGTTCACAAATCCTGTGTGCCCAAAAGGGACAGAGTCCCCTCTAAATGCTGGTGTACGAGAGCATCCAACATCACTCAGAAAATGGCTTCCCTTCTTTCCTCAGGACGCAGGTTATGGGGAGAAATCCTTTTTTGCCCCAGAAGAGGAAAATGAAGAGGACTTTCAGATGAAGATCGATGATGAGGTAGAACCGACTCCATGCAGGGCAGGGAGGGGAGGGGCCACAGGGCAAGTGGTAAATGTTCTTGCCTGGAACCTCAGAGTGGGGTGGATCTTCACACTTCCCAGCTCTGGAGTGTGACAGCTTTCTCCTCTACCTCTTCTTAGGTACGCACGGCCCCCTGGAACACCACACGGGCCTTTATTGCAGCAATGAAGGGGAAATGTCTCTTGGAAGTGACTGGAGTGGCAGACCCGACCGGGTGTGGAGAAGGATTCTCCTACGTAAAGATCCCAAACAAGCCAACGCAACAGAAAGTAAGTGAATGGGCCAGGTTAGGAAGGTGAGGGCGGAAGGGCCAGACCAGCTGTTTGTTTGTTGAAACATTTCTAGACCACACTTGCATAAAAATGCAGCAAGGTGGTATACCGCACACAAAATTACAATATGGTCAATAAAATCATTAAGAAATACTGGCTACTAAAAAGAAATCCACATTGCGAAGGCCTGTCTGAATAGCACAGGGTGGTATACAACACTAGTTCTACTCAGAGTAGACCCATTGATGTTGATAGGCATGATGAACGCAGGTTCAGTGATATCAGTGGGTCTACTCTGAGCAGGACTTAGTTGAATACAACCCACAATTTTTAGGAGATGTCAAAAAGAAGGCAGGTGCGATTCCTGCCAAACATCTACTGGCAGGGAGTTCCACAGGGTAGGGCCTGCCACACTAAAGGCTCAGTCCCTAGTAAAAGCTGATCAGACCTCAGAGGTGTGGGGAACCACAAGAAGTGTTGCATGGAGGGTTTCCCTCTATTCCTCCTGAGTACCCCTGGGGGGCCTGGGTAGGTTGGGAACGCCCTTGCGGCTGCAGAGTTGCTTCTCGAGATCTTTGCCGGGGCCTGGGAAGTAGGAGGATAAACAGACGGGTCTGGGAGTGAAAACAGTCCTGTTCTTCTTCCAGCAGGATGACAAGGAGCCGCAGCCAGTGAAGAAGACGGTGACCGGGACGGATGCAGATCTCCGGAGGCTGTCTCTCAAAAACGCCAAGCAGCTTCTGCGCAAGTTTGGCGTCCCCGAAGAGGAGGTGAGTGCGGGTAGGAGCTCTCTCAGGCGCACCCCTCGTGGGGGAACCTCCCTCTCAACAGTCTTCTGCAGTGAGCAGATCTCTCCTTTCATTAGATCAAGAAGCTGTCCCGCTGGGAGGTGATTGACGTCGTGCGCACAATGTCCACGGAGCAGGCTCGCTCGGGCGAAGGGCCAATGAGCAAATTTGCCCGCGGGTCTCGCTTCTCTGTTGCAGAGCACCAGGAGAGGTACAAAGAGGAGTGCCAACGCATCTTTGACCTGCAAAACAAGTGAGTTTGTCTGACAATACCTCCAGCATGGAACCTGCAGCTGGCCTACTCCCCATCCTTCCTAGCACAATATTGGGTGTGTTTTGAGTTTTTGATTGCAAACAGCCCTGAATGTCTGAGACTCCACTACCCGCTTCCTCTCCTATGGCTGTCATCTTGATCTTCCTGGCTAACCCCAACTGCCCTCTTGGTCATTTTTCAGCATTCCTACTCGGGACATGCCGGGAGGCTTCTTGATGCATTCTCCCCCGGAGATGTACTGAAATCCAAAATAGGGGGGGGGGCTGTTTTCTGAAAACATTTAAAGCCTAATCTAAGCAATAAGAAACAACCTGGCTTTGAGGGTGATGGTCATGTTATGGAAGTAGATGGGATTTTTTATTTAATTGGCGTGTCTAAATTGCCGCTGTTGCTACTGAAGTTTTTCCTGCTGTCTGTTCTAATCACTTTAATCGCTTTTATGCTGGCTTTGTTTTTTAGGGTTATTTATTGGTCACTGACAATCATTTCAACTGTGTTTTTATTTCATAAACAGACATTATTTGTAAGCCCTTTTGGATTCTTTTATGGAAAATCAGGGTAAGGGTCAATAAACTGAACTGAAGGTCATAGAAAGCCTAGCTGGGATAGTTGTGTTAAATGGTACTCTCAAGAGATGGCTTTATAGGGAAGGTTTCCTTAGTGGGAATATTTCAAATTTCGTTTTCTAGATCAAAGCTATCTTGGTGGTCTTTCCTAGAAGCTCTGTCGTCAAAAGGGGGGGGGAGATGTGCGACTAGCAAGATAAGTTATGTTGCCTAAGAAGATGGTGAAGGGCTGTAGCTAACAGGTAGAGATCTGCTCTGCGTACTGGAGGCCCCTGGTGCAATCCCCAACATATCCAGGTAGGAGAAGGGGAGACCTTTCCCTTCTAAAATCTTGGAGAGCTACTGCAAGTTAGTGTAGCCGATACTGAGCTAGATGGAACATGGGTCTGACTTACATTGATAAGGCAATTTCCTATGTTCCTATCCAAGTGTAACTTTGGGGAAGGGCCATAGCTCAGTGGTAGAGCACCTGCTTTGCTTGCAGAAGATCCCAGGTTCAACATCTGGCATCTCCAGGTAGGTCTGAGAGAGAGCCCCATCTGAAACTCTGGAGAGCTGCTGCCAGTCAGTGTCGACAGTACTGAGCTAGATGGGCCAACTGGTCTCACCCTGCGTAAGGCAGCTTCCTACGTGTGTAGGAGCCGGATGTAGAGGAATCAACAGGGCTCTGTGGTTGTGACTCCTGGAAAGCTCCTATGACGCTCGTCCTTTCACCCTCCTGTCCATGGCCCAAAGCGGTCACGATACGGACTCGGCAGACTAACTTTGGCGGTGGTTTTTCTGCTTCAGGGTCCTGGAGTCCACGGAGATCTTATCCACAGACACGGACAGCAGCTCCGCCGAAGACAGCGACTTTGAGGAAATGGGGAAGAACATTGAGAACATGCTCCAGAACAAGAAGACCAGCTCCCAGCTGTCCCGGGAGAGGGAAGAGCAGGAGCGGAAGGAGCTGCAGAGGATGCTTATGGGGGAGGACAGCGGCAACGACAAGGAGAGGGGCAGGAAGGACCGGAGGGACAAGAAAGGGCTGTGTGAGTGTTTTGGCAGCAGCAAGGGCAGCGCGGCTGAGACAGGGAAGGGGCCATCCTAGCACCCAGTTACTGTCTAATGCAGGAGCGTGGCGGAACCCACAGCCCCCCCCCCCAGATGTCCTTGGAGTCCAACTCCCATCAGCCCCAGCCGGCTTGGCCAATGCTCAGGGACGATGGGAGTTGAAGTCCAGCAACATCCAGAGAGCAGCAGGTTGGGGAAGGGTGTTTTATTTATATCGGGTGGGGAGCCTGTGGCCCTCCGGATGTGTTTTTTTTTAAAAAAATGTGTCCTGCTTTTCACCATGGAGGTCTCAGTGTTGACAATGGTAAAAATATACCGGGTGGTATTCAATGCTAGTCCTCCTCAAAGAAGGCCCTTTGCAGTTAATAGACGTTGCTGACTTAGGTTCATCAATTTTAATAGGTCTACTCTGAGTTCACCTTAGTTGAATGCAGCCCACTGTATATCAAATTTAAAAGAAATTAAACTTCAAAAATTTGAACAAAGAACCTCAGGAAAAAAAAAACCTCAGAGAAGCAAGCATTCAGGATGCAAAAGCATCTTGAAATCAAACGGCTTTAACCAAGTGTCTGAAACTCAGCAAGGGCAGTGCCTGTCTGACTTCTAGTGGGAGGGAGTTCCACAGAGTTGGGCCCACAGCACTGAAGGCACAACTTCTTATTGACATGGTGCTCGACTGCATCTCCCATCATCCCTGAGCATTGGCCATTCTGACTGCTGGGAGTTGGGAGTCCCACAGACACATACCCCCCACACCCCCCACACCAATCTGATGCTAAAGGATACAAGCAGAGCCCTCCTGTATCAGACAGAAGTGGAGCCACCTACGCCAGCATCCTGCCTCCCAGAGGAGTCCACCAGCAGGGCAGGAAGGCAACTGGTAGTGGCGTATTGCTTCTGAACATAGAGGTTCCTCCCCAAGGTGGTCTGCCTGGTGTCAGAATTCCTACCTTTTCTGTGGCAGGCCAAGACTTTACTCCCAGGCATTTGACTGTTAACTTTCTCTCCTGCTGTGTGATGGTTTTTGTTAAGTTTGCTATTTTAATGCTGATCATACTGATGCATTTGGGGAAGGTGCCATTAGTTTAATTAAGAACAAAACAGCAGCCTTGCGGATCAGGCCAAAAGGGGCTCATCTGGTCCAGCGTCCGGGTCTCACAGTGGCCACCCAAATGCCCATGGGAAGCCTGTGAGAAGGACCTGAGCACAAGAGCACTTGCCCTGCCTACAGTTTCCAGCGACTGGGATTCTAAAGCACGCTGCCTCTGACTATGGAGGCAGAGCACAGCCATCGCGGCTAGTAGCCATTGATAGCCTTGTCCTCCACGCATTTGTCTAATCCGCTTTCAAAGCCATCCAGTGCCTCCTGTGGGAGTGAATTCCATAGTTTAACTGTGCACCGTGTGAAGCAGTACTTTGCCAGTCTTGAAGCTTCCAACACTCGGCTTCATTGGATATCCCCAAGCTCTAGTGTTATGACAAAGTCTTATCTATTTTCTCAACACCATGCATAATTTTATACACCTCTGTCATGTCCTCCTCCCCTTACTCGCCTTGCAATTGCAGGAAATCATTTATTTATTTATTTATTTTATTGCACTTGTATACCGTCCCGTAGCCGAAGCTCTCTGGGCGGTTTACAGCAATCAAAAACATTAAAACAAATACACAATTTAAAACACATATTTTAAAAACAATTAGCATATGATCACTTTTTATTATGTTTCGTGTATGTAATTTTTTCATTTTTTTAGTTCTTGGCATTTGTTGGAAGTTTGAGGTATAAAGCGACTACCAAAGAAATAACAGTAACGATATTGGCCATTGAGAGAAGTGGCATAAATAGCAGATAGGACAGGAGGAGGAGAAGGAGGAAGAGTTCTGTAAACTGGGGCTTAGAAGTTACAAAGAAAGGAACGTGGAGAGTGGAACAGAAATGTCAGTGGACACGAGGAACTGGTGAAGGGGCTGCCCTTGGATGTGCCACTTTTTAAAAGGGGTACATGGTTCAGTGAAGATTGGTGGTTCCTGTGGGCTTTCTTCCAAGGCTCCTGAGCACCCAGCCCCATGACCCCCTTTGTCCCTCGCCATAAGATATTGGAGACTTGGCTTGCATCGGCTCTCTCCTTGACAACACACCCATGTTTTTCATTGCAGCCTCCGCCCCTGGCAACTTGGGAGGGTCTCACAAAGACGATGACACGGCTTCGGTGACCAGCCTCAATTCCTCTGCCACCGGCCGCCGCTTGAAAATCTACCGCACGTTCCGCGACGAGGATGGGAAGGAGTATGTGAGATGTGAGACGGTCCGCAAGCCTTCAGTCATTGACGCCTACAGCAGAATACGGACCACCAAGGATGATGAGTTCATGTAAGGGCATTCCAGAGAGGCTGCTTTCCTTTTGGGAGTGACGTGTTGTTGGTAGGGTGGGAATCTCCCTACAAAAGGAGAAATGTAAGAGACAGGAAATGCAAGGTTTGTTTTTTAAAAGTTATACTCTGCCTTTTTGCCCAAGGTGGCCTGCATAGATTCCTTTTTTAATTTATTTAGAAATATAGACAGAAATGAGCATATAATAAAATAAACAGCAAACACAGAGTTGGGCAGAGTGAATCAAATCAGGCAGCAGCTGATGTTGTAGTCCAGGGGTGAGGAATGATGTTGATGACTCCAGCTCCAGATGATGTTGGACTCCAGCTCCCATCAGCACCAGCCAGTGTAGCCAAAGGTCTGGGATGATTGGAGTTAGGGTCCAGCAACATCGGGTTCCCCACCATTGCCGTAACCGAAGGCCTTTGTGTTTCCAGCCGGAAGTTTGCTCTCTTTGATGAGCAGCATCGGGAGGAGATGCGGAAGGAGAGGCGCCGGATTCAGGAGCAGCTGCGGCGGCTGAAACGAAACCAAGAGAAGGAGAAGCTGAAGGGCCCTCCCGAGAAGAAGCCCAAGAAGATGAAGGAGCGGCCAGACCTTAAGGTAAGTGGGGGTCTCTTGAAAATGTTGTCTTCTTCTGCCTCCTTGTCGGTATCGAGAACACCTGGGGAAAAAGATGGCGTCAGACGCAGGTTCGTTCGCTCCTTGTTTTCTCCTGACCAAACATTAAGAGCCGCTTTTTTACGGCTGTAATTCATTTTAATTAGTTTTGTTTTATCTACTTTTCTTTTCTTCTCCAATTGTGCCATTTGGTGAGCAAAGCAGGCTCCCCTCCTTAGTGTCTGGGCACATTATCTCCTCGGCGTCCTTGAAGCAACAAATGGGGAGTGTTCACCAACAAGGCCTCGGTTAGTGAGACAGCAGCTTAACTCCCCTATATAAGGGTGTCTAATTACCAACAACAGTAGCTGCAGAGCCTCCTTGTCTTTTTTTTACAAATTGTAATCATCTAGCTCTTGCATCTGTGAAGATAATTATGCAGATATGTCTGGCAGCATCTCAGAAACCAGGGTAGGGGGCTTAATAGGTGGGTTTGGGGGGTCTCTACAGCATTCATTCCCCTTTCCCTGAAGTCTATCAGAAGCAGAATAAATTCTGCAAGGAAGGAGACATGCAGCGCTGCTTAATTTGCCTTCTTTTGTTGCGACAGATTTTGCAGAATCTGGATTGCTTTTGATGCAGAATCCAGATTTTTATTATTATTATTAAATCCAGAACGGTAGCTGTTATTCTCTTGCAGCAAAAACAAAGAGTCCTGTGGCACCTTAAAGACTAACAAATTTTATTATGGCATAGGTTTTCATGGACTCAAGCCCACTGTGTGAGCTGCATGAAGTGAAAGTTGGCAGGTTTATAAAGGAGAACATTTAATGTATGTTTAAGCTCCAATTATCACTGAATATAATTTTTGAATCTCATTCAACTCCTGCCTTATAGTGTTCTCTTTTATATACCTGCCACCTAAGATTTCACTTCGTGCATCTGTCAAAGTGGGCTTGAATCCACAAAAGCTTATGCCATAATACATTTGTTAGTTTTTAAGGGTACCACAGGTCTCTCTTGGGATTCGTGTATGTGTGCATAGCTTGAAGTTAAGCTGTGTGTCTGCTTGAATGCTGCAGACTCAATGCAGGATGGGAGGGGTTGTGCCTCTTCAAGCAGACATGGACTGACGTAGAGAGGAAACCCTTAACTTTGAACACTTGGGATGCTTCATGTGAGCACCACAGGTGCAATCAGCAGCATTGCAGGTCGCACAAGTTTGATTGTCCATCAGTGCCCCAGCCTGATAGTCATGTTTTATCTAGTGTGAGCAAAACGAAACTTTCTTTTCAAAATGTATAAACTGCCTTTCTGCTTAAAAGTATTCAAGGCAGGGAAGAGCTGGGGATCAAGGCTGGTGATTTGCTTTGTCCCAAGCGTACACTCTCTCCCTCCCTCTCTCTCTCTCGCTCATGCGAATTCCTTTTGCTGTTGTTGGAAGCCCTGTTCCTGGAGAGCTCTTGGAGCAGACAGTGGCCCTTCACTCCTTTGCCTTTTACTTGCAGTTAAAGTGCGGGGCTTGCGGTGCCATTGGGCACATGAGGACCAACAAATTCTGCCCTCTCTACTACCAAACCAATGCTCCGCCATCCAACCCTGTGGCCATGACGGAGGAGCAGGAAGAGGAGCTGGAGAAGACGGTCATTCCCAACGACAACGAAGAGCTGATCAAAGTGGAGGGGACCAAGATTGTCTTGGGGAAGCAGCTCATTGAGAGGTGAGGGGTGGCAGGGAGGTGCTTAGCACCATCCCAATGGTGCTGGGGTCTGGCCTGGGTTAATCATAGAATCATAGAGTTGGAAGGGGCCTTGTAGGCCATCGAGTCCAACCCCCTGCTCACAGCAGGAAATCCACAGCTAGAGCATCTCCCGCAGATAGCTGTCCAGCCTCTGCTTGAAGACATCCAGCGAAGGGGATCCCACCACCTCCCTAGGCAGTCGGTTCCATTGCCAAACTGCCCTTACTGTCAAGAAGTTCCTTTTAATGTCCAATCTGAATCTATGCTCCTGCAACTTAAAACCATTAGACCTAGTCCTACCCTCTGGGGCAGCAGTGAACAAATCTGTACCCTCCTCTATGTGACAGCCCTTCAGGTACTTAAAGAGTGCAATCATGTCACCCCTCAGCCTTCTCTTCACCAGACTGAACATGCCAAGTTCCTTCAACCTTTCCTCATAAGACTTGTTCTCCATACTGGCTATCATCCTCAGCTTTCCCAGTGTACGGACGTGTGGGAGTCATCCTCAGGCAGTGGGTTAACACCCTGTTTATGCCCAGGACAGGCAGGCTCACGTGCTCCAAAATGGAGAGAAACCTCCCACTCCTCTGTTTAACTCATTCTCTTCTGGAAGATTTCCCATGTATCTCTGGAGAGGGCTCTTTGCACTCAGGTCCTGCTTGTGGGCTTCCCATTGGGGCATCTGGTTGGCTACTGTGAGAACAGGATGTTGGGCTAGATGGGCCATTGGCCTGATCCAGCAGGCTCTTCTTAAGTGTTCTTAAAAGCTGTTCACCGTAAGTAGCCTCAGTTCTTCTCTTGCAAAATGAGAATCCAAGTGATCTAACAGGGCTTATTCATTTATTTACATTATCTGTTAGTCACCTTCTTACTGAGGTATCTGTGACAGCAAACCAAACAATTAGCCAATTCAGATACTGAAAACTTACAATAAAAGCAAGAATGAGGTGAGGCTGTCGATGTGCTGAACCGTTGCCTGGCCGTGACAATGGACTGGATGAGAGCTAACAAACTGAGGCTCAATCCTGACAAGACTGAGATGCTGTTGGTGGATGGTTTCTCTGATCGGATGGTGGATATATACCCTGTCCTGGATGGGGTTACACTCCCCCTAAAGGAGCAGGTTCATAGTCTGGGAGTCTTTTTAGACTCTTCCCTTTCACTTGAGGCTCAAGTAGCCTCGGTGGCACGGAATGCGTTCTACCAACTTCGGTTGGTAGCCCAGCTACGTCCCTATTTGAGTAAGGAGGACCTCACATCAGTTGTACATGCTCTGGTAACCTCGCGTTTGGACTACTGCAATGCGCTCTACGTAGGGCTACCTTTGAAGACAGTTCGGAAGCTACAGCTAGTGCAAAATGCGGCGGCCAGATTGTTAACAAGGACCAAGCGGTCCGAGCACATAACACCTGTTCTGGCTCGCCTGCACTGGCTACCAATATGCTTCCGGGCCAGATTCAAAGTGTTGGTACTAACCTATAAAGCCTTATACGGCGCGGGACCACGATACCTGTTGGAACGCCTCTCCCGATACGAACCGGCCCGTACACTACGGTCTGCTACGAAGGCCCTCCTCCGGGTTCTGACTCATAGGGAGGCCCCGAGGGTGGTGACAAGATCTAGGGCCTTCTCAGTGGTGGCCCCCAAACTGTGGAATAGTCTCCCCGAGGAGGTGTGCTTGGCGCCGACATTGTTATCCTTTCGGCGCCAAGTTAAAACCTTCCTCTTTTCCGAGGCATTTTAATTTAAGTTAACTTAATTTTTAAAATTTGTTGTAATTGATTTTAGATTGTTTTATTTTTATATGTTTTTGTTGTATTATATTGTGTGATTTTATTGTATTTCTTGTGTTCACCGCCCAGAGAGCTATTGCTAGTCGGGCGGTATAAAAGTCTAATAAATAAATAATAAATATAATAGGAGCATTGAATCAGTAATCAGGATTGGGACCTAACCACCCTTAGTAGAATTGCATGGTTGCGTGCTATGTTAGTTCTACTCAGGGTAGACCCACTGAAATTAAAACAACTCACTTAGAGCGCCCATTAATTTCAATGAGTCTACTCGGAATAGGACTTAGTTGGATACAGCCCCTAGAGCGTTAGAGTTGTGATGATCTTGGAGATCATCTACTCCAGCTCTTTGCAGGAATCTATTAACAGTAAAACTGCAATAGCGAGATCTAGCAGTCAAAAGCCTTGCTGAAAAGAAAAGTTTTTACTTAGTGCCAAAAAGCATCAGCAAAGGTGCCTCATGGATCTGTTTGGGGAGGCTCTGCCAAAAAAAGAGGTGCCACAGCCAAGAAGGCTTTGGGTTGTTGGGATGATTAATGCAAGAAGTTAGAATTGGGAGCGCCTGGTATGTGGGCTGATGGATATTGGGGCTGCAGAGATCATGAGCAGACGATGAGGGGTGTCTTCAGTTGACAGCACCATTTACCCCAGAGTAAACCCACTAGAGGAGTAAATGGGCTTTGTATTGCTCTACTTTGGTTTGACCCAATCCCTCCCAGAGGGCCTGCTGGATGCACTGGAGGGAGGGATGATGGAAACTTCAGTGATTTTCTCTCTCTTTGTGTCCTTATAGTGCGGATGAAGTTCGCAGGAAGTCTTTAGTCCTGAAGTTCCCAAAACAGCAGCTTCCACCAAAGAAGAAACGGCGCGTTGGGACCACGGTTCATTGTGACTACTTAAATGTAAGCCCTTGTGTCGCTGCCATTCTCCCCCCTCCCACCCGCCCGCCAACCAATGGTCTGTCTTGGAGACAATTGCGGTGGCAGTGCTTATTCTAAACCTTGGCCAGAGGACCAGTTGCATGGGGGCTAGTAGAAGGGGGAGATGGAAGGCAACCCCTCCCCAAAAGAAGGGTTGGAAGCCTGGAGATGCTTCTTGTCAAGATCTGGAAAGTCTGTCATGTCTAAACCTCGGGAATGTCTTAACATCCTGCTTCTGTCTCTTTCAGCGGCCTCACAAATCCATCCACCGGCGGCGCACAGACCCCATGGTGACGCTGTCCTCTGTCCTAGAAAGCATTATCAATGAAATGCGAGATCTTCCCAATGTAAGAACTTTGGGGCCTGTGAAGTTTGGCTTGGCATCTTCTGGCTCTTTGTTACGTGCAGGGACGAGGGGGCTTTATACTGTTCAGATACTAGGAGGGCTAGCACCTTGAGGAATCCTTGATTCATTTCAGTAGTTGGAATTTGAGGGCACGCTTTCTGCTATAATTCTTTGAAATAGAGGGTTGTTGCTTGCCAACCTCACCTTCCGGAATGGGTTTATGTCCATTGTATTCCCTTAATTTGTTTGTGGGGATTTGGGAAGCACCTTCTCAACTTGCCAAAGTTCACAGATTGGGAATGGGGAGCCACATCTGGGAGGGAGAAGGAAGCCCCTCCGCCTTTGATGAGAGAAGCTGCAAGGAGAGCATTTGCCCTCTGTGGAAGGGGTGTCTCCCCCTCCTCCTCATACCCCGTGCAATGAGTGTGTGCTCGAGATTTTACGCTGGCAAGGCTCACACTCTGGAATGTATAGAAGTGTGGTGCACCACAATCATACATCAAAATGTATTATTGGCACAAAAGGGGATTGGGCAAATGTGTGGAGGAAAAGGGAGAGAGGCCTATCAGTGGCTGCTAGCCAGCAAAAGAGGGGGAGGCCAGGCCAGGGAGCTAGTGCCATCAGCTCCTGAAGTCGGCCTGAGGAAATTTTGTACCATTTGTTTATGTTGATTGTGTCAATATTTGAAATTCTAAACTGCCTTGGGTACCTTGGCAGAAAGGCGGTATGTACATGCAATAAGTAAGTAATAAACAAATGAATATATGATGGCTGAGTGGAACCTCCAGCATCAGAGGCAGTCTACCTCTGAATGCCAGTTGCTGGGGAGAGGGCATTTGCCTTCCTCGCCTGCTTGTGGGCTTCCCAAAGGCCTCTGGTTGGCCATTGTGAGAAACAGGGTGCTGGATTATATGTTTGTTTGCCTCAATTTATATCCTGCCTTTCTGTATGTAGCGCCCCTCACCCCAAGTGGCCCTAAAAAATGGACCCACCTTGGCCTGATTCAGCAGGGCTGCTGTTGCATTCCTAAAACAACAGCAAACCAACTGTTAAGAAATGAGGGGTGTCAATACTTGTATCACCCGGCGGCTGCTTGCTTGAAACGGCTCTGGTGGCTTTTGCGGGGGAGGCTCGTCATCACCTTCCCTCTTTGGCTGGCAGGCAAGCTGCTTCTCATGGTTTTTTACGTCTTTATATTGCCGGCGTTTTATGAGAGGGCGGTATATAAATAAAAAGGGAATCCCATCTTCTGTTCCTGTTTGCCTCCCTGCCGCTCCAGACATATCCCTTCCACCAGCCGGTTAATGGGAAGGTTGTCAAGGATTATTACAAGATCATCACCAAGCCCATGGACCTGCAGAGCCTGCGCGAGAACGTCCGTAAGCGCCTCTACCCGTCCCGCGAGGAGTTCCGAGAGCACCTGGAGCTTATCGTGAAGAACAGCGCCACGTATAATGGTGATTGTTTATTGGCCTTTTAAAATGAAATGTTTCTCTCCTGTGCTCCTTATATGCAGGGTCCCAGTCTCAAAAGACCGTTCGTGGTAACTGAGGCAAGTGACCTGGCATTTTTTCTGAAGGTGTTGAGAGTGGAGGAGGAGGAGGAGGAGGAGCAGGGTTAGGCAAAGGGTGGCTTTTTTGTTTAATAATATTGTTTATATTGTCAACTTTGAACATTATAAGAATAAACACCTGCCTGAATACAGTGGTTCTTGTCATCGAGTAAGTGGGTGGCTTTTAAGAGTTCATTTGTAAGACTACCTGATATGAAGGACTTTCCTCCTGAGGTTAACCTACTTGACATTGTGGTCTACTTTGTCATTTAAAGCCTCTGGTCCATGAGGTGTTCAATTATTTCCCTGGCTGATGGCCTTATATATTTCTAATTTGGCAGAATATTCCCCTCCCTTAATTTCCTGATTTTTTTCTGTTTCTGATGATTTATTTATTTATTTATTTATTGCCTTTCCTTGTCTGATTTACCATCTGGATATACTTTAAAAAATACACAACTTCCTCCTATACCTGTCCTTGAGCGATTTTCAATTAGAACTAGACTGTGAAGGAAGAGTTGTAATACCTGCTCCTTCTCAGTTAACTCCTCCTTTTCTCTGGGACTGTGATCTTCCAGCAGCTTGGGGCAGGGCAGAATGGAGCAGTGCCTTATTTGCTGCTGCTCAATCTCCGTGACACCATGAAGCAGCCTTCCCCAACCTGGTGATGTTTGGGCTACAACTTCCATCAGCCCTAGTCAGCATGGCTTTGTTGGGTGAGGTTGATGTGAGTAGCAGTCCAAAATATGTGGACTACAGATGGCTGTAAAATTGAGAGAGTGCTCTCTGAGACCCTTGGTGAGTCTCTGAGTTAACTCTCCATTGCATTGGAGATTAATGTAACCATGTGTTGATCATATGTTTATAATCTTCTTTTCAAGCTAGCAAGGTCCGCAAGGCAGCTAGCTAATGGGAAACATTATTATTTAATTTTTTTAATCATTACTGTTTACTGCTGCTGCTACTTTGAAACATACATGTAAATCACCATAAACATCAATAATAAAAATCTGGTTGGCATTAGGATCCCAAAATAAAGCCATCACGTTGACTATGAATGTCTCTGCCGTTGCTATATCCCACAATAAATATTTCTGCCATGTGTTTGCAGGTCCAAAGCACTCCCTGACCCAGATCTCTCAGTCGATGCTGGACCTCTGTGATCAAAAACTAAAAGAGGCAAGTCTTATATTTTTGTTGAGAGAGTTGCTAAACAACTGTGGTCACATCTTTACCATTCATTTAAATACACATGTAAAAGCACATTTCCCCTGCCCAAGAGTCCTGGGAACTGTAGTTTTTTAAGGCTGCTAGGAATTGTAACTTGAGTGGAAGACTACAGTTCCCCGGATTCTTTGGGGGAAGCCATGTATTTTAAATGAACTTTAAATGTATAGTGTGGATGTGACGTGAGAATATTTTTAAGGCTGAGCTGTTTCCATTAGCAGTTTGGTGATTCTAGACCAAAGGGGATTTGTTTTGAAAAGACAACAATGGTGATTTCTTGGGTACTTGCATGGGAGAATAGAGATGATCTCAATAGCAACACAGCATAGGATCTGCTCTCGATTTAATAGTCTTAGTGGTAAGGTTCCATTGCTGGCTTTACCATCAAATACTGATTTTGGTTTCTGGATTTTGAATTAATAAAAGTTACTGAATTTGAAAGTGCAGTGCAGATTTCCAAACAGATTGTAAATGTCTGAAATCTGTTAGAAATTCTTTGTCAGATTGTGACAGAGAAAAGGCGAGTCAATGGTGACAACATAGAAGTGTATAAAATTATGTATGACATGGAGAAAGTGGCTAGAGAAAAGCTTTTCTCCCTCTCATAACGCTAGAACTCATGGACATCCAATGAAGCTGAATGTTGGAAGATTCAGGAACTGACAAAAGAAAGTATTTCTTCACGCAGTGCGTAGTTAAAATATGGAATTCTCTCCCACAAGAGGCAGTGATGGCCACCAACTTGGCTGGCTTTAAAAGTGGATTAGAGAAATGTATGGAGGAAAGGCATCAGTGGCTACTAGCCATGATGGCTATGCTTTGTCTCCATAGGCAGAGGCAGTTTGCTTTCAAATAATAGTTGCTGGAAACCGTGGGAGGGGAGAGTGCTCAATGCACTCACGTCCTGCTTGCATGTTTCCCATGTGGTTGGCCACAGTGAGGATGCTGGGTTAGGTGGCCCATTAGCCTGATGCAGCAGGCTCTTCTTATGTTCTTAATGTTATAATAGTTCTTTGACATAAAGAATGCTATTGTCACCTAATCAGATGAAACTGCTTCCTGGAGGAAGAGAGTCAGAACTGTCACATGTTAACTCATATGTGAAATATGAACACAAATCAAATTTTTTATTATTTCTGCAAAAAGATCAAAATAAATGCTAGTTTATTAAACGGTAAAATGTGATCTTGCCTGCCTTCAGCTTATTTTAACTATAAAAATCTAAAACAAACAATAATAATAATAAAAAGCTGCCATTGGTCCATCTGACTTAGTGTTACCATGACTAGCAGTGGCTCTAAGGTTTCAGACAGGTTCCCTTGAAGCCCTACCTGGAGATGCAAAGCAGAGGCTCTACCACTGTGCTATGGCCCTTTCCAGCGAACAAACCAAATGGGGGTTGATTTAACGGAATTGCTCTTCTGTGCATTTCTGTCCCTTGGTGCCCTTTCAGAGGGAAGACAAACTGGCTCGTTTGGAGAAGGCGATTAACCCCCTTTTGGATGATGATGATCAAGTGGCCTTCTCCTTTATTCTGGACAACATTGTCACCCAGAAGATGATGGCCGTTCCTGATGTACGTCTGCCCTTGGCATGTGGTGGTGGTGAAAGGGAGCTTGTGGGTCTTGGGGAGATCTGACACAACAACCTTATTTTTGAAGGAGTGCAATGCGCAGTGGATGCATGTGTGTCCCTGCTTTCTGAGAGTCTGGCTCCTGCCATGCTATATTTTTTTTCTTTCCTTTTGACCCATGCAGTCTTCCACTTTTCTCTCTTGGCTGGTTTTGGTCCAGAGATCTGGCATAGTTCATCCTCAGAAGGCTTTTTGGTCCTGTGCAGTGTTTGAGCAACACTGTGATCAATGAGAATGTTATTGGACAGCTAGAAAATTATCTGGCTCTGGAGCTTTCTTATCTCTGAATTTACTTCGGGTTTGGCCAAGACTGCTTAGCGGACTGCAGGCACCACCAGAATAATTGGGTTTTTGGCAGATGTGGGAAGTGGAACGTTTCTCCTGCTTTCAGCTAGGTGTTGTACAAGTCTTACAGCATGCAGTTCATTCCACCAGAGCTTTTTGCATGTAATCTCCTTGCCTTCTTTTCACTTGCAGTCTTGGCCCTTCCATCATCCCGTTAACAAGAAATTCGTGCCAGATTATCATAAAGTCATTGTCAGCCCGATGGACCTAGAGACAATCCGCAAGGTGCGTACTGTGGAGGGGACAGGCTTTCTAGCTTCACATGTCACCTTTTCAAAACCCTTGGTGACTAAACAAAGCCACGGGAGTATGTTGAATTGAAAGGCCCAGGATGGATGAGCAAATGGCAGTATTTTAAACCTCAGATAACATACCAAGAGTATGAGTGCAATATGGAAGTGTGGGCCAAGGGTGAAGTATTTCTGCTTACCTACTCTCAGCCACCAGCTACGGACTCTGGAGCCAAAAAGTTATGGTGAAAATAAATAACACAAAAGCATTCATTGTGCTGGGCGATTGGATCCTACTGAGTGGTCGGGGGTGGGTGGAGAGCAGCAGCTTCACATGCGAAAGGATCACCAGGACACTCTAAGATATTACAGTGGGCTATAAGGAACAAGGTGGCCCCTAGTTGGCGTGTATGAGTCCTTGTAAAGGGTCCAAGTAGGACTTTTTATAGGTCAAAATTAACACTTCATATTGTTCCTTTGAGGTTCTACACTCCCACCATGTCTCCTTGTTTATTCATTCTAGAATATCTCAAAACACAAATATCAGAACCGAGATGTCTTTCTGGATGACGTGAACCTGATCCTTGCCAACAGCATCAAATACAACGGTGAGAGACCCTGTTAGCTCTGTGCTGGGCCTGTAGCCCTTTGACTCGCATTTACACAGAGATGCCAGGGCAAGACCAGCACCTGACTCCACCCATCTACTGATTAAGACATTAGCAAGTCTCTGTGCCTAAAATGGGGCCAGTTTGATAAAAGATAAAAGTTGCTCCTTCCTTCTGGAGTCATTGCCGCCCCGGGCTTCTGCTGGGAGGAAGGGCGGGATATAAATCAAATGATAAATAAATAAATTTCTTTTATGCTGCTTGAGCTCCCCAGTCCTATGCTGTGTATAGGCATGAACAGAATAGAGCAAGGATAGCTCACCCCTAATTGCCCCCCCCAAAATTTCACTGGTTTTGGTGGCAGTGACAGAAAGGGTGTGTGTGATGGAGACAAAGTTAGATAATGCTGTGATGGGTGGAGAGCTTTAAACCTGTCAATTCAGCCCATCACCCAAGTGGGGATGCAACTTGTTGTCCCCCCATCACCAGATTGCTCATTTGATTAGTGAGATCTTTGTAGATCAGCTGAGGAAGGGCTGCATGTCCTACGTGCATGTGAGGGTGCACGATGGCCACATCCATGGGTGGCATGCAGCCCCTGAAGGATTTGCCAAGAGCAAATGCAGCCCTCAGGCCAGAAAGATTAGTCACTCCTGGAATAGAGGATTGGCCTTGATTAACTCCCAAGGGTGTTAAAGTATACTCTGTGTGTGTGTGTGTGTGTGAGAGAGAGAGAGAGGAATCTGAAGGGCTCAGGAGACGTTAGTAGTAAATTTTGGCTGTCTGTGTGAAGTAACTTCCCAAGAAACAAGAGTCTTCAAAAGGTATCACCCACAGTTTTCACAAACTCACATGGGCAAAGCTCTGGAAAACTGTATTGGCAGAGGGGAGACCAGTGGTGTAGTGGCAAATTCAGAAGTGCAGGGTCTCTTCATGATAGATACAACCATGACCCTTCCTCCCCACCCTTATTTTTTGCTGCTGGGTTGAGAATGACATCATGCCTTCTCTGACAACAGACATCCCTAGGAGCCAATAAGAATGAAAAGGGAAAGTGTTAGCTACTGAGAAGAGTCTTCTCAGTGGCTGACTCACCTTCTTTCATTCTGATTGGCTCCAGTCAGCAGGAAAGGGCAAGGAAGCATGTTGGAAGACTCTTCTCAGTGGCTAACACACTCCCCTTTATGCTGATTGGCTCGTAGGATGCTGCAGACATAGGACCCTGCTCCCAAAAAAGTAAGAGGTCTAAGTCCCCCCAAGTTCCTGGTTGGCTACACTACTGAGGGGACACTTAACTTGGATCTTTGCATCCTTGGCACTGAAGAGGACCATGTGGAAGGGGGCTGCTTGTCTTTGAGGCTTTATTTTTATTTTATTTATTCAGTTTATATCCATCCTTTCTTCTGAAGGATTCCAGGGCGGTAGGCGCATCAGTAGTAAAAGACATTGTAAAAGCCTTCTAAAAACAGTTAAAAACATTTTCTCAGCCAGTGATTTCAGGGTTGCCAGGAACAGTATCTTTCAGCCATCTAATGCCTGGGTAAAAAGGAAAGTGTTGAAATTCCTCCAGAAAATCAGTAAGGAGAGATACAGACAGACCTCATCAAGGAGGACCTTCTACAAATGGGGAGCCACCCCTGAAAAAGCCCTGTCACGGGTCAATGCCAGCTGGGCAACCCCCACTCCCCCCCAGTGACAGCATCACCAACAAGGCTATGGTATGCTCAGATATCAGGAAGCAGTACTTAAAACAAAAAAACCTACACCTTCTTATTTTTCCATTTCAGGGCCTGACAGCCAATATACAAAAACTGCTCAAGAGATAGTGAACATCTGTTACCAGACGCTAGCAGAGGTAAGTAGCTCCCCATGTCAAACCTATCGAGACGTGCTTTTCATTCTTGACAGCCCCAGCAAGCGCTTCTCTCTTTCTCTCTCTCTGCACCTTCAGTATGACGAACACTTGACCCAGCTGGAGAAGGATATCTCTACCGCAAAGGAAGCAGCCTTAGAGGAGGCAGATCTAGAGAGCCTTGACCCGATGACCCCTGGGCCCTACACGCCGCAGGTGAGCCTCTCCTCCCGAGTGCTCTTTCCAGGTGTCCTCTCCTGCTGTCAAGCACTGTGACCCCAGCATGGGATTTGTGGGGAGGGGGCTGTAGGGAAAGACCACACATGCTTGTGGATAAGTTTTCTTTTTTCTGGCGAAACCCTGTGTGTATTTCCTATTTTGTGAGATTTCTGAGCCACAGCTCTGTGCTGGACCTAGTATCGCTGGGAGATGTTTGGTTGGGAAGGAGCCCTTTGGAGACACTGTTGTCCATCTAGACCAGCGCTGGCTCTTGCCACGCTTCCAACAAAATCCAAAACACACACTTCCATGGCGGTGGCTTCTTCTCCGTGCGCGCGTGCAGACACAGACACACAGTCACTCACTCACTCTGTTGAGAGGGATGAAATCTCACAATGACAGAGGGAGAACTGCAATCTGCAAGTTTTGGACTGCCTGCTAGAGGGGTGGGAAACCTTTTCCAACCTGAGGGCCACATACCTTTGTGGCAACCTTCCAAGGGCCTCATATCAGTAGCGGGTGTGGCCAAAGTCAAAAGTGAAGTGGGAACAGAGACAAAAATGAGCTGACTAATGGACACGGCTCTCACCTTTGTGCAATAGGCTACATTTTAGCCATGCAAAAGTTAGAGGTTTCTACACGCAGTATTAATTATTATTATTATTATTAAATTGATTACCTGCCCTTTACCCATAGGTCCTGGAGCGGGTTACAAAATCTAAAATACAATATTAAAAAGAATTAAAACAGGTTACAATTGCAGGAATAGGGTGGGTTCTGAAAACATACATCTCAGGAGCTGAAGGCCAAGGTAAAGAGGTGTGTCTTTAGCATTTGCCGAAAACTATATAGCAACAGTCCCAGATGCACCTCTGGGGAGAGAGTTCCACAAGTTTAGGGGCTGCCACAGAGAATGCCCTCTTCTGGGGCACCATTCCTCTACTTCTCAGGGTGGTGGAACTAACAAGAAGACTCCCTCTGCTGACCTCAACACCCGAGAGGGCCTGTAGAGGGTCATTGTCCTCCATCCATCCATCCAGGCAAGGCAAGAGGCATTATCACAGTTCGAGGACACATTCTAAGCAGGCAGAAGCACTCCCACAGGGTGCAGAGCAGGGCCAGTGAGGGGTGTGGCCTATTGGGGGCCAAATAGAGAGTCCTGGACAGCTGTGTCCCTGTTCTGCTGCCACTCTGTTGTGTGTTATGGTTGCGGCCTGTAGCTGAACGCAAACCGCTTATAGAGAATATGACTTTACATCTCACCCTCTATGGTAAATCCCGTCTATCTTCATACATCTCCCAATGAGGGAAGAAACAAGCGGTGTGTTTCTGTGTGTGGGAGAGGCCACATTAGTGGAAACAGCACCTGCTTTCCGTATGGAAGATCTCAGGTTCAGTCTCCGGTATCTCCAGTTAAAAAAAGAATCGGATAGCAGGTAGAGGGAAGCCACCTGCAGCAGAAAATCCCACATGCTTCTCTTCCTCTCTCCTCCCAGGAAAAACACAATAAAAAATAACTCAAAGTAATTTGCTGCCTTTTCATGACACTGAACATATGTTGCCTGAGGTGGCTGTCTCACCCTGCCTAACAGTAGGGCCAGCTCTGCCCTATCTGCCTAAGACTTTGTAGAGGCAGAGTAGCCAATACTGCCATGCAGAGTATACAGTACTGGGCTAGATGGACAAGTCTGACCTGGCTTTGCCTCAACCAGCCACATTTTGCTCCATTACCAGCTTTTCAGTTGATTTCTGCTTGGATACAAATACAAAAGCTTTAGGTTGCTGCCACTTTGGTTATTCTCCATGGGCTTTCAGGAATAGTTATGATTACTAATTTATTTACAATATTTCAGGCTGCTTTTCAGCTGAGGCTTCAAAGGAGACTTACAAAAAGTTTATAAAACGATTCATAACAAATCCATTAAAAATCACAGATATAAACAACATCAGCACAAAAACTACTTGCTAGTTGTCCATCTCTTCCATAACAGTAGTGCACCACACCTTTTAACTTTATGTGATGTTTCACTGCCTGAGGTTCAGATTCCTGTGTGTGAAGATAGCTTTGGGCAAATCATTGGCTCTCTCTCACCTACTTTACAGGGGTTTTGAGAGTATAAGATTTGCAAGTCATTTTTTTGCTGCAAAGTACTGTAGACGTATTAGTAAAGCAGATGAAGCAAGTTTATTTCTGAAACTACATTTGGAAAGAGGAAAGTCTTCAGTAGGCGCCGAAAAGATAACAGAGATGGCGCCTGCCTAATATTTAAGGGGAGGGAATTCCAAAGGGTTAGGCACCATTACCAAACTCCTGTGAAAATGCTGATTTCCTCTTTCCAAATGTGCTTTAGCCGCCAGATCTGTATGATACCAACACCTCTCTCAGCATGTCCCGCGATGCCTCCATCTACCAAGATGAGAGCAATCTGTCTGCTTTGGATACTCCCACAACCACTCCTGAGAAGAAGGGAATACAGGTCAGAAATGCTGCAAAGTGTGGAGAGCTGAATTATTGGGAAAAGATGAGGGTGGTGGTGGATTTCCCTCTGGCAGATATTTTGGAACAGGGTATGCCACGTTAAGATGGCTATCTTTTCTGCATCATTGTTCATTCCTGGTCAAGGAAATGGAGATAGAGCGGTGGAGGAGGAGATGTCTTACATAAAAGGCTTTGCTGTAAAGATTCTCAATGAAATCATAATCACTGGGACTTGTGGAGGAAGGGCAGCAATCATTTTGAGGCCTTGGGAAAGGGCTGAGCATTCCTTTCTTTTTACAAATAGCTACAGAGAGTGGATAAAATAAGACCCAATGCCCTGTTCACATGGAGTAGAAGGGCCTTAGTTCATTCGTTGCCCTTTTTGAAAACTGTGCCAAGGCTCTGATAGACCCAACAGCCCTTTTGAGCTGACCATGAACATACCACAGCAATACCAGATAGCCAGTCCTTCTCCGGCCTCGATGGAGCATGAAAATGAAAATCTGCCACAGATGTGGAGAATGATTTGTATTGTAGAGGTAGCTATCGTGCTGCACCTGGGCTAGAGACAAATGGGAAGAGGCGTTTACTGAACATAAAAGGATGACAAGCACGTACAAATGCCCTCTGTAACTTAATTTGGGGTAAATGTATTTTGTGTGGTGTGTGTTGTTTTTTCAATGTGTTGGGTGTAAATGTGGTGTGATTTGGGGTGGGGAAGGGGGCTACGTAAACGTCAAGCAAATGTTGCAGGAAAGTACAGGGTTGTGATAAATCTGTCTTCACCAGTTACTGGAAGATGAGCCAGTGTGTCATGAATAGGATATGAGCTTTGCTCTGTGGGTTTTGCACCTGAGTTGCCCTGAAAATGGTTTTTGCCATTCCAGGGAGTTGGCCCTGCTCCTAGAGAGACGATAGTGTAGCCTGAGGGAAAGGAAGTTTGGTTTGCCAGTGTCTTAAGAGACCTTGTGCTTCTTGACTTGATGTTGCGCAAGTCCTGAAGGCGTGAAACTTGGAGGCGCATAGAAAGGCATTTCAGAGTCTAGGGTCTGTGTAGTTTTAGGAGTAGGCAGGAAGTGCCAGAAGCCCGCTGTGGGGTTTCCTCCACTGTGGCCGGCCTGCTTGCTTAAGAGAGCCACTGTCCCGCCAGTGCCTGTGTCCTTCCTCAACATCATCATCTCTGTTCCTCACTCAGATGCGGCAGGGCCGAGGTAGGCTGGGCGAGGAAGACTCTGACGTAGATATTGAAGGGTTTGATGAGGATGAGGATGGGAAACCTAAGACTCCGGCCCCAGTGAGTATCTTTGATCCCATCTATAGTTCATTGGTTCAACGTCTGCCCTCGTGGCAGAAGCTGTGGCAGTGCAGGGCCCCTTCTGAGTGGCGTTGGCAGTAGTGCAAAGCCAGACCCATCCGTTTTTAAGAAAGAGATGGCATTGCTGGGAAGTGATGTTGGCGGCTAGAGAGCAGCCACGTTCTTCTGCATGTGTCACCGGCAGCTTCCTGCCTGCGTTTTACCACTGGTTCTTCTGCCGTGACAGGAAGCGGAAGATGGAGACGGGGACCTGGCTGATGAGGAAGAAGGCTCAGCTCAGCAACCTCAGGCCAGTGTGCTTTATGAAGACTTGCTCATGTCAGACGGAGAAGATGACGACGGCAGCGATGAAGAAGGCGATAACCCTTTCTCGTGTAAGTTGTCACTCTTTACATAGGGAGCTGCCTTTTGTCAAGTCAGACCGTTGGTCCATCTAGCTCTGTCTTGTCTATGCTGGCTGGCAGCAGCACTCCAGAGCCTCTGGCAGGAGTCGTTCTCTAGCCTGTCCTGGAGATGCTGGGAATTGAACCTGAGGCCTTGCCCAGGAGCTACGGTCCTTAGATTTTTAGGGGAGAGGAGGAGACAAAATGCTCATGAATTTGGGCACGCTTCCATCCTCTTCAGTCACCGTACCTTGCTGGGACTCTGTGTGGGGGCTTCCAGAGAGAAAGCTTGCAGCCACTTTGCTCCTTCTTGTTTCCTTTTTGTCATGTGGAGCTGAGCCAAGGTTTGGCTGGGCATGCTGTCTGAACCCAGGCTCCTGGTTAAGCTCTCTCCTTGCTAACCCCAAGCTGTAGCAAAGGTTCATCCTGCTAGTGCAGAGAGAGCTTAAGCCAAACCTGTTCACTACTTTTCTCCCCCAGCTTGTAAAACGAGGGGTGGGAGATCTCTGGCCAGCCTGCAGAGCCTTTGGATCTAACCCCAGGCTCCTCTCCTTTGCACCCATGCATGGCAGTCGACCTTCTTTTTCCTAAGCCTAATTGCCATGCCAGAAGGGGAGAGGATTGAGGAGGGGGTAAGTCCTCCTATCGTCTTACAGCAATTAGGCTTAGAAAAAACCCCTAACCCTTCGTATTTCTTGTTGTTGTTGTTTAATTTCTATCCTGCAAAACATAAGAAGAGCCTGCAGGATAAGGCCAACGGCCCATCTAGGCCAGCATCCTGTTCTCACAGTGGCCAGCCAGATGCCCATGGGAAAACTTTCTCCCGAGGAAGTCCAGGGCAGCATTTCCTAAGCTTAATTGCAGTGCTGATGGGGGCCTGGGCAGGGGGAGCACATATGAAGGAGAGTGTTAATGCTCACATCCCCACATATCGAAAAAATGGAAATGAACTGCCTTCAAGTCGTTCCCGACTTATGATTAGGGTTTTCATGGTAAGCGGTATTCAGAGGGGGTTTACCATTGCCTCCCTCTGAGGCTGAGAGGCAGTGACTGGCCCAAGGTCACCCAGTGAGCTTCATGGCTGCGTGGGGATTCGAACCCTGGTCTCCCCGGTCGTGCCCTGTGCATGGCGACGCTTAGAAAAAAGCTCACGAATGGGACCTTTGACCGAATGTCATATGGTGGAAGGGGTGACGGGTGGGGAGAGGAAAGATAAGGGGGATAGTAGCTTAAATTATTAAGTGTGGATGGGGAGAGTGAGTGTGCAAGGGTGTGTGTGGATGAATGCAGGGGGGCTGTATGGATGGATGTGTGTGAATGGAGTGGTCCCCCCCCAAAAAATAACTTTTGGCTTTGGCTCTGCACCTGAACCAGGGAATCAAAGCCTTGACTTAAAAGTTTCCTGCTCCAGCACTAGAGCCAATGAATTTAGGAGAGGCACCGCCGTTACATTTTGAGCAATGAAGACCTGAGGATGCAAATGACAGGACAAAAAGATAGTACATGTGAACTGAAGAAAGAGCAGAATAGTTACACTGGACCATTCCTGAAATGTGATCAATTCTAGGGTAACAAAGCCAGCATGTTTATTACAGAGAAATCCAAAACTCATTTGATAGACTGATTAAAAATTATTTATGATCTATTTTCCATTTGTTAATATTTCTGCTCCTCTTGATCACTCTTTAGCAAAAGGGTGGGGAGCTTCAGGCTCAGGGGCCAAATGTGGCCCTCTAGACTCTCTGTCTGGCCCTCGGGGCTCTTCTCAGGCCATACTCCTTCCCAATCCATGCTCCCTATCCAAAGGCTATGCTTTATGGCTTGGCTCTGTCCCCTTTTTGACAGCTTTTTCCTGGCTTGAATGTGTCCGAACTGTGACAATGCCTCTTGCATGCCTGGGTGGATGATAGGGAGAGGTGTCTGGGTGTATGTTGAAATCTCAGACTTTTGTGTGCTTGGAATGTAGCCTACTGTATAAAAGTAAGTGTCGCACTTTTTGCTCCCCACCCCCCATTTTTGCCTCTGGCTTAACCCACCATTGGCATAAGAAGGGCCTGCTGGATCAGGCCAGTGGCCCTTCTAGTCCAGCATCCTGTTCTCACAGTGGTCAAGCAGATGCCACAATGGGAAACCCACAAACTGGGCCTGAGTGCAAGAGCACTCTCTCCTCCTGTGGTTTCCAGCAGCTGGTACTCAGAAGCATGCTGCCTCTGATAGCAGAGGTAGAACATATCCATCAGGGTTAGTAGCCACTGATATTCTTGATAAGTTAGTAGCCGTTGATAGGATGCCGCCTCCAGAAGGTTGCCCTTGAGGTAATGGAGTTAACAGGCTGAAAAGGTTTTCCCACTCCTTTTTCAACATTTGACAATACCTCTGGCAGTGATTGACTCCGATGAGATGCAAAAGGCTTTTGATGACTTGTTTTGTGCAACTGCAGCTTAGCCAGCTTGTGAAGAACGATTAAGTATTGAGATGCTACTTGGGTGATCAACATCCTTGGAGCCATCTGCAATGGCCGAGGGGCGAGAACATGTTCAAGTCATTGCATCTTGGCTAACCCTTTTCTGTCCTCTTACATACATAGCTATTCAGCTCAGTGAAAGCGGGAGTGATTCAGACGTGGAGTCCAGTGCAATGAGACCCAAACAGCTTCATATTCTTCAAGAGAATACGCGAATGGGCATGGAGAATGAAGAGAGCATGATGTCCTACGAAGGAGCTGGAGGGGAGACTTCACATGCCATGGAAGACAGCAATGCCAGGTAACCATAGACATCTGTGCTGTTGGAGCCACTGTGGACTGTAGTTAAAGCCAAATCCAATGGCATGTCACAACTGGCTTTAAGGAGAACCTCCTTTCTTATGCTTATGATTCTCACTGCTCTTCTGCTTACTTCTTACATTTTTATTCCTCCCATCCAACCAAGTTCTCTGGGTGGTTTACAGAAACAAGAAAATACAAAATACAATTCACAATTAAACTCCAAATCCAAAAAAGAAATAACAAGTAGAAGCCCGGCAAAAAAACGACAATCTGCATAAACACAGCAGCTAAAACAGTTTGTAATATTCCTCTCTCGCCATGATATTGTCTATAGATATGTAACATCACCAAAGAGAAACCAAAAAAAATAAGAACAGTCCTTTAGTAGTAACTCCCAGGAGCAATCCTGGTGTCTTTGCACATGTGATTTATAGCCCTAGTAGTGTTTAGGATCAGACTCCCATTTTCTTTTAAAATTTAGTTTTAGTAGTTCGTAAGCATACATAAAAATAGAAAGTGTGGCAGTCCACATATGTCTCAAGGACAGAGTGCTGATGTTGCCATGTAGGATTAAACCCAAGCGTTGTTGTTTCAATTGCCTTTGAGCATTGTTTATGAAAGGTTTCTTCTGATTCTAAAAATCTTTTTTTAAAAATGGTGCAGCGGAGTTCAGTCTTTTGACACCATTTGTATTTGGTTCCGCCTGCAACACTTGTGTCACACATGCAGCACAGCAATCCCATCTCCAGATGTTGCAGTCGGAGTGATAGGTTTGCGGTGGTATTGCTGTGCCAGAGGCACAGCTCAAAGGATGGTGCACAAATAAGAGGCAGTATTGGCCACCAATTTCTGTGGTTTTAAAAAAGGATTACACGGATTCATGGAGTGAAAGGCTAGCAATGTCTACTAGCCACAATGGCTATGTTCCACTTTCAGAGCCAGAGTGCCTCTGAATAGTAGTTGCTGGGAACTGCAGGCGGGAAGAGTGCTGTTGCCTTCAGCTTCTCCTTTCAGACTTTCCACTGGGACATCTGGTTGGCCACTGTGAGAACAGAGTGCTGGACAAGATTAGCCTTTGGCCTGATCCAACAGGCTCTTATGTTCTTAACAGATCAGAAACAGATGCACTTTTGATGCTAAAAATGTGCAGAAAGCACTAAGTGAGTGCTCATCAGCATTTGTGATGTGTCACGCTTTTGTGTTTTCCTTCTCTATATTCTTTCTCTTCTGTAAAGTGCCTCGGTACAGATGATAAATAATGACATCATAATGTTACCTTTCTTTTCTAGTTATGGTAGCTATGAGGAACCAGATCCAAAGTCCAATACACGAGATACTAGCTTCAGCAGCATTGGAGGTTATGAAATCTCAGAGGAGGAAGAGGAAGAAGAGGAGGAACAACGGTGCGGTCCTAGTGTGTTAAGTCAAGTTCATCTGTCAGAGGATGAGGAAGATAGCGAGGACTTCCATTCCATTGCAGGAGACAGCGATCTGGATTCAGATGAATAAGAAACTTTCCTGGAAGGAATGCTAAGATTGCACCCTGGACCCAATGTATAGATTTTCCATTGTTCTCTACTGAAATATGGGACAAGGCAATCTATGCTGTTGTGAAAGACACCTGTTGCTTCATTTTTAAAAAAAATCTATATTGTGTGTATATGTGTGTGTGTGTGTGTGTGTGTGTGTGGTGCGCATGTGTGTTTGTACATATATATATATTAAAAGTTGTTATTAACTGAAAGATGTTTTTTCCACAGAATGACTTCTGCTAAAGATCCCATTTTGCCAGTAAATGCAGCTGCTGTGTATTTATGATATAATTTGTGTTGTCTCTCCCTGGCATATTTGAAAATGTTGCAAACTTTGGAGTTTAAAAGGCTGACTTGGTCCCCTCTCCCTTAATCCGCACATCCTTGGCTATAAAGGCTTTTTGCTTCCAAGCAAAAATGTTATAGCTCACATGCTTTGTTTACAGCTTAGGAACACTTGACCAAAGTCTGAATAAATCTTTGCAAAGATTGGTGTGTTGTTTTAGATTGTAAAAAAGGCCATAGCTTAACAACTGCAGATCCCACAGCCCCTTGCAGGCTATTATCTACCCTTACTCCACCCTTATCAACACAGAGGGAGAATGGGTGTGTTCAGGGAAGGGTGCTTTTGGTGGAAAGATAGGCACTTGATTTCGGGGGGCGGGATGACAGAGAGTGGTGAAGCCCTGGTCATCTACGCTTTCTACTGTAATTGGTCGAGTTGCTGAGCTACTGGGTCTTCATTTATCCAGACATGCAAGCTAGACTGTTGCTTTGTATCCTTAGAGAAGTCAAAATTGATTTACAGCATGATCCAATGTATGTTGACTTAGAAGTAAGGCCCAGTGGGGTTTACTTGCAGAGCAAAGAGCAGAAAAGAGCAACCAAAATTATCCAGGAGCTCCTGCCCCCAATCATCAGCCAAGGTTTTTTTTTCTTTCTCCACCCTACCTTATTTTACCATCTAGGCAGATGAAGAGTTCTAGAGAACTCGAAAGCTTGCACACTATTTTGTGACATTCTGGTTGGCCTGACTAAAGGCATTTATTTGTGGCACCTACCCTTTGGAATTCCCTCCCCTTAAATATTAGACAGGCACCATCTCTGTTATCTTTTCAGCGCCTACCAAAGACCATCCTTTTTCAACCAGCCTTTTAAGTAGAAACCTTTATCCCAGTCTGTGTCTGTGCTGGCATTGCTTTTTAAGATGTTTTAAAAACTTTTTTTAAGAAAGATGTTTTGTTTTAATATATTTTAAAGTCTGTTTTTAATATGCCTTGGAGTGTTTTTCTTTACTATCCTGGGCTCCTCAATTTTAAAAAAGAGGGGAAGCCCTCTTAAATAGACGGGAGCGGGGGGGGGGAAGAGAGAGGGGGAGTAGCCCTGAGCATGCGCACCAAGGTCCCCCGCCCTGTCGTCCACCCGTTCTTCTATTGCTGCTATTGTTTAATGGCGAAGCAAGGCCAACACCCTTTGGATAAAGGCGGCTTTTCATTGGCTCGCACGATCTTGCTATTTATTGGGTGCTTTTTAAAAAATATCACGTGGCTCCCTCTTTCCCCTTTCAGTATTGACTTCCGCTCTTGCGCAGCAAGGCTTGTGAGAATGAACGACAGAGAAAACTGGTGTTCATCCTACGTATAACTTCATAGTAATAAATTATCAAGTCTCATAATCACTTAAAAAAAATAAAAAGGGTGGAAGAGAGGATTTCTGCGCGTGTGCTGATGGCAAGTGCTTATTATCATTATTTACGCACGCGCAGTTCGCCTCTCTTACCCCACCCGTGTGAGAAAATTGCCTGCGACGAACTTTTTCCTGGTATGGGATGAGAAGAAAGCGGGAAAGCGTTGAGCCCAAACACTGTGTTTATTTTTAATACGGACTGTCCGAACACTAGCGCGCTGGAGGTGGGGGAGGAGAAAACGGGATAAAGAAACAGCGAAACACGTTCCCACAGTGAAACCGAAGGGGAGGAGAGGAGGAACGGGCGGGACAACGCCTGCGCACAACAGGCGTCGCCTGGCGAGGACTCTGCGTGCACGCATGCGCCCTGAGAGTGGCGGCTTCGTCCGGTCCGGCGCCTGGAGAAGGGAGGAGGCTGAGGCGCGGCCTGGTGTGGAGCGCTGAGGCGTTTCGTGTTTCTGCCCTGTGCCCTGTCCTGTCAGCCTGGGCTCCGAGGGCATCATGAGTATTGGCGGCTCGGACCGGAATGAGGAATTTTACCAGCAGCTGCGGCTGCAGGAGCTCTACAGCAAGAAGGAAGACGAAGGCGGCGAAGAACCTTTCACGTACACGGACTCGGCCGACGGGACGCAGTACGAGTGGGACCGCGACAAGAAGGCCTGGTTCCCGAAGGTGGGGAGGGGAGGGGTCCAGCTCACGTCATTTTCTGGGCGGAGGAGTTGTTGTTGTTGTGTTATGTCGCATACTTTATTGCTATATTAGTCCATGTTTGTTATTGTTATTTTTAGTTAAATTTATATTGTCAAACAAAAACACTAAAAGCACTCTAAAATATCTTAAAAGCAAAAGACTTCAATGCCTGTCACAACAAAACATTTAAAAACGAATTGAAACAAAACATATTTAAAAACATCTTTTTAAGAAAGCTTTAAAAACATCTTAAAAAGTAATCCCAATACAGACACAGACTGGGATCATTTATGTCTGGAGATACAGTGCAGTTCAATACATGTCTACTCAGAACTAAGCTCCATTGGGTTCCAAGTAAGAATGTCTTGGATTGCAGCCTTAATAGTTAAATAACTTTATTGTTGTTAACTTACAAAGCAGCCGAAATTTTCTAAGCGCTGTACAAATGTCAAAAGATATGTCAGCAGGTTTACATTCTAAATAGGCACAATGTAAAAGGAAGAAAAATAATGGGGATGGAAGAGAAAGATGAGTGATCCTACTGTAAATATTAATAGGAGTGCGTTAATATTAATCATTCTAAAGCATGCCATAGAAATGTTTACATGAATAAATGGGGGGGAAAGCTTTTTAATGCTCATATAATCCACATCAAGTGTTCTCCATGGACTGCCAGTGGTCCTTGAGCTTCATTCAGTTGGTCCTTGGTGTACCTGTAGATTTGCGATAGAAGACAGGAGATGGCACATCTGTTGTGTTAAACACTGATACTGATTTTTATTGCTGCATTTATTTGTTACTTGTTGTATGTTATTATTAGTATCATTTGCCTGCCCTTCACCAGTAGGTGCCAGGGCATGTTACAAAATCTGAATACAATATTAAAAAGAATTAAAACACATTTCAATTGCAAGAATAGGGTGGACTCTGAAAACATACATCTCAGGAGCTGAAGGCCAAGATAAAGAGGTGTGTCTTTAGCATTCACTGAAAACTGTATAGTGAAAGTGCCAGTCGCACCTCTGTGGAGAGGGAGTTCCACATCTTAGGGGCTGCTACAGAGAATGCCCTCTCCCAGGACAACATCCCCTGAACTTCTGAGAGTGGCCGAACTACCAAGAAGGCCCCCCTTGCTCAGCTTAACACACGAGAGGGTCTGTAGGGATTGTCTCTGAGATATTAGGGCCTAAATTGTTTAGGGCTTTAAACACTAACATGAGCACCTTCAATTGGGCCTGGAAACAAACTGGCAACCAATGCAACTGTTTAAGAACAGGGGTTATATGAGTTCTAAAAGGAACCCCAGCCAGTAATCTGGCTGCTGTATTTTGAACCAGTTAAAAATTGAGTCATCTTCAAGGCAACCCCATTTAGAACACATTGCAATGATCCAGTCTGGAAGTTACCAAAGCATGGAGTAGTGTGGCTATGTCATCTCTGTCCAAAAGGGGCCATAGCTGGCAAACCAGCTGGAGCTGGAAATAGGCACTTCTAGCCACCCAGGTCTCCTGAGCCTCCAGTGACAGTGCTGGATCAAGGAGTACCCCAAGCGACAAACCTGCTCCTTCCAGGGGAGTGCAACCCCATCCAGAACAGGCTGTCTTCCCATTTCCTGGACTCTGTGGAATTCAAATTGTAATGCAATAATATATAACATATAAAACATAAACATAACAGAAGCAATAAAACTACAATTCCACCCGACAGGAGCTGAGAAAGGTCCGGTTCGGAATAAACCTCCCCCCTGGGATAAAAACGAAAGAAATGATGAAATTTTAAAAGGGGTAGGCCTAGAAGTAGGCATTGTGAGAGCAGGGGCACAGGATATAAATTCAGAAGAGCAAAATTACCACAGGCCTAACCACAAGTGTCAAAGACACTTGAAGAGAGACACTGCTTACAAGTGCCTGTACACTAATGCTAGGAGCCTGCAAACCAAGATGGGAGAACTGGAGTGCTTGGTCTTAGAGGAGAGCATTGATATAGTGAGCATAATGGAGACCTGGTGGAATGGAGAAAACCAGTGGGATACGGTTATCCCTGGATATAAACTATATCGGAAGGACAGGGCAGGACGTATTGGTGGCGGAGTCGCTCTATACGTGAAAGAAGGCATTGAATCCAGCAAGCTCAAAACCCCAAAAGAGGCAGACTCCTCCACAGAATCGTTGTGGGTGGTGATACCATGCCCCAGGAGGGACTTAATACTGGGAACGATCTATCGTCCCCCTGATCAGAATGCTCAGGGAGACCTTGAGATGAGATATGAAATTGAGGAAGCATCCAAACTAGGAAATGTGGTAGTAATGGGTGACTTCAACTACCCGGATATAGACTGGCTGCATATGTGTTCCAGTCATGACAAAGAAGCAAAGTTTCTAGATATTCTAAATGACTATTCCCTAGACCAGTTGGTCATGGAACCGACCAGAGGGACGGCAACCCTGGACTTAATCCTCAGTGGGGACCGGGACCTGGTGCGAGATGTAAGTGTTGTTGAACCGATTGGGAGCAGTGACCACAGTGCTATTAAATTAAACATACATGTAACTGGCCAATTGCCAAGAAAATCCAACACGGTCACATTTGACTTCAAAAGAGGAAACTTCACAAAAATGAGGGGATTGGTAAAAAGAAAGCTGAAAAACAAAGTCCAGAGGGTCACATCACTCGAAAATGCTTGGAAGTTGTTTAAAAACACTATATTAGAAGCTCAACTGGAGTGCATACCGCAGATCAGAAAAGGTACCGCCAGGGCCAAGAAGATGCCAGCATGGTTAACGAGCAAAGTCAAGGAAGCTCTTAGAGGCAAAAAGTCTTCCTTCAAAAAATGGAAGTCTTGTCCAAATGAAGAAAATAAAAAAGAACACAAACTCTGGCAAAAGAAATGCAAGAAGACAATAAGGGATGCTAAAAAAGAATTTGAGGAGCACATTGCTAAGAACATAAAAACCAACAACAAAAAATTCTATAAATACATTCAAAGCAGGAGACCATCTAGGGAGACAATTGGACCCTTGGATGATAAGGGAGTCAAAGGTATACTAAAGAACGATAAGGAGATTGCAGAGAAGCTAAATGAATTCTTTGCATCTATCTTCACAGTGGAAGATATAGGGCAGATCCCTGAACCTGAACTAACATTTGCAGGAAGGGATTCTGAGGAACTGAGACAAATAGTGGTAACGAGAGAGGAAGTTCTAAGCTTAATGGACAATATAAAAACTGAGAAATCACCGGGCCCGGATGGCATCCACCCGAGAGTTCTCAAAGAACTCAAATGTGAAATTGCTGATCTGCTAACTAAAATATGTAACTTGTCCCTTGGGTCCTCCTCTGTGCCTGAGGACTGGAAAGTGGCAAATGTAACGCCAATCTTCAAAAAGGGATCCAGAGGGGATCCTGGAAATTACAGGCCAGTTAGCTTAACTTCTGTCCCTGGAAAACTGGTAGAAAGTATTATTAAAGCTAGATTAACTAAGCACATAGAAGAACAAGCCTTGCTGAAGCAGAGCCAGCATGGCTTCTGCAAGGGAAAGTCCTGTCTCAGTAACCTATTAGAATTCTTTGAGAGTGTCAACAAGCATATAGATCGAGGTGATCCAGTGGACATAGTGTACTTAGACTTTCAAAAAGCGTTTGACATGGTACCTCACCAAAGACTTCTGAGGAAGCTTAGCCGTCATGGAATAAGAGGAGAGGTCCTCTTGTGGATAAGAAATTGGTTAAGAAGCAGAAAGCAGAGAGTAGGAATAAACGGACAGTTCTCCCAATGGAGGGCTGTAGAAAGTTGAGTCCCTCAGGGATCGGTATTGGGACCTGTACTTTTCAACTTGTTCATTAATGACCTAGAATTAGGAGTGAGCAGTGAAGTGGCCAAGTTTGCTGATGACACTAAATTGTTCAGGGTTGTTAAAACAAAAAGGGATTGCGAAGAGCTCCAAAAAGACCTCTCCAAACTGAGTGAATGGGCAGAAAAATGGCAAATGCAATTCAATATAAACAAGTGTAAAATTATGCATATTGGAGCAAAAAATCTGAATTTCACATATACGCTCATGGGGTCTGAACTGGCGGTGACTGACCAGGAGAGAGACCTCGGGGTTGTAGTGGACAGCACGATGAAAATGTCGACCCAGTGTGCGGCAGCTGTGAAAAAGGCAAATTCCATGCTAGCGATAATTAGGAAAAGTATTGAAAATAAAACAGCCGATACCATAATGCCATTGTATAAATCTATGGTGCGGCCGCATTTGGAATACTGTGTACAGTTCTGGTCGCCTCATCTCAAAAAGGATATTCTAGAGTTGGAAAAGGTTCAGAAGAGGGCAACCAGAATGATCAAGGGGATGGAGCGACTCCCTTATGAGGAAAGGTTGCAGCATTTGGGGCTTTTTAGTTTAGAGAAAAGGCGGGTCAGAGGAGACATGATAGAAGTGTATAAAATTATGCATGGCCTTGAGAAAGTGGATAGAGAAAAGTTCTTCTCCCTCTCTCATAATACTAGAACTCGAGGACATTCAAAGAAGCTGAATGTTGGAAGATTCAGGACAGACAAAAGGAAGTACTTCTGTACTCAGCGCATAGTTAAACTATGGAATTTGCTCCCACAAGATGCAGTAATGGCCACCAGCTTGGATGGCTTTAAAAGAAGATTAGACAAATTCATGGAGGACAGGGCTATCAATGGCTACTAGCCGTGATGGCTGTGCTGTGCCACCCTAGTCAGAGGCAGCATGCTTCTGAAAACCAGTTGCCGGAAGCCTCAGGAGGGGAGAGTGTTCTTGCACTCGGGTCCTGCTTGCGGGCTTCCCCCAGGCACCTGGTTGGCCACTGTGAGAACAGGATGCTGGACTAGATGGGCCACTGGCCTGATCCAGCAGGCTCTTCTTACGTTCTTATGTTCTTATGTTCAATTAAAAATCATACAGCATCTAGCATGGTGCTGTACAATTACTATGGCAGGCAGAAAAATCATTGAATGACCCACCAAGATGCTCAACAATTTTCCAGTGGTCCATAGAGGAAAGAAGTTTGGGAACCGCTGATCTCTATGATATGGTAACCTATAAGGAAACAGTATTGCATGATGCTGGGGTGGCTAATCTGTGGCCCTCTAGGTGTTACTGAATTGCAATTCCCATCAGCCCTAATCAACATGGCCAGTGCTTGGGGTGATGGGAGCTGGAGACCTGCAACATCTAGAGGGCCACAGGTGAGCCACTTCTGCATTAAATAATGCCAAATTGCCCTTTTGAACTTTTGTAAGGAGTTGTCCTAAAAGGCAGATTATAAAAAGATAAAATGATTATAATAAAAAGAAATGCTATGATGAACAATTACAGAAAGTGTATAAGAAATGATATTGTTGTTATGAGTCTCTAGTAAGCCTCCATCAACCCATACATGCTCGTGTAGCACATCAGCAGCTTCAAGATGAAAAATAAAACCAATTCTCTTCCACTGTGTAAATATTTAGATCTACAAATTTTGGCTGATCTTAGCAGCCATTCCAAATTTATGATTGCCTTGACCGTGACCCTCCCCTGGCTTGAGGAATGGTTGGGGGCTTTGTCTTTATTGTCATATTGAACTTCAGAGACAGTGGAGTATCTGCAAAAGAATGCGCAGGTCAGGCATCATTTCTCCCTGCCCCCCCCCCCCTTTCAACCTCTAGGCAGGGAGATTGTTCCAGATTATGCTGTACCTCTGTGCTTAGCAGAAAAGGGGAGGGTGTCATCAAGCTTGTCCAAGAGGGAAGCAACACTTGCCAGGGTGAACAAATCCATTTTATCCATAAATAAAATAAATAAATAAATCCCTGCTTAGGGCAGTCCATAATAACAATGGAAAGTTAAAAGAGACACCTATTAACAAAAAAGTGAACATTGCCATTCCTGTCAACACCAAGCAATAGACCAAGGCACTTTTATTCATCGGAGATTTTTTAAACCCTGTTCTAAATCCAGGCTGTAAATTATTTTATGCTGCTGCTATGCTGGGAAGTTTTTTCCCTGTCTTTTATTGTTGGTTTTTAAAAAAATATTATGGTATGCTGTGTGTTCTATATTTTTCTGCAAGCAGCCTAGGCCCTAAGGGATGCTTATTGATGGACAACTATGTATAATAATGTTAGAGCTTGATGGTCTGCTTCTGGTCTGCCCCTTAAGTTTTGAGCTTATTCTTCCTAGATTTCCTTCTTCAATGCTGTAGGAATAATTTGCTTCAGTACAGTATTCAATGTTATGTCGTTGCCTGCCTGACAGCTAAGTTCCATCTTTAATGGAAGTGGTTAGTGATCCTGGGACAGAATTCTTTTTTATCTCATTCGACTGTTCTACATTTTATTACCTCTGTTGTATCTTATCTGTGCAACTCTGTTAGGAAGGTCACATCATTCCCATTTTGTGAGGTAGTGGCTTGTTTACGGAATTCAAGCCACCCAATAATATTTACTCATGGTCTGAAATTGGAATCCAGGTCCAGTGCAAACATCCTATCCTGAAAGAGTAAGCTGGCAAATGCAGGTCATGCTGTTCTGCCGCTTCATCATTTTTAAGCAATCACTCCTGAAAACACCCTAGTTTCTTTCAGTAGTATTATCTCGTAAGTTTTACAGTTGCCTCCTCAAAAGGGCATGGAGAGCTAACATTACCAGAAACTTGTTCATTAAGGATAAATATAAATAATTGAGGACTTGATCTCAGGGATATGCACAGCTGCTGTGATTCACAAAATGACATTTATACCATTTATAGATATAGCTACAGCAGCTTCCTTATACTTTGTAAAACAGTCTTCTGTGCTGGCTAAGACTGATGGGAATTGTAGCCCAAAACAGCTGGAGGGCACCAGTTTGGGCCAGGCTACTATAAAGAGGGCATGTCTGTCCTACTAGAATGCCTATAACGTGCAGTGCCATTATGAAAGGCCTCTACCTCATAATTTTAAATACAGTCTGTGTTATTTGTTTCAGTGGCTTGCCTTAGATAGGTGGATTATTACATAGGGTAACTCAGACTAAATCCCTTATTTGTCTAGACTGACACTCCGAATTCTCTTTTAGGTCACTGAAGATTTCCTGGCAACATACCATGCTAATTATGGCTTTCCCACTGAAAGTTCAGAGAATTCATCCACATCTAATGCAAAAACTGGATCTAAATCTTCTATGGATTCAAAGGCAACCAAGATCCAACAACCAACTGAGCCAAAAGCATCACAGCCAACAGATCCTAAACAAAAAGGAGAGAAAAGAAAACCTGAACCAGGCAAGGGGCTCCGTTGTGCTTCACTTAGAAGTAGTCTGCTGCTCAAGAAGAAATAATGTCAATTTCTATGGAGTTAAGCATTTAAGAGCTTCCGTGGCAATGTTGCATGCACCTTCGTACTGAATGTTCTTATAACCATTCAGAAATGACTACTTAATCTATTCTGAAAGTCTTAATTTTAAAGGATCAAACGACAGACAACTTTTACTGATTTGTGATCTCTATTAAACCTGGATAAATGTGAATATAGGAAGCTGCCTTAGGCCAAGTCAGACTATTTGTCTGTCTAGCCCTGTATTATCTGCTCTGATGGCAATGGTTCTCTGTGGTCTCATGTGAATTTCTATGGTCTCGTGCTGGTTTAGAACTGCAACATAACTAATTTAATCATGATCTGCTCTTTAGGATGGTTTCATGTTGAAGAACAGAGAAACACAAATGTATATGTGACAGGTAAGGAACAACCTTTTGGTATTTGCACGTTGCTGAAGATTTGTTAGGAAACATGAAAGTAAAACTCTGTGGTTTGGAAGATAGAAGCATCTGAATATACTCTTATAAATATGTTTCACTTTTGACGATTATGTAAAACCTTTACAGTTAAACAAATCCTTCCTGGAATTTGAATAAGAGGGAAACGGTTGAGTTTTATTGCTGATTTTAGTAAAGTTTAGCTGGCTGGAATGGAGGCAAAAATAATCTCATTGGAGGAATCATAAGAGAATGCAAACAACAAAATTGCCTATTAAAAACTGAGTTCTGCACATATGAAATGTACATAAAATACAAAAAAACATTTTATGGTATAATATGTGAATTTTGTAATAGTTTTGCCAGTCTCCTACCTTCCCCGTGGTCTTTCTGCTAAACTAATTGACAGCCAGCTTGTGTCTGTTTAGCAAGGAATGGAATGCTGCTGGTCTTAGATGATTGGGACCAGCAATTGCTAACAAATCTCCTTCAGGGAAGCTCATCTCTTCCTAGTTAGAAAGCTGCCTTATAACAATCAGACCATTGAACCATGTAGCAAAACATTGACTACACTGATAGTGGCCCTCCAGGGATTCAGGCAAGAGTCTTTCTCTGAGCCCTACCTGGGGATGCCAGGGGTTGAACCTGGGATCTTCTGCATGCAGAGGGTGTGAGTTGTGGCCCTTCCCTACTGTTGTTGCCTGTCATTATTTAACTTTTGTAAAGCGCAGTTCTTGCCTACAAGCTTACACTCTAGCAGATTTCTGTTGGAATATAAAGCAGTATATAAAGCAATATAAAATAATATAAAGGAGTGGAGGGATAAGAGGAAAGCAACCACTGGAGCAGCTATCCTTTGCTTGCTGTTGGATGGGGCCAGGTGGATCTCCACCTTGCCATAATGTTCTTCTTGGGAAATAGGGGGTGCAGCTTCCCTCTGGGTCTCCCAGTTGGGGCTGAGGCCAGTGTGAGACTCCCTTCAGATCTGCAGCCCTGAGGTAGGACTCTAGCTTGTGTCGGTTGTCCACAAAAACTTTTGTGAGCAAAAACAAAGACTCTGACTATTGGCCTGTCCTTTTCGCCCTCTGTGCAGCTGCTGCCCCTTCCTGTCTGCACCTGATTATGCCAGAGCAGAGTTGGTGCCACAGTTTGGAAGGTCCAGCTGCTTCCCATTGATTCATTCCGGAAGACTTACCTCTTCCAGGTTCGGATCATCAAGTCACAACCCTAGAAAAGACAAACGGAGTGAGAGGAGGCTCTGTCTTCTTGACCTCCCTGAATCCACACCTGCTGTCTTTAATACAATTCCCTGTAGTAGGATTTGTGCACATACCCCAAACTGGCCCAGCGAATGAAGCTTTTGCTGTGCAGAGCATAAAGTGTGTGTTAAAAGTCTGACATGTGGGTACCTACTTTAGAAGCCCTGAGATTGTTTTTCTAGTGCAAGAGATCTATGTTTGAGCATTCCAGTGCTACTGCTGGACGCATACGATGGGATGTGCCAGCCTTTTCCTGAGTCCAAAAGCCAGGAGATCATGCCAAAAAGAGGGTGAGTTGGGAAGTTTGGAGTGATACAAAGGAGCACCAGGGAACTTTGTGACATATTAGAATCCTCTATTTGATTCTTCTGTACAAATTGAATTCGTGGCATTGACACGTGTACTTGCATTTGTATATGTTTGAATTTATTTCTCCAGGTTTACCACCAGACATTACGAAAGATGAGTTTGTACAGGTTATGTCAAAGTGTGGTATTGTTATGCGTGATCCTCAAACAGAGGAGCCTAAAATTAAACTCTACAAAGACAAAGAAGGCAATCTTAAAGGAGACGGGCTCTGTTGTTACTTAAAGGTCAGTTGTATGATTCAGTTAAATTTCATGATGATGCTTAAAACCTTTGTTATAAATATACAGATCTTTTTTTTGTCTCTTTGTTACTTTGAATTTTATTTTTTGAACAGTTACTGGGACTTCAAAGTAGCTTATTATAGTAAACATATTTTTTGTTTATCAATGTAACCTCTGTGCAAGCCAGATTTTGTTGTTTTAAATGGAAGGTAGAGTTTTGAAATCTGAATTACTTCTTTTACTTTTTTTAATAGAGAGAATCTGTTGAACTTGCATTAAAACTATTAGATGAAAATGAAATTAGAGGCTACAAATTGCATGTGGAAGTTGCACAGTTTCAACTGAAGGGGGAGTATGATGCCACCAAGAAGAAGAAAAAATGCAAAGACTACAAGAAGAAGATGTCTCAACAACAAAAGTGTGTACTTATTTTTATAAATAATGTTAGCTTTTACAGTACTGTGTGGAGATATACAGGCTAAATCTTGAAGTCTAAAAGAAATCCGTCATTAAAACCAGCAAAAAATAGTTTCTAAAACTGTTTGGTGCATCTTGCAGTTTGCCTTTCTACCTGATTCCTTTTGTGTTTTACATACTTCAGAATATTTTGTTAATTCCTATTTATTTATTCAATTTATATCCTGCCCTTCCTCCCAAAGGAGCCCAGGGTGGTAAACGTATCACAAAAATAAGTCTTTAAAAAACATTATAAAAAGAGAAAAAATGTTGAGTTTACTGTCTATAGAAGCTATCCCCAGGCTCGTTTTTATATTTAGTAGTTGTGTGATATTTTTACTGCAGTATTTACAGCAGCTGCCTGATAGCTTGATCTTAAAAGCCGCTCCAAATTTCACAAGGGGCTGGTTTCTAACTAAGTATGTGCTGAAGGTGCAATGCTATGCAGTTTACCCAGAAGTAAACACTGTTGAGTTCAGTGGGGCTTATTCCGAGGTAAGTGGGTATGGGATCGCAGCCTTAGTTATGGTGCCAAAAGCTTACAACATAGGTGGTTTACCAATAACTTTTCAGATTTATGTTGCTAGAAGACTAGCTTCATTATTTGGAACGAAATAACTGCCAGTACTGAAACCTTGATTTAAGAAATGTCAAATTTAATGTTTTTCTCTAACAAACACTTTTAGAAACTGAAGAGATCAGCCCCAACCTCTTTACTATTGCTTCATTTCATTAGACTGCTGGATTGGAGGCCAGAGAAGAAAGACGGGACACTTCGACTGCGGCATGAGCGTGTTATCATTATCAGGAACATGTTCCACCCAAAAGATTTTGAGGTAAGAAAGCATGCATTCTCCCCATGCTATGTAATATAAATGGTATTATCTGAGTAAATCACAAAATTTGGGAAGGCAGAGTCTTTTGTGCATGACAAGTGCAGGTAGCCATGTTGGCCCGCTAGGAAAAAATCGAAACGGCAACTGTAGCATGTGCCCTTTAGGACCAACTGAAAAATACAGTTCACCAGAATTCAGAATTCAAGATGGATATTAAGCAAGAATAAAGAAGGTGAAGTAATTTACAATGGCTGGCTTTCATGTTTTTAAAGGGGGAGTAGCCATGACTGCTTCATCTCCGCTTGATGTGCTGAAACTGTTTGCACAAGGCATGGTCTAATCTGCACAGCCCCTCCTCAATTCCATCTTTAGGCTATAGTCATGCATACTTTGGCTTGCATGTCCAGCAACTTCAGTTTCTCTGTCCCCTGTTTTGATGGTTGAGGTTGGTTAATAACATTCTAGACCAAAGAAGAGTCCTGGTGAAAAGGTATTATGCAATTGTAACTATCCACTAACTTTTATGAACGTAGGGGCTTTTAAAATATGTATAACTTGCAGTTAATGCAGTCCCGTCGAAGCAAAATTCCTATTCCCACTCAGTGTTTACAGTGTCTGCACTAAATGGGCTTGTTGAAAAACAAACCAAGCCATGACTGCAAAGTTTTACAACAGAATTTGCCCTTTAAACCTGATTTTAAGTCTGTCCTATGGTATTAGAATGTAACTGCCTTTTTCATGCTGACTCCTGTAATTTAACGGTTTTTAAAGGTATCTTTTTAATTCTAATTAAATTTTACAAGGATATTTTATTTTATTCATATGTTTTGTTTATACTTAGCCTATACTATGTGGTTTACAACTATTAAATGAAAATGAAATTAGAGGCTGCAAATTACATATGTTATAGTATCCAAATAAGTTCTGCTCAGAGTAGGCCCATTAGAATTGATGGATCTAAGTTAGGCAAGTCAAATTTTAATGTGTCTACCTTGAGTAGAACTAACATTAGATACAACCTTTAGTCACATTAGCAAGACAGCAGCCCTCTTAAGTTTCCATTAACATTGACCAAGAGCTTTCTGCATTATAAGGATAAGCTTGATGTTTTCCTTTTGAACTTGTGCTTGGAGCATCAGAGAGTCTTTTTGAACAATACACATTAACAGTTTGGCCAGGATTGCTTAGAGTCTGTTTCCTTCTTAGGCTGCTACAGCCAGCATGTGGAAATTCTGGTTTCTGAAGCAATGTTGAGGAATGCTTGTAAAATGTAATCTTGTAATGGCATCTTTTTGCAGGAGGATCCTTTAGTGCTAAATGAGATCAGAGAAGATCTTCGGACAGAATGTGAAAAGTTTGGACAAGTGAAGAAAGTCATTATATTTGATGTAGGTAATATTGCTGGGTCGTAGTTGTTCTAAGACGTATGTAGCAGATATCCTTAAATTGTATTTAGTATTAATGTTTTGCATATCTCTTTTTGAGAAACTGTTTCAGAAGCAATCAAGATCAACCGTCAGATAAGTTTAAAGGTTTAAAACACACCACTTTACTTTAATAATAAATGGTACCCTTCCTCCTAAGGAATTCAGGATGATGCCTGTCTGTTTTCTGTTCTTCTCTCCCCTCCTCTTTATTCTCACAGACACGAGGTAGGTTAGGCTGAGAGATGATGACTAGCCCAAAGCCATCCAAAGATCTTTGTAGTTGAACACAGGTGTCCCCAGCTGAAAGTCTATTATTCTGTCTCCTACACTAAAGGGGTTCCCCAAACTGTGGTCCACAAGCTTCATTCAGGTGATCCACAGTGTGTCCACATTAAATATTTATACTGATTTCTAATTCTATTTTATTGCTGCGTTTATTTCTTATATGGTGTTTTATTCTATGGAATTCAAATCGTAGTACAATAAAATACCATACAAGAAATAAAAGCAGCAATAGAAATGAAAATAAAAGTCATACAGCATTTAGCACAGTGCATTACAATTGCTACACCAGGCAGACAAATTATTTAAGTGGTCCACCAAGACCCTCAGCAATTTTCATGTGGTCCAATGAGGGGGAAGTTGGGAACCATTGTGCCACACTTACTAGATGGTCAAATGGCCTGTGAAGATGGTGCCATGCACGGATGTGAATAAGCTGCTACAGAATTCTGATGTAATATTGCCATTGTGAGTAGATAGGCTGACACAAATATTTAGGAATAGGGTATGATGATAGCCATCTTGTAACGATTTCAGAGTTCATTGCGTTTCTAAAAGTGATTCATCACAGTACTTTTATAGTGTTCTTGTTGTTCCTTAAGTCCCAGTAGTCCTTTAAAACCACTTGTTCTTTAAAATCTTTAAGTGTGTGTAAGGTCTAGAATGGATTTGATAGCTTTTGGTTTTCTTTTGTTTATTTTATAGAGGCATCCAGATGGTGTTGCTTCTGTGTCGTTTAAAGAGGCAGAAGAGGCAGATGTCTGCAAACAGGCACTCAACGGGCGATGGTTTGGTGGACGTCAGCTCTCTGTGGAAACGTGGGATGGTGTAACAGATTATCAGGTGCATCTGGCTTTCAGTTTCATGAAAGATTTTTAATGTTATATTTGTGATGGATGAAGTAGAGGTCAGTTTCAGGATTTTTATTATAGGTTAGAAAGTGATACATTCTCTCTTGCCTGCTTGCCCAGGGCAAAAGCTCTGGCTCCCAAATTCAGAATCACGAGAGAGAATTTGAAATTTGAGACTTCATTATTATAATTTGTTTTAAATGTTTCCAAAGGACACACTGCTACCTAGGTGATTGTTGCAGTTAAGAATGGGTTGGATTAATCAAACCCACTCTTAACTTAAGTTGCAGTCCTGTGCACACGTGACCTGGAAGTAAGTCCCATTGCACTTGGTGTGGCTCACTTATGACTAAAGATGTCATCATGACTAACTTTTCAAGTTGATTTAAGTGGAACCAGTGTGATTCGAAGCACAATCCTATGCATGTCTACTCACAAGTAAGTCCCCTTGAGTACAGCAGGATTTACTCCCACGGAATATATAGGATTATATATATATAACTTAGGTGTGATCCAAATCAATATTTTGAATTATAATCAGTTTGGTTTTGGTTGTTTATGTTTACAGTTTTTTAATACAACCACATAGATTATTAGACATATTAAGCTGTGAAATCAGGCTGGATACAGGTATTTTAAACAAAATCTGGCCTTGCTTATACCTCATATTTTTAATGTTGGATTCACTTTAATTTAGATCTAATATTTAAAGTTTTGTATACAGAGGACATAAAAACAGAAGCCTGTCTCATACACAAATCCACTTCAGGTTTCAGAAGCCTTAAGTCATCTTGTACTGTTAGTACATCAAAATAGTAAACGTTTTTTTATGGTTTTTAGTGCGGTTGGTGTACTTGAGGGGCATTCCTGCAATATAAATATTATACTGAACATAGATTTTGGATAGGTTTCTAAAGTATTGATTAAGCTTGCAAGCAAAAAGCTCTTTTTTCCCCTCTCCTGGTTGAAACATTTATATTTACTTTCATATGTGGACACAGGTTGAAGAGACTTCCAGAGAAAGGGAAGAGCGATTGAAGGGTTGGCAAGAGTTTTTAGGTGACCCCAATAAAGAAATGCCAAAAACCGCATCGGATGCAGATTCTTCGGAAACTAGTGTCCAGCTCCCTGAAGGAGATCAGCCATCTAAAGATAATGGTGCATCTGAGGGTGGTCCAAAGGATGAAGCTGCTGAGGGAGAAGATTATGGCAAAGGTTCCAATGAAGATGTCACAGCATCCACAGACAGCAGCGTGGCAGGCAGTGACGAGGAAGTGGAGACATAACATCATTAGCTCATTTGTGAAAGCATGTATTTAGAGTAACCTTTAGACCTCTGTTATCCTGTACTTTGGAGCAACTGCAGGCAGCATTCAAATGAATATATATGCATTACCTTATTAAGATGTCATCAATGTGCTTTTGAGATATTTCATTAAAAGCAGCATTTAATGATGATCTTGAAGAAAAAAATTCATATCTGCTGCTGTTCAAGCTGTGTGTGTGTGTGTCAATAAGTAGCCAAGAGGCCTGCTGAACTGACCAGTTGTCTTACATTGTATCTTTGCTTGTCACTGTTCAAAGTCCATCAGTGTAAGTAGGTACAAATTTGCAGTTCTCATTAACTGCACACCAAACTTTAGAAATACACAGGTATGAATGCTTTTCAATTTTTGCTGTTAATTTACTCCCTGCCCCACTCCTTGGATATGTCAGTATTTCCTTGGATGACTGGTTTTCCTAATACTACTCATTTTAAAATAACAGATTTGAGGATACAATGTCAGCACCCTGAATGCATAGCTGAGTGGAAAAAATAATTAGCGCACTGCAATTAAGAAAGTTTAATGTTCTGAAAGGGCCATCCAGGTATGCAAAGTTCTTCATGGCTCAAATTCCTCATTCATTTCTGAGTTTATCCTGATGGAGGTTAGATAACAAATTGGAAAAATGTGTAAATAATCTTTGTTTTTAATCTCTAATCTTTGTTTTTAAGTTTTTGTTGTTTAATTCATATTGGAAACATGATGAAAGCTTGTGTGTTGGAAGTGTGATTTTTTCATATTGTGTTCAGATGTATTTTGGTTTCTGCTATTTGTCAAAGGTAATGAGCATATGGAGCCTATTCTTTTTATATATTTGGCTTGACTACAGGAGACTCTACAAATAAAATTGTTTTGAGATTCACTCTCAAAATTGTTGCTCAGATTTCTAAAGAAAGGGAGATGTGTGTTTTCAGATATTAATCATTCAGGACAAGCAAACATTTCTGTTTTAGTTTTAAATGCACGACTTTCCAAATGTTGTATATGAAATTATTTTCCAATATCCTTAACTAGCCGTCTCACTCAAACGCACTAGAAACAACAAAACTTTTACTGTTTTGAAGCTCAGTTCAAACACAAACCATGAACTCGTATGATGAGAATGAGCAGCGTAAGCCTCTTCCCCTTTGTGTTTAGCATACTTGTTTTGTATTTGGAAACATAGGATTATGCTTTTAAAAATTAAAAAGATAGATTAAATTTACATCACGTTTGAACTGTTTGGTTTCATGAACTTGCTGCCAACAGAGGAAAACTTTTCCATCTGAAAACTGGGAATTTGAGCAAACACTGAACAATCTAGTGTTGTTGGAGTTATTTTGAGATAATATTTGTTCACCCAGACAAGCTAATTGCAGTTACTAAAGGGCTTCCTCCACACACAGCAGTGAAAGACGTGGCATAAATTGAATGTAAAGGCCTGTACAGGATAGTCTTGTGCTATTTTGTGTCCTTGGAAATTGTGGATGAGATAAAGACAGATGAGATCATTCAGATGGGAATATTTTTTGTGCAAGTTTAGCTGCACTAGATTTTATTAACTGGTGTGATAGTTAATTTTGAATAAAATATTTCTGGAATTTAAATGGCTGTTCCATTATGAGAATACCACTTCTGTGAGTCAAGTTTGTGTGTGTTTTGATGTAGTGCAAATTTACCTTTAAAACTATTGCAATTATGATAGATTATATTTGCATCCCAATGCTATAGCTAACTCTAGCCTTTCCTGGGAGTGGTCACCTCCAGAGCCAGGCAGAGGGCTCCTAGGAAAAATCAATTTTAACTCTGCCTACTCCCAGAACAGTGTGAAAGGGACCATAGAGGTGGTGGTAGAATTATTTACTAAAATCGTGTCGTAGGTATATAATGCCTTATAAGGTTACATAAGCCAGAGATGGGCAGAAGGTAGATGAGGATCTACTGGAAGATCTCCCAAGTAATTTCCAAAAACCAGCAACATTTTCTGATTTCCAGCTGTTTTAACAAAACTAGCAACAACATGACTTCTCATCTAAACTAGGTTGCAGAAATGAGAAAGGATACACAGGAGTGGATTTTTCTGTGCAAGGACTATGTGAGCTCAGCTCACTCCTACTACTGAAAACAAATTGGTAGGACTTTCAATGTGTCCAAAAACGCCCTATTGTTTTAACTGCATGTGTCTTGCACCTGGCTTGGGGGGGGAGGAGAATCTGGCAGTTCTAGTAAAAAAATAAAGTAGGTCCCCAAAGCCTGAAGTCTACCTACCCCTGATACAGGCTATAGCCTGCAAGGAGCTTTCAGTTTAAGAGAGTCAATGGGGAGAAGGAGAGTCAAGGATGTAGAGAAGAACGTGGGGAGCCTTGGGGTTGGGGAGAGGCAAATATGGCCCTCCAGGCCTCTCTCTGGCCCTCAGAACTCTCCCTAGGCTACACCCATTAACACTCCCTGCTTTGCACCCTGCTGGTGTTTTATGCCTGGCTGAAATGTGTCCCTGAACTCTGAGCATGCTTGCCTGCCTAGATGAAGGATAGAGAGGGGTGTGTGAGCGTGTACAGAAACTAGCCTACTGTACAAAGGTGACATTCACAGTTGCTCTGCCTACTTTTTCTTCTCGCCTGGCTCACCCAGGCCTTTGCCCACAAGGGAATGTGGTCCTTGAGCCAGAAGAGGTTCCTCACCTCCATCCTAAAGCTCTGTTAGTTGGGAATGAAGAAGTTAAGCTTAAGGGCCATGTGGGAAAGGGGATTTAAAGGAAGGGAAAAGGTTGCACCATGTACTCATTCAGGAAGGAAGAACGTGTAGAGGGGTCAGCAAGGGAGAATGGAGAGAGTGACACAAGGGGTCACCTTTGCCGCACAGTATTTGCTCATCTCCGTCTGTAAGGGAGAAAGTTGCATTTTTGACCCTGCCCGTGTACACCTGATGATACCAGGGGCAAGTCTTTAAATCTAGGCATCAGTCCCTCGGCTTGTCTGCACACCACTGCCAAAAGCTATCTTTTAGAAGCATACACCAAACAAACCCTTTTATTTTCCTCATTCCTGGAACCTCAACCTGGTTGACTTGTCAGGGTGCATTTCACACATTCCTGCTAGCAAGCCTCAAGGATACGCCTAGTTCAGTCACTACTGGAGGGAGAGAAAGCAAACTAGTGTGATCATACACATACCTCGCTTTGCCCTGGGACTGCTGCAGAGCTCCAGCATCAGTGTGGAGACGAAAACCTGGAGCGCTACAGCATGAGCTGTGTAGAGGAGGATACTCTGCGGGCTGGATGACAAGACGGCAGCAGATTAGGGTAAGTAAGCCTGGGAGAAAAACATGGCCTTCCTTAGCCTTCAAATACGTCCAAGTTTGAGATGATGGGGAAACATCAAGACATCATAATGCAGCCAGGGAGATCAGACCAATTAATAGAGGCCTGTCAATAGCCAAGTGGGACCTGCAACAAAATGTTGCAGTGTGGGATGCTTCAGTTCAGGGCTCAAGCAGCTCTATTCAAATCCTTCTGCTTTGATTTACCACCTCCCCCATTTAGTTTTCCATGGCTACAGAGCTTGTTCAGACTTGATTGGCCTTTTTTTAGGGAAGGGGTTCCCCTCCCTCAAGACCTGCAAACCTTGTGGTTTCCTCAAACCTGCTGATGTATCTCATATGCGTATGTGTATGTGGTGCCATTTTGGTTACGTAAGAATTGGTACTCGCATCCTGAGCATTGGAAATAGAAAGGGTGATAATCTCCATGTTGAGATTATCAACACCTGTTGCCTCTCGACACCAGTTGCTGGTGAGTCAGAGCAGAGGAAGGCTTTCATGCCCCTTTGGTGGGCTTCCAGGAGACATCTGGTTTGCCACTGTGGGAAGCAGAATGTTGAACTAGATGGACCAAGGTTGGTCTGATCCAGCAGGGCTCTGCGTATGCTCAAGGGCTGTACTTCCCCGACATAGAAAAGGCATCACAATTAATTTGGCTCTGAGCGAACAGCTGCTGGGTATGCACTATTTTTATCTCAGCAACTGGGAAATTAAAAAGATAATTGCCTGGAGGAAACTAGCCCTCAAAACACCTTGTGCTGCTTCCTGGATGCCTCACTTTGGGGAAGGGCCGTGGCTCATTGGTAGCATCAGCTTTGGATGTAGAAAATCCCTGGTTTGATCCCTAGTATCTTCTAGTAAGACTGGGAATATCTCCTGTCTGAAACGCTGGACAGCAGCTGCCAGACAGTGTAGACAATACTCTGCTAGATGGGTCAATGGTCTGACTCAGTATAAGGCAGCTTCCTATGTTGAGAATAATGGTTGTATTCGTACTCAGATTAGACCCATTGAAATTAATCAGTCATGTTTATTAATGTCAGTGGGTGTACTCTAGAGTCGCCTGTGTTTCCAAGGCCAAAGTGAATTAGTTTGCAGCCCTGTCAGCTGAATTGCAGCCTTCTCCGTCATGTGGTGTGACCTGCCCAGGTATTTGATGTTTTTTGCAGTCCCAGGCAGGCAGGAGCAAAGCTGTTATGGAATGGGCTGAATGAAGAACACAAGGAGCAGGAGCAAGCCAAAGTCCAGCATCCTGTTCTCACAGTGGCCAACTGGATGCCTATGGAAGCCTGCAAGGAGGACCCAAGTGCAACAGCAGTCTTTCCTAGCAACTGGTATTCAGAGGCAGGCCCGGCACCAGCAGTTGGCCAAGTTGGGCACTGGCTAAGGGCCCCACAGGCTTGGAAGCGCCTCTCACCAGGCTGACCCAGCTGTGCCACCATTCACCACCTTCCCTGACACATTTTTCTCAAATTTCTCATTTTTCCAATCTTAAATTGGTTTTCCACATTTCCGCAGCAATTTGCATTTTTTAAAAAAATCCTCATGAAAATTCTTCAGCATTTTAGTGTCAATTTCTCCCAATAAAGACATTTTTGTATGCGGTTTTGACCGATGTACACATTTTGGCAAGCAAATTCTTATCATATAATACATTTTTGTATGTTATTTTCACTGTAATATATTCATTTTTATGCACATTTCCCCTTAATTATATGCATTTTTGTAAACATTGCTTGCTTGGAAAACTTACATTGCAAAATTTGGATAAGTGTGAATTTTGAAGGGTGGCTGTGTTTCGGTTCTTTCATTGTTTTGGAAAGAGCAAATTGACAGATCCAGCTTTGGATGGAAACTGAATCTAATTTCTCTACCATCCCTTCTGTGGACACTCCTTATTGTGCCCATGTTCTTTAACAATAAAGGTCATTTTTTCCTCCTCCTCATCATTGCCAATTTTAAAAAATAACCACCCACACAGCCTTTATCTTGTTTTGTTTCCCTTCATTTTTAGGCATAGAGAAAAGTTCGTAGAAATGGAGGACAGCAAGAAAAATCCTGCAAAGCTGAGCAAAAACAGGCAGCCTGTGAAAACAGAGTGGGGGGCCCAGTATGTGGTGTTTACTTACTTCCAGGGAGACATTAACAGCGTAGTGGACGAGCATTTCTCTAGAGCTTTGAGCACAAGCAAAAACCCGCAGGATTTGAGCAGGAGGAGCAGCGGTGAGGAGGATGCGATTGTAAAAAATGGTGAGCCTCTACTCTACACTTTCTGGGCTTATCACTTAACTTATGACTTAACAACTTATGTAATCAATGGCTCTTGACTCAGTATTGACAAGACACTTGCGCAGGCGCATCTGCACTGTGGCTTAGCAGAACCTCCCAACGACTTGAGAGACAAGGCTTTAAGAACATAACATAAGAACATAAGAAGAGCCTGCTGGATCAGGCCAGTGGCCCATCTAGTCCATCATCCTGTTCTCACAGTGGCCAACCAGGTGCCTGGGGGAAGCCCGCAAGCAGGACCCGAGTGCAAGAACACTCTCCCCTCCTGAGGCTTCCGGCAACTGGTTTTCAGAAGCATGCTGCCTCTGACTAGGGTGGCAGAGCACAGCCATCATGGCTAGTAGCCATTGATAGCCCTGTCCTCCATGAATTTGTCTAATCTTCTTTTAAAGCCATCCAAGCTGGTGGCCATTACTGCATCTTGTGGGAACAAATTTAAGGGATGGAGCCAACTCCCTTATGAGGAAAGGTTGCAGCATCTGGAGCTTTTTAGTTGACAGAAAAGCCAAGTAAGCAGAGACACAATAAAAGTGCGTAAAATGATGCATGGCATACAGAAAGTGGATAAAGTTTTCCTCCCTCTCTGATAACACTACAACTCAGGGATATGCAATGAAACTGACTCTTGGAAGATATAAAACAGATAAAAGAAAGTACTTCACACTAAATAGTTGAACTATGGAATTTGCTCTCACAGGAGGAAGTGTGGGCCACCAACTTTGATGGCTTTCAAAGGGGATTAGACACATTCATGGAGGGCAAGGCTATCAATGGGTACTAGCCACAATGGCTATACTCTGCCTCCATAGTCAGAGGATTATGCTTCCAAATACTCGTTGCTGGGTATCACAGGTAGGGGGCATCTGGTTGGCCACTGTGAGAACAGAAAGCTGGATTAGATGGGCCACTGGCCTGATCCAACAGACTATTCTCACAATCTGAAACTGGGACCTTCTGCATGCACCTCTGAGCTACAGCCCTTCCCCTGGGGGAGGAAGGTTAAAGCAAAGTACCAGTCCCCTTTCAAAAGGCTTTTTTTTTTTAACTAGCTTGCTCAGGCCCATCTCGTCCAGCATCCTGTTTTCTACAGTGGCCAACCAGGTGCCACTGGAAAGCCCACAAGCAGGACATGAGCGCTATAGCCCTCTCCCCCTGTTGTTCCCCACCAGCTGATATTCAGTGTATACTGCCTCTGATCCTGGAGGTTCTGTCAGAAGAAGGACATCTTCATCAGGAATATGAGAATGGCTTGCCAACTGCCCCTATTTTTCATCAGTGAAATGTTGGAAGGACAATCATTTAACTGGCATATCTTCTTCCACTCATTATAAAATAATAAATGTTTATGCTTACATTGACAACTGAAGTAGAATAAAATTATAGAATAAACCATGCAGTTTGTAGGAAAGAAAACTATAGGCCACCATGTTGGTATATTACCAAAAATCCAAAACCCATGGGAAGTTAATATTCATTTATATCAATATTATTTATCCATTGAAACAAGGGAGGCTGGTCCATTAGGGCTGCTGCGGCACTGCCCTGCCAACTTCAGTCTGCTCTCAGCCAGCCCTCACCTGCCTACTTCCATTTTTACCCATTCATATTGATATTTTTAAGGATTTCATGGATATGTTTATGTATGGTTCTTTGTATGTTTTTGTATTTTAAAATTTCAATATGGTTTTATGTCAGCTTTGTATTTTTAAATCTATGTAATCGGCCTCGGGACCCGCATTCTGGGTGAGAGGCAGACAGCAAAAACATTATTATTATAATTATTACTCAAAACCAGTCCAGGCGGGTAACACTGCTCCTAAAACAGTTTCCTCCTAAAACAATTATAAATATAAAACCAGTTTGGAAACACCACATACGTAAAGTCAATTCAAATCCAAGTCAGATACCTCCAAGTCGGATACCAAGTGGGATAAAGAATTTAGAAGGCTTGTTGAAAAAGGAACATCTTTAGCAGGTGGCAAAAAGGCAATAGAGAAGGTTCGTGGCACAAAAGAGCCCCAAATCCACTTTAACTGCACCACCTGCATTTGCCAGTATGTGATTGAATCCCACCGAAAATAGCAACAGTCTGGATGTGCCCTACAACTCGCACCACTCCTGACTACCAGGTGGTTGGGACTGAGGAGAGCAGGAATTCAGCAACATCTGGAGCGCCACAGATTAAGCATGTCCAATGATCAGAGATGATGGGAATTGTAGTCCAACAACATCTGGCAGGCCACAGGTCCCCCAGTTCAAAGATTACAGAGTTACAATATGCAGAGGGTTTTAACAATCAATCTCTCTTCCCAGGGAATTGTGCCTCTGTGAGTTAAATAGGTGGCTCCTCTCGTAGCACCCTTAACAAACTACAGTTTTTAGTATTCTTTGGGGAAATCCATGACTGTTAAATAGTGCTTTAAATGCATGATGCGGATGGGCCCTAAAAATACATTAATCACATTTTTTCTCTTCCAATGAACAGAACATCACCTGACTCCCCAGCAGTGGAACTTCTCCCCTCAATGGGCTAAGCCGTACCATGCATCACCTCCATTAAACCTGTCCAGCGCTGACGATAACACAGCTGCTGCCACAACAGGCCCCTATCAGCCTCCTGTTCTCCAGGGTGTTGCTCCCCCGACTACCGAGCTGTGGCACTTGCCTTCAGGGGGCAATCCAAATTTGACTGCAGCTTCGGGGTACCCTCCCTCTATCTCTGACCTGCATATGACGCAGGGAACCATGTCTGATGAGAAATATGGGTCCCTGCTAGGCCTGTTGCAACAGGAAAGGTGCCCTTCATCCCTCCAGGAGCATCCAGGAGCCGATTCTGGGTCTGCTTGTCCTACCAGCTCGGCTAGGTTACAAAATACGAGCCAGAGTTTAACTTCTGGGGGAGGTAAGTAAATATTGGTTTACTGTGATTGTTGGGCCTTTACAAATGCAAAGGGGGCGGGTAACACATGGCTTTGTTTTTTCTTTAATGCCAGAGAAGGGCAAGTTAAAAACCGTTTGTTGCTGCTTTTGAATGGACTGGAAATGGAATGGTAAATTGGTGTGGTGTTACCGCTTAAAACCAGGAGTTTTGTTTCATGCAGGCTCCACAACATACAGTACTTGTTATTTTGATTTGATTTGATTTATTTAACAAACGTTATACACTGCTTGACTGTAATAAAGTCAAGCGGTTTACAATGAAACAAAACAAAACATTAAAATAATAAAAGCAAGTTAAAAACAAGTATTCAAAAACATTCAAAGACTAACATCAACAATGAGCTAAAAACAGATTAAAATACATCTAAATATCTGTACAGGCTTGCCTAAACAAAAATGTTTTAAGCAGGTGCTGGAAAGAGTAAGAAATGGAAACATAGGAAGTTGCCTTATACAGCAACATACAATTGAGCCATCTAGCTGAGTATTGCCTGCGCTGACTGACAGCAGCTGTCCAGGATTTCAGACAGACCTTTTTGGCATCTCTTGGAAACTTTTTTTTTCATGGCCTTTGCAGTTGTCTAGAATTTTCTTGACAAGCCAGTCATTTTAATGATTATGCTGTACCGTTATTGGTGGGTTTTGTATATTGCTGTACACCACCCTGATATTTTATGAGAAGGTGGTATATAAATACTTTATAAATAAATAAAATCTCAGTGGCTTTCAGTCCCTGGCATCTCCAAAGGATCCCAGGGAACAGGACCGTGAGGCCCTCCTCGCTTGAGACCCTGGAGTTTTGCTGGCCCCTAGAACAGGCTGCACCGTGCTGGGCTGAGCGGAATCATGTTCTGACACCATCCAAGGCAGCTTCAGGTGTTTGTACCTCTGTATTTGTCTACTTCAGCTGCCTTTGATTAACATGAATAAATGAATAAATTTATCCTCTGATGAACAAGATCTCTGTATCTCTATTGTCACTTCTTGGGCCCAAAACCGAATCACAACACAATACAGCGACAGCTAGAGTGTCCCACTGAAGGCATGCCATGGAGAAAGAGGATTGAGAAACGTTTTTCTCCCTCTCTCATATCACTAGTACTTGGGGTCATCTAATAAAGCTGAATGTTGGAAGATTCAGGACAGACAAGAAAAAAAATACCTCTTTGCACAGCGCGTAGTTAAACTATGGAGTTTACTCCTACAAGGGACAGTGATGGCCACCAACTTGGGTGGCTTTAAAAGAGGATTAGGCAAATTCATGGAAGATAAGGCTATCAGTGGCTACTAACCCTAATAGCTGTGTTCTACCTCCACTGTCAGAGGCAATTTGTTTCTGAATGCCACTTGCTGTGAATCAAACGTGGGGAGAATCCTGTTCCGCTCAGGTTCTGCTTGCAGGCTTCCCATGGACATCCTGCATTGAGCAGGGGTTGGACTCGATGGCTTTACAGGCCACTTCCAACTCTACGATTCTATGATCTGGTTGGCCAATATGAGGATGCTTGACTAGATGGGCCACTGGTCTGATCCAGCAGGCTCTTCTTAAGTTGTAAAGCAGGTGTAGTATTGCTAAACTACAACTCCCATCAGTCCCGGCAAGCAGGGCCAATGGCCAGGGATGATGGGAGTTGTAGTTCAGCAACATCTGGTGGGCCAAAGGCTCCTCACATCTGATCTAAAGCAATGGGCCCTCCTTAACTGCAGCAGACTTGTTTGATTGCTTTCATTGGGACAGTACCAGTCACAACCTGCTTGAACTGACTCGGGGATCTTCACATGATAATGATGGATGATGGGAGGCTCCTCTTAATGTTCTCAGTTATACATGCACCTATTTTGTAATTGGTAGGGAGCATTGCCTTGCATCTGCTAAGTAGGACAGTGTTCCTCGCCTGCCAGATGCTTGGGATTAGTGTCTCTTAAGAGTCATGTTGATCACTGAGCTATTTTTTGAGCAATCTGCCTGTCATACAGGGTGTTTATTAGGGCCTGTTTATAGTAACTGAAACTCCAGCGGCCTTGAAAAAATGAGCATGCCTTCAGGGTAGTTTTTCCTCCCAGCCTTGGCTCAAAGCACAATCACACTGCCGAGCCTCATCTCCCAGGCAGCAAGTGAGAGCCCGTGTAATGATAAGAGAATAGGGGTCGCCAACTTTCTTTTGGCCAGCGGACATACGTTGAATGTTGAGAAAGCACTGTGGGTACCAGTCACAAAATGGCTGCTATGCAGGCGTAGCATAACACAAAATGGCTGCCGGGGGAGAACAGCGTAACAAAAAATTAGAAAGAGTACAATCATTACTGCTTCCTGCCCCAACCCCGCAATAACCTCATGCTTGCTGTGGGAAAACACCTATCTCTTCTTTTCCTGATTGTGGAGATCTCACAGTATTGCTCTACCACAGACACACACAGACAGAATGATGCTCTTGCTGTCTAATAACAACAGGGTGTATTACCCAGTACCCGGGAAATATATCAGGTGGCCCTATTACCCACACACAGCACATACGCACACTCACTGCAGACATGCAGCCCACAGACACACATACAGCTCTCCCTCTTGCTCTCCTTCTCTCTCCCTCTGCCCAAGGGTATCTTTCTCAATCCCACACACATGTGGGCGTGCATACTCACAGCATACTTGAGCACTCCTCCCGCCCCCACCCCCAGTCAGAAAAGCCCTTCCATGGGTCAAGAATGTGCATACCATTAACACGCACACACACACACGGGTCACCAATCAGGGTGCCAGATTGGCAATCCTTGCATTAGAGCAGCCTTTCCCAACCAGTATGCCTCCAGATGTTGTTGGACCACAATTCCCATCTTTCCTGACCATTGGCAATGCTGGCTGAGGCTGATGGGAGTTGTGGTCCAACAACATCTGGAGGCACACTTGTTGGGAAAGGCTGCATTAGAGTATGGGATTGAGGAGACTTGGGTTCAAATCCACCCCCCTCCCAGCCCTGAAGCTTATTGGCTGGCTTTGGGCCAGTCACATTCTCTGTCAGCCTTGCCTGCCTCACAGGTGAGTGTGTGAGAGAGTGTATAGAACCAAATCATTTGTTCATTACCTTCATATACTGCCCATCCAGGCAATCAAATTCAAAATCCAGATGTTGCTGAACTACAACTCCCAACATTCCTGGCCTGCTGGCTAAGGCTGATGGGAGTTGTAGTTCAGCAACATCTGGAGAGTCACATGTTGCCCACTCTTGCCCTAGCACAGGTAAGGGGAACTTTTGGCCTTCCAAGTGTTGCTGAATGACAACTCCCATTATCCCTGGTCATTGTCCATGCTTGCTGGGGCTGATGGGAGCCATCGTTAAGCAACATCTGAAGGGCCAAAAATTCCTCATATCTACCCTAGCATGTCATAGAGAAAGCAGAATGTCTCTGTTAAGATGGCTCTTGTCTCTTTTTATAAGTACGTTTATTAAAAGTAATAAATCCTTATGCTTATTAACTGGCAAGAGGGCACCTTGCTAGTCCATCAAAATGTTTTTAATCTATTCCAAATAATTTACTAAACATCCTAGCCCTAAATATTATTCATAATCTTAAAGCAACACAGCAAATGAAATGTGGAAGCTACATCAGCCCTCCCTCATCTCCTGTCTCTGATGAGCTTCTTTTTAACATTAACCATTTAATCGGTGATATCTTTCTTGCTTTCCAGGTATCCCGGCTAATGACAGGAGAAGAGATCTCTATTTTTAGAAAATGGACACATTTGTTTATTGTTTCTGCAGAGAGGACTCCCCTATGTGGACATTTGGAAAAACTGCCACTCTGATAAAGAGAAGTCGGCATCCGGGAACTCCCCTCACCCTTCAACCTGCATTTGCAGATCTTCATATGGGTGTTTTTTTTAAAAAATGTCTGTACTATACCTTAAATTTGCCTTGCCTTATGCTTGCCTTTTCAACAACTCGAATTCAACATGTCTGGGATATGGAAAAGCTCCCTCTGGAAGACCCACATCTCCTACTTTTAACCCCAGCTGAAAATTGTCATCTTCATCTTCCAGAGAACTTTCTGATGATGGTTTGTGGCACTTTAGAAGAGGAGCCACAGCAGAAGAGGAGACGTTGTGCTATGGTGGAGGTAGATGACTGCAGACTGATGGGCTGTAAGGGGGAGCTGTAACAAAGCTAGGCATTAGGTATGGTTGTGCCATGGTTTGTGCTGCCTGTGTAGATTAGGGACGGGATCCATTGGCTGGTGCCGGTTTAAAAGCATTCCGTTGACCTAATAGGCTGGTATCTATTTGAGTTCGTTCTTTGTCCGCAAGCCGAATTGGCTTTTACTGATCTGCTTTTTCTCCTTGCAAAAAAAGAGAGGGAGATATTAATATCAATATTTTGAAAGGAAATATCGATAGAATTATTGGTCTTAATATCTATATTTTAGAGGCAGATTTGCTTTTAAAAAATCAATTTTTGAAAATAGCCATGGAAAATTGCTACATAAAAATATGATCCACAATGATAGAGAATAAGCGAATTAATGGAAAATTCAATACCAAACCCGAATTGGGCAGAATTGTAGCGCATCACTAGTGCAGATTCTCTAGTGTTTAATATATGGCTACAGAACTGATTTCCCCCCCCCCCTGGAGTACATACTCAGTTTAGCCTGTTATGGATTCCTCAATCCCCCATCCCTCTCTAAAGGGGGTGGTGGAGTAAAAGGACTCAAGTAGAAGAAGGAGAAAACACAACAGTTTTCTTGTTAAAAGCTTAGCTGAAACTTCAGCTAAGCAATGCATTTACATGCCCTTCTTGAAAGGCAAACATTGCACATTTATCTGCCTAATTTACATAAGAATCTGGGCTTTCTGCTTTAGGAACCTAGAGCTGGTTTTGAAATAGAAATCACAACTGCCTGTTTCCATCTCTGCTTCACTAGGGAAGAGAGAATTTTCTTTTTCCACTTTAATCAGCATGAACAGAAAATGCCATTTCTACGGGTTTCCCTTGAGGGTTGAAAAAGTCAACACTGGCTTCTCTGGGATGTCAAGGTGTTGTCATACTTTGTGATGGTGTTTTTGTTCCCTTCGGCTCCATAGATTTCTCTCTCACTCTGGAAGACTTGACAAAATATTACATTGTATTGAGCAGCTACCATCTGGTGTTGTAGATATATATTTTGCTCCCATTCTTTGCCAACATTACAATCTGGCACGTTGTATAGTCAGCTCCTATCTGATAAGAACCAGCAGCTGCCAAGTTTCGAGTTGCTTATAGTGGAAATGAATTCTCCCATCAAAACGTGAAACAAATGTTATGGATTCCTTTTATCAGCATTCTTCTCTCTGAAGCAGGATGTCCTGCTTACATCTAAAGCACCAGGAGCCAACCTCTTCAGCACGTGTGCCAAAGAGCCAAGCCTAAAGGATGAGAGAGGGCCACTCTAATGCATTCTGCAGTACCTACAATACAAGCCTGCTGTGCCTTGGGATCGTCTTGCCACTAGCATAGGAGAGGCAGGTAGGCTTGCAGGACTGACATTTTACTTGGCCAGGCCTACAGGTATGAACTATGCAGGTAGTCAGAGTGTGGGTGGGGTGGGCAAGCAAGTGGCTAAACGTAGCTGGGTTGCTCAGAATGGATGAGCCAGTACAGAATCAGCATCTTTTATAAGACCAAGTCAAATTCTATTGGCTTCTTGTGTCACCTGACCTTTTAGCTGCAGTTCCGCCCTCTGGCCAACAGAAAGCCAGCCTCCAGCTTCTTCCTATGACAATCAAAATGATGTACTGCTAATGTGGGGAACCTTCTGGGCCTCCAGATGTTACTGAACTATAATTCCCATCAGCCCCAGCAATGGCCAGGGGATGATGGGAGCTGTAGTTCAGCAACATCTGGAGGGTCAAAGGTTGCCCACATCAGCCTGCTTTAAATTTACATCGTAAGTGGAAGAGCCAGTCTGGCTTAGGCCAGAAAGACTCAGGTTCAATTTCTCACTCAGCTTACAGGGTTGCCTTGGGGCAGTCACCAGCAGGATCAAACCTGCAGGCAATCAGAGGGGCCAGAGGTGCAGTGTGGTATAATGGTTAGAGAGACTAGGACCTGGGAGACCAGGGTCCAAATCTCCCTTTAACCATGAAGCTCACTGGGTGCACCTTGGGGCAGCCATAGGCTCTGATCCAGTACATGTTTACTCAGAAGTAAGCTCCACTGGGTTACTCCCAGGTGTGTATTGGATTGCAGCCATAGTCTCTCAGCCTAATCTACCCCACAGGGTTGTTGTGCAGATGACATGGGGAGGGGCAGACCCATGTATGCCACTTTGAGCTCCTTGGTGGAAAGGCAGGATACAAATACAATTTCTAATTAATTAAATCTTGGTCTAGGACAGGAAAAGGTCACTCTCCTGAGATGGTGACCAAAGGGGGCCAGAGGCAGGTAGCATCCAAGGCAAGTGAGAAGTCAAATCCCAAGGGTAGTCGTCTGAAGGCAGAAGACATAATCTCAGGGAAGGGGGTCTCTAGACTCCTGTTTCAGCTGACCGGTTGCTTAGTGTGACGAACTGTGCCCGACTCGCCTTATATATAGCCAGCCAGGCTCCTACATCATCTAGTGTAGCTAAGCAGCTGAGTTGCGATACCCCTTTCTGGCCATGACTTGGGTGGCACTGCAGTGCAGCAATGATCAGCTTCCTCTGCTTGACAGCTGCCCTCACTGGCACCAGGGACCCCCTGGCCAGTGGTGTAGTTGTCCAGGATCTCAGGGGTCTTAGATCCCTTTCCTTTCTGGAAACCAGGTCCCAGCAGGGTCCCTATGTCTTCAGCATCCTATGAGCCAATCAATATGAAAGGAGAGTGTGTTACCCACACATGTTTCCTTGTCCTTTCCTGCTGATTGGAACCAATCGGAGTGAAAGGAGGTGAGTCAGCCCTGAGAAGACTGTTCTCAGTAGCTAACACTCTCCCCTTTGAAGCTAGGGACGTCTGTTGTTGCGGGAGAAGGCATTAGCAAGGATCTCATTCTCAACCCAGCAGCAAAAAAGAGGGTGCGGCCCTGCACCACACTACTGTCCCTGTCAACATCTCCAGCAGGGCTGGGAGAGACTCCGTATTTGAAACCCTGGTCACTGCTAGTTGGTGTAGACATTGGCATAGAGCTAGGTGGAGCAATGGTCTGACTTAGGGTTGCCAGGCTCAGGGCCTGAGAATGATCCTGTATCTTTAGGAGAAAAGAAGGTCAGCCAAGCGCAGGTGTTCTTGCAACCCTCTAATGGGAAAAACCACAAGGTGGAATTCTCCCTCCCCCCTGCACACCTTTTAAAGATACAAAAAACCTCTTGGAGGCTGGGCCTGACAACCAAGAGGTCTTTTGTATCTTTAAAAGTTGTGCAGGGGGAAGGGAGAATTCCACCTTGTGATTTTTCCTGTTATGGTTGACAAAGGGGCCTTTGGCCCAATAAAACATGGCCCATAATAAATGGGGTTGTTTTTCATGGCACCTGTGGGGCAACTGTAGGTAATTGGAGACCAGCCTCCCCCAACCTGGGGCCTTCCGGGTGTGGTTGTAAATCCCATCAGCCCCAGCAAGCATAGCCAGGGATGATGGGAGTTGTAGTGCACCTATGTCTGGAGGGCCACAGGCTCCCTTGACTTATAGGATGCCTTTTAACAGCAAGGTGTTGCAAAAGTGGTTTGCAAATAAGGGTTTAAAATATTTCAAAATGCAACAGTTCAAGACAAAGTCAGAGTACTAGTAAAATAATTTTTTACAATCCAGTTTAGGTTTGTGGGTACATTCATAACTGCCCCAATATCTTGAGTTATCACTAGCAGGTAAAGGGAGACAGAGAAAATACCCCCCTATGGTTGGATTGGTATCATGTTTTTCAAGTGGGGAAACCAAAAGCAGATTTTTTTTCTGTGTATTGTCTTCCCTGCCTTCCCCCCTCCCCACATGCAAGCAGCACTTAATAGGATCAGGACTTCAGGTTGCTATAAATGCATTGGAAGAGCCCACCGAGGTCAGGCCAAAGGCCCAGTTAGTCCAGCATCCTGTTCTCACGGTAGCCAATCAAATGCCCCAACGGGAAGCAAGACAGCAGGACCGGAGTGCAACAGGACTCTCTGCACTTGTGATTCCCAGCAGCTGGCACTCAGGGACATCCTGCCTCCAATGAGGGAGGCAGAACATACCCATCATGACCATTAGCCACGGATAGCATTGATTTTCTTCACTGAAAGCAGATTCAGGGCAAAGGAAACTAAATCATACACAGTGACTGTACGGCATTTGTTGCCCCAAGGTGTTCTGAAGGCTGCTAGTTCACGGGCATTTGAGACTTGCAGAGGAAGCAGGCTGTGTCCTGTCAAGGCAGGCGAAGCCCAGTCACAGCAGACCCACCTGTGGTTAAAGCAGGGAAAATCTGGCCGAAACTCTCTTGTGCAGAAGGCAAATGACCTTAGGACCTTGGACAGCTCCAAGGGCCCCTGCTCAGTGAAGCTCTCTCCTTCTCACACAGCTATAAGATGTTGTCTCAGCGAGGGGCCTTCTAAAGGCTGACAGGACCTGGACTCCATCCGCTCTACCTGTCTGGAGGAGCTGGCTGGGTTGTTGAAGGCCCCCACCTGATTTTACAGGCTTTGTTTTTCGCAAGGCTGGGGAAATGAGGACACAGCATGGGACAGAATCCGAGGAGGTTGGCAGAGCTGGCTGGGACGGCCAAAATTAGATACTGATGCCCCCACCACCCATCCAAGGAAGTGGCCTGAACCTCACTGGAGTCCTGCACTATGCACTGCAAATAGATCATGATGTCCAGCTTGGATGGCTTTAAAAAGAGATCTAACAAGACCGTGAAAAAATCAAGAGTTCTACCAATGATTATCCGTGATGGTGAAATGGAGCTTCCACGTACAGATGCTGGGGGTGAACATCCAAGGAAGACCACTGCCTTCATGCCTGGCTTCAAGGCAAAATGCTGGACTGGATATACCTCCATCTGAACCTGTAAGGCGATTTTTCTGTTTTTAGGGAGGAGGAGGTGGTTGAGACACCCTCAGCAGATCAGCAGAAGAGGCACAGCTCAATAGCAGAGCACATACCTTGCATGGAGAAGCTGCCAAATTCAATCCCTAGCATTTCTCGGGCCTTAGTATTGCCAGTTGTCTTCTGTGAAATGGGTTCATTGTTGTGCCCATGGCAGTTTCTTAGATTTCTAAATGTGCATCTAAGCCTAAAAAAGTTTGGAGATACCTGGCTTACCTAGCCCAACATATTTTTCACCATAGTAACCCACTAGATGCCTCTGGGAAGCCCACAAGCAGGGCATGAGACGTCCCAGTGTTGTTTCCCAGCACCTGCTTCTCAGAGTCAGCTATAAAATATTTCTTTTTCCAGAGCATGGCTATTCTGAGGGAATAAAACAGGCCCCCACGGACTCAGTGGCTGAGCTGGCAGACAGCTTTGAGCTTCACGGCCCTTCTCAAGGGGCTCACCTTGCTTACATTGCCATTTCAGGGAAAGCAGGGGTGTGTAGGCAGGTGCAGTAGACAAGGCCCAGGTGACCCTAGCAATCCTCTTTCAAAAAGCCGCTAGGGAAATTCAAAAGCTGACAAGAGAAGTCACTGGACATAAGCAAAGACAGATAGCTATAAAAGAATTTTGTGATTGCACGATGTCTGGTTCCCAGCGTTTGCTTGGAAAAGTCACCCAAAAGTTAATCATTGCTCAGAAAACTAGAATGGAAGTTGTTTGATGCTGATCTTTCTGATATATAGGGTTGTACCCAACTTTTATTCAGAGTTGGGGGGGGGGATTTGATGCAATTTGCATTTAAAGGTGAACCTACTTAATTTGCACTTTCCATAACAAGATGCAAAACAAAACACAGATATCGCTCAATAGCTTCAGTTTTCTGAATTTTGTGATGCAGTTCTCCAGCCAGGTGAGCAAAGCAACGTGCACAAAATGCGTATGCTAGGGTAACGTAGGCATAAAAATGCACATAGTAGGGAAAATAACATACAAAAATGCGTTTGGGAAAATGGTTTTGCAGAAATGCACGTTAGGAAAAGTTGCATACAAAAATGTGTTCTCCAGGAGCAAGTTGCACTAAAATTTTCATAAGGACATAAATTCATAAATTCCAAGTGAAGAATTTGCTTAAATCCCCTGCTAAAATAAATGAGTCTTATTTGGGCTCCTTTATGCCTTTAGTTGCTGCCAATGGGAAGCCCGCAAGCAGGACCCCAGTGCCATAGCATTCCCCACCCCACCTGCAATCCCCATCAACTGGTATTCAGAGGCACATTGTCTCTGGCAGTGGAGAGAGAGCATAGCTATGATGGCTAGTAGCCACAGATAGCCTTCTCCTCCCTGAATTTGTCTAAGCATAAGAACATGAGGATTCACAGGAGTGGGCTGCAGGAAGTTAAGAATCAGGAGCCAACTTCAAGCATCTGATGGCATGGATGAAAGCTGATGTCATAACTGCAGTCCTAGACCCATCTCCTCGGAAGTAAATCCCACTGAGCTCTGTGAGGCTTACTGTTGGAAGTGTGGCAAGAACAATTCCTGTTTGGGTTCTCTTTGCATACCTAAGGGGAGATAGAGAGAGGGTCCTCCTGCTGGCTAGACTGCCTGTCCTTACCTGCCTTCCTCTATTGTCTTCCTTCCATTGTAAACTGATATTCTAAGGGATCTGACCCCACTTCCATCCCACCTTCCTTCTTCTCCATCCAAATGAGGAAGAAGAGGCCTTTCACCTTTGTTCCTCACTTCTAGCATGGGATCGACGTTGTGCCTCCAGCTTAGTTCATTAGTTGGAACTAGTTATGCCTTTCCTATCAGCTATGTATTTCTATAAATAAAGTAGCTTTTCTTATTTTACAAAGTCTAAAGTCTCCATGATTTGAATGCAGGGTAAAAGCCTGACTCCTTTCAGGTGAACAATCACACACAGCACACGTAGCTCAACTTAAATTCTCTGCTAACACATAACACTTACTTCCAAGCTGAAGTGGGCATAGGATTGCAGCTGTCGTTTGTAAGATGCCTTCGTAAGGAGCCTTCGGAGAAGGGCTGTAGCTCAGTGACACAGCATCTGCTTTGCATGCATTGACATTGTGATCTCTCTGGAGTGCAAAGGTTTAAAATGATGGCATTTCGACTACAACTTATGGTGACCCTATGAATCAGTGACCTCCAATAGCATCTGTTACAAACCACCCCATTCAGATCTTCAGGTCTGCGGCTTCCTTTATGGAATCAATCCATCTCTTGTTTGGACTTCCTCTTTTTCTACTCCCTTCTGTTTTTCCCAGCATTATTGTCTTTTCTAGTGAATCATGTCTTCTCATAATGTGTCCAAAGTATGATAACCTCAGTTTCATCATTTTAGCTTCTAGTGACAGTTCTGGTTTAATTTGTTCTAACACTCAATTATTTGTCTTTTTCACGGACCATGGTATGTGTGAAGTTCTCCTCCAACACATTTCAAATGAGTTGATTTTTCTCTTATTCACTTTTTTCACTATCCAACTTTCACATCCATACATGGAGATTGGGAATACCATGGTCTGGATGATCCTGACTTTGGTGTTCAGTGATACATCTTTGCATTTGAGGACCTTTTCACATAACAAAAAAAAAGAAGATATTTGTTTTATGGACAGACCTCAGGAACTTCCCAGGGCTCTCTTTGCATGTTATGCTTCCAGGACAGGGAACCTCAGCCTGGGGGCCAGCTGCAGGCCTCCAGTCCTCTCCATCTGGCCCTCAGGACCCTCCAACCCACCCCTTCCTGAGCCACACACCCCTCCCAAGTCCTGCTTTGCACCCTCCTAGCGTGTTTTTACCTGGCTGGAAAGTGACCTTGAACTCTGGAGGATGCTTCTTGCTTACCCTGCATACAGGATAAACAGGAGCATGCACAGAAACTAGCTTGCTTTTGCAAACATTAGTTGCTTTGACCACTTTTGCCTCTGTCTTGTAGCCCCTGGAAAGGGAAGGGAATGTGGCCCTCAGGTTGGGAAAAAGAAAAGGTTCCCCACCCACGTTAAAGTCAGATGTTGCCCTCTTGCGTTGGCTAGAGAAGGTCGAGAGGGAATGACTATGAGAAGAATGTAAGAAAAGTCCTGCTGTAGCAGACTGAAGGCCCATGGAGTCCAGCGTCTCACTTCCCAGACCTAGCAGAGACTGAGAACGCAAGAACATAAGGGGAGCCCAGTTGCTGGTTCAGGCAATGGCCACAAGCAGGACCTTAGAGCAATACCACTCTCCTGCTCGTGCTTCCCAGCACCTGGCATTCAGAGGTACACTGCCACTGAATGTGGAGGCTCCATCTAACCATCAAGGCAAATGACAGTACCCCCCTCCCTGCCATGAATTTGGCAAAGCCATCTAGGCCAGCTGCCATCACCACGTTTTGTGGCAGAGAATATGCCCTGCATCCAAGTCTGCGATGCGTGGGTAGAAGTCTTTGCCTTTCAGTCCGCTTCACAGGGCGACCTCCAGCTCTAGGATTGTGCGACACGGTGTGAAGAAGACAAGACTCCCCTCCGTCCCTTTTCTCAACGCTGTGCATCCGATCCCTCTCGTTCCTCCCCGCGAAGGCCACTATTCCACAAGTGGCGGACCAAAAGCCGAGAGGTGGGCGAGGGAATGGACGGTGCGGCCCCAGCAGATCCTCCCTCCCGGCAGGGGTCAGCTCCTCCCACGCTCCTTTTGACCCTGCCAAGAGAAAAGGTATAAAATCCGCCGCGCCAAAGTCCCCTCCTCCAAACCGGCTCCGTCCCCCAGACCGGCCACAGCCCCCTGGAGAGGCGCAGTTTCTCCAGGGAGAGCCGCGCAAGGCGCCACGCTCTCTCCCAGGGTCGGCTCTTGGCCTCTACACCACGGGCTGCTGCCCAAACAGCCAACTGTGTGTGTGTGTGGGGGGGGTCGCTGTCGCGTCTTCCTTTTCCCCCAGCACAAGCACAGCCCCGCCGCTTGCTCTCGAAGGGGGAGGACTCTAGTACAGCGGCATGCGCCAGACGGGGGGCGCCTCCAGGTCTTTGCGCTCGTCTCCCTACGCGTAAAGGGGTAGGGCCCTGTGCGTGCATTCCCCAGAACGGGGCGCCGCAACTTTGCGCTGCGTATCTTCGATTTAGAAGATCGCGGGGAGGCAGGAGGGACAAGACTGGAAAGTTACCGGCCTCTTTTGCTAACCTTTTCCTGCTTCTTCGGCGCAGGGCAGGGCGCTCCATCGCATCCAGCCGGCGAGCACGTACCCCCTACCCCTGTCCTTAACTTGCGCCAAGTTGGGGCTTCTTAGTCGGTCAGTCTACGCTCCTGGGCACAGGCACACGGGTCAGCTTAAGAAAAACGTGTATTTAATGAAGGGCTTGATTTAGGAAGGCCCTCCAGGAAGGTCAGAGTGGAGCCTGCCGCCGCTCGCGCCCCTCTCCAGAAATCAGGCTGGGCGCGGGCTCGCTCTTGTTAAGGCGCGGGTCGCCGTGCCAGTTTCTTGAGCGCATCCGACCAGCGGCCCCTACGGAGCCCCCAGTTCCAGGAGAACCACCCTTAGGCGCGTCGCGTGTGTAAAGGCTCACGGAGTGCCAAATCCCCAGCCCCAAGACGCGCAGCTTGGAGCAGCCTTAAGGCGCTGTGCCGCCGCTGCCATGCGCCTGGCGCTGGGCGACCGGAGCCTCAACTTTTCCAGCCAGAGCGCGGCGGACAGCGCCGGCAATCTGACCTTTGACGGTCCTCAGCTGGCCTTTCCTGCGGGGAACCTGGGGCGGGCGGGGCACCTCGCGGTGGCCGTGTACCTGAGCGTCATCCTGCTCCTGGGCAGCATCAACAACGTCCTGGTGGTGCTGATCTTCGTCAAGTTCCAGGCCATCCGGACGCCCATCAACCTGATCCTCCTCAACATCAGCCTCAGCGACCTCCTGGTCTGCGTCTTCGGGACCCCATTCAGCTTCGCCTCCAGCCTGCGCGGCCGTTGGCTCCTGGGCCACGCCGGCTGCAAGTGGTACGGCTTTGCCAACTCCCTCTTCGGTAGGTTTTCATTCAAAGGGGCCAACGGCTCTAGGAGCCTGCTGTTCTTCCCGCTGCCAGCAGGCGACAAAGAGCAAGGTTCTGATTTTGGGGAGGGGGTTTGCCTGAAGGTATCAAGCGTATCCAAAGGTCCTACTTGATTGTAAAAATCGGAATGGCTGGAGTTCCAGCCGATGTGGAAACCACACCAGAGACAGCCAGAGACTTGAGCTGACATTAGGTTGTTCGCATCCCCACACCAGGCATTTAAAGTGCTCTCATACCACTTTAATACTCATGGTGAATCCTGGGAACTGTAGTTTGTTAAGAGTGCTAGTAATTGTAACTCTGTGAGGTCATCACCCTTAACAAACTACAGTTCCCAGAATTCTTAGGAGGAAAACGTGACTAATCTTAACTCTATGGTGTGGATGTAACAAGTTTTAAAATCCTGCAACTTGTATGAACAATGCAAATTATTTCTCATATTTTGCCCATTTCCCCCGTTTGTATAATTTATTCTTTGATTGCTGGTCATGCAGAAAGGCAAAAAGTTATGCAAGACACTTCAGCCCTCTCCAGACTGCTGGCAATTTAATTCCTTCCTCTTCCATATTCTCAAACCTGAGTGCAAAACCAGTCTTTGTACAAGGGGTTCTCAGGTTCCTAGCCTGTCTCTCACCCATGCAGTGACTAAACCTGCAAGGTTGTTGCATCATGTGCTCTCATTGCCTGTGCCCCGAGACCTTACCCTATCTGCCTTTCCAAACATACATTTGTCACATTTATGCTTTACATGTTTAGGGGCACATCTAAAGATGCAATGTGTGAATTGGCCTTAAGTAGTACCACCTTTAGGGTTAGAAAGTCTGGGGCCTGGTGAGTTGGGGATTTCAAGGGCCAGCTCAGGGCTAAAAAGAGTGCACCAACTGGGATCCTTGCCTTGGGCGCCTTGTTCAAATGGGCACCAAAATAATGATTAATGTTATAAACATGATGTACAAAAATAACATTTGTTATTTTAATAATGTGTTAGGTGAGATGATTGGAAATGGTGCTAAAATAAGAGTGTGATTTCAATCCTGCAGAAATTTCATCCTAAATCAAAAGCTTTAAGCACCAGGCGCTGTCAATTCTCCCAGTACCAGAGTCAGCAACAAGTGTAGATCTCCTGAAAATAGTCTATGAGTGTTCAGTAGGAGTCTTATCCAAACCTGGACATGTTCTTGTTGTTTATCATTTTAACTGTTGTTAATTGTTCACATCATAAAAGACTGGATAGGCTTAGGGGCGTGTTTCACGTTGTTTGCCCTGGGCACCGATACCTAGTTCCATCCGTCCCTACAATTAGGTAGAGGGAGGTGTCATGATCTGGGATGTTATGAAAGGGCAGCAAATTCTTAGTTGTTTCATTTATTGTATTTTTACTCGCAGGGCGAGGCATGTTTGTAATTTCTTGTCTTGAGTGCCAGAATAACCTGGCAAGCGTTGTATCTTAACATGTGGGTGTGGGTGCCATTAACTACCCCACCTCGGGTAGCAATTTAAATCCAACGCACGTTTAAAGCACATAACTTCCCCCAAAGAATCTGGGAACTGTGATTTCCCCCTCACAGAGCTACAAATTCCCAGCACCCTTAACAAACTACAATTCCCATTATTCTTTGGGGAAGTCATGTGCTTTAAATGTGCATTGGATGTGCTTTAAATGTATGGTGCGGATCTTGGTTTGCTTCCAGATGACCTGGTTATTGAGTGTTATCCCATACTTTTCAGTGTATTCCCCTGTCTCTTTCCTTATTGCAAAAAGTCCCATTTTTGGGGTGGGAATCAGGTTGTTGTTCAGGAGCACCAAATCAGCTTTCATTGTGCAACTTGAATTTGCTGACAGGTGTTTGAATCTCACCTGAAAATAGTGATAGTCTGAAAGTGCTCTTAGACCTGCTCTGAACTGAGTGATGGCCTCCCTGTTGACGCCTAAGCTGCTAGGGAGATCTCTGCAAACTTAGTGACTGCCTTTGAAATTCCAGCTTCTTTCAGAAATGGCTATACATGTTGGCTACAAATGTTATTGCCAGCAGGGATGGGAACTGAGTAGGATAAAACATCAAAGTGCAGTCTGATTCCTCCGGAATCTCCTGGGTGCCTGTACTTCTGTAAGTCATCTGTGGTTCGTGATATCCATACATGACTCAATTAACCTCTCCAGCTGGGATGTGTCACAGTTTGTGTGTTTCCCTCTTTGCAGGGCCTGGCTACTGCTTCAATATCTGGTGCACAAAGGAAATTTGAGATAGATTGCATGTAAAGATGCAGGCAGCAGTCAAGCCAAGATCTAGGTTGTATTGAGGATACTTCTTGCATTAAGAAAAACCAGGCATAAAAACCATGGTTCTTCCTGTGTCCCAGAATGTTGGGGTTTTTTTGGGGGGGGCAGGGTCAGTTTCTTGTAAGAAGATTACTACTGTGTTTTCATAATGCCAGTTTACAAATAAACGGGATAAGCACAGGTGAGCAGGGAGGCAGCCAGCTCTAGCCTCTAAATGTAAATCAGTTATTCCAAAATCAAAATGCAAGCAGACCTTGAAGCTCTCCTAGGCTACTTTTTGCTTCACAGACTGTAAAACCCAGGCTTTGAACTCCGTTCGTGGCTCCATTCCAACTGTCAAGCTGTTTTTTTCTTCAGTCCTTTCCCAGTGGGATGCTTTCAATATATAGCAGCCATCAGCCATCAGCAGCCATTAAAAAAGCATCTTTAGTTATGAAGAAACAGGTGTGTAGTCCTGTCAGGATGCTCCGGGATGCTGTCCTGTTCCTTTTTTTTTGCACATGGCCTGCTCCCGGCCCCCAGATCTGCCACAAGCACACCTACCACCATAGAGAAGGAGAAGGCAGGAGAGCAGGGCCCCCTGGGCTGAACGACAGAGCAGCAGCTGTGCGTCCCATCACTAGAATCCCCTTGCATGCTGATTGGGTCCCACCGTCTGTTGTTGTGAGGAGGTGACAGTCACAAGGGAGAAAGTCACAAGGAGTTGGGAGAGAGGGACAGTTTACAGAGAGGCGAGGAGGGTGGACAGCCAAGCCCAGGTATTTATTTTCTTTAATTCTTTAGGCAGAGGTTTCCAAACTGTGTTGTGCCTTGTTCTCCCCGTGGCGTGGGCATACATTTTTTTAATTAAAAAAAACCCTGTGCTGGGAGCTGGGGCTACCTGGGAAGGTGGGGAGGCATATCACTGCCAGCTCAGGCTGCCAGCCAGCAGCAAGCGTTTGGGGAGACTGGGGCTTGATTTAAGGGGGGGAAAGTTTTGGAGGGAAGGCTGGAGCAATAGGTGGGTCCCTGCATGCTCAGGATGCTGTTGTCTGCTAGCAAGGTGGAGCTGGTGGCAGCGCAGGTGGTGGTCTTTGCACCTTTTCTGAAGGTGGGGAGTAATCTGTGCCTGTGGAAGAGTGTGTGCGTGAGAGAAGGGGAGGTATGTATGCAGGTATGCTGACTGACTGAAGGCGGGGTTGCTCAAGAAGTGTGTGTGTGTGTGTGTGTGTGAGAGAGAGAGAGAGTGTGTGTGTGTGTGTGTGTGTGTGTGTGTGTGTGTGAGAGAGAGAGAGAGAGAGAGAGACTGTGAGGGGGCATGGCATCACTCATGAAGGGACCCTGCCCTTCTCAATTTCCTGCTACACTACTGTGCAAAGGCCTAGAAAATAGAAATAGCCGGTGACCTGTTCACTTTACTTCACCGATCAGCATCCCAGTTTCACTGCTGATGAGCAGCTTTGTCTGTTTCCCAAACTTTTCTCAGCATGTCTCTTCGGACCCCACAGGCTGACTTTCCACTAGGAACGCTTCGGCCTGTTAACTCTGGCCCTCTCTCTTGCAGGCATTGTCTCCCTCGTGTCTCTTTCCCTCCTTTCCTATGAATGGTACCTAACGGTTCTGTGAAGACAGGCCAAGGCAGTCGTCTCTAGTTACACCAAGTCCTGGCTTTGCATCACTGGCTCCTGGACCTACTCCTTGTTCTGGACCTTGCCACCTCTCTTCGACTGGAGCAGCTACGGCCCCGAAGGGCCTGGGACAACCTGCTCCGTCACATGGCACGCCAAGACCCCCAACAACATCTCTTACATCGTCTGCCTCTTTGTCTTTTGCCTTGTCTTGCCCCTGCTGCTGCTGATCTATTGCTACGGGAAAATCCTGCAGACAATCAGAAAGGTAAGGCAAAGCCCCCTCACTTCTCTGATATAGTGTGATGATTCCGTTTGATTCAGGGGTCCTCCAGACATCCTTTTTATTCTGCAGCCATGATGATCTGTGTTCTTGATGCTACTGGGGCAGTCGCACGCACATGGCCCTGCTTTCAATACTGTTTTCGCCTGCGAAGGATTTTGAGGCAGTCGCACTGCTTCATCTCCAGTCACTGGATATCCTGTAACTTCCTGCGGAAATCCTGTAACAAGTGGCTTACAAAAGATTTGCACATTAGCAATCCAATTCAGCTGTGGCATCAGGAACAGAAATGACTGATGCCCCTCTGATCCCAGGATTACTCAGGTGACATGTCCTGCTCTCGTCCTTGGTCTGCCCTGGAGTCACCCTTTGCCTCCCACCTATGAGGCAACCTCTCAGCTGAGGTCCTCGGAGCCAAGGGAGTGGGGTTGAGCAGCCGGAATGTACTCAGCCCATGATGGAGACATGTAGGAAACTGCATTATACCAAGTCAGGCTATTGGGCCATCTAGCTCAGTATTGTCTACACTGACTGGCAGCGGCTCTCCAGCATTTCAGACAGGGGTTTGTCCCAGCCCTACCTGGAGATGCCAGGGATTGAACCTGGGACCTTTTGTACATAAATCAGGCGCTCTGCCCCTGAGCTATGGCCTTGCTCTGCCTTCCCTTGCAGCAGTCTTGTAGACCTACAAAGCCAGCATGCCAAACTGAAGCTTCTGGATCAGTCTTTTCTGTCTGTTTGTTTTGAATGTGTAGGGAGAACAAATATTCAGTCCCTCAAGGTGTAGAAGAAGTTGCAGTCCAGCAATGGAGACTTTGCAGCGGTTGCTAATTGGGTGCTTAGTCACTTTCTCTTCTCTGGTCCCAATTTGCCACTTCAGTATAGATTCCTACCCCCCACTTACCCCCCTCCAAAAGATCTGCCATGCACGCATCATGACTCAGCCCACATTTCCTTAATGCCCCCATTTATTACAAGTCAGCAGAATGTCTCTCTGTTAAGAAACATAGGAAATTTGCTGAAAATGAGTGAAATCTTTGTATCCTTCACCCCAGTGCTGTGACCTCTACTGGCCCTCTGGACCATATATCTGCTGAACGCAATCCTTGATTTTCCACCCCAGCGAGCCTACAATGCTAAGTCTACAAACTGAGCAGAATGAGATGTAGAGATGAGAGGCAGTGAGATGGACTTTACTACTTCAGATTGCCAGCAGTAGTGGTGGGGAATAACGCTCCGCTATGTAAAAAACAAAACCAGAGACAAAACTGCCCACACGACAGGGAGCAACAGGACTAGAATTTTTCTGAGGTGCTAGGTTGTTCTTTTTAAAACCTGCAAAGACCTTCCCCCTTCAAAATGGGAGATAATTTGAAGAAGGAACCCCAAGAGGGTAGCCTGGAATGGTATCCTGCGCAATGCAAACTCAAGATTCCAGCGCTTGCTTCTGTTGCACAGGTAAACCAAGCCTGAGATGCTGCAGCGCAGGCAGTTCTTGCTTCCTAGACTGAAAGGCCTCCATCAGATTCCGCGATAAGATTGTACCAACACTAGGGATTCTCCCCGATTCGGATTTGGTGCTGAATATTCCATTAATCTGCTTATTCTCTACCACTGCAGATCAGATTTTTATGTAGCGATTTTCTGTGGCTATTTTCAAAAATGGCTTTTTTAAAAAAAATCGGATGTAAAATACCAGTATTCAGAATAATTTTATCAATATTTCCTTTCGCTTATTGATATCTCCTTGCAAAATATCGATATTAATGTCAACATTTTTTGTGACGGGACAAAATGGACCGGTAAACACAGTGGCTTATGGACAAAGAACAAACATGAATCCATATCAGCCCATTAGGTCCACGGAATGCTTTCCAAAGGCATCAGCCAATGGGTCCCATCCTTAATCAACACACTAGCCCAGTTTGAACTTCACAGTAAACTGTAGTTAATGGTTTACCATGAACACACTGATTCTCCTCCCCGCTAGAGCCCGGGGGAAAAACAAGCCACAGTCCATGGCTTAACATTATCTTTGAACTGGGGATGGCTTGTTTTGCTTAAACAAACCATGACTTGTAACCATTGTTTGTTCTTTGCTTACTGATCGTGGTTTGAGCAAAGCTACGGTTGTCAGTTTAGATATAATGCGAAGCCACAGATCACAGTTTCTTTTGTTCTCGTCCTAGTGGCGAGGAGCAAAGTGAGTGAAATCAGCATGTTCACTGTAAAACGTTAACTATGGTTTATCATGATGTGGGAATGAAGCCTCTGACTCCATGTTAAATAAAGGCATTGTTGCAGGTGTATGATTTATTTTATTTTAAAATTTTATGGCCTAGTTTTTCACCATCTGGGTCCCAAAGTGGCTTACAAAATTAACAACATACACTCTACAAAATTTAAGGCATAAATTAAACATTGGATGTTGAAACATCAGAGCAGCATTCATGGTGCAAAGGTATGCTGGAATACAACAGTTTTAACCAGGTGTCTGAAACTTAGAAGGAAGGGGTCTGTGTCTCCAGTTTGCATTGTGTCTAGGAGCGATTGCGTCAACTCTTCCATCATTGCCTTTGAGAGCCATTTCTGACAAAATGTGCTTTGGAGTTAGACAGTTGGAACAGGAAGGCAAAAGGTTTAGGGGAGCCGTCAGCAGTGCAATAGAAAAACCAAAAAGCCCAACGGAGGATTATGTACCTTGCACATAATGTTTTCCCTCCTTAATTATAGAATCCCTTTCTACTTGAGTCCTCCCTGAGAAGAACATTTGCCTCTGGTATAAGTTTATGAATGGCTGAATCACCCTGGCATTTTTAAGCTCCCGAGGATTGAGAGGCAGCTGTGAATTCTAACAGCTGGCAGTTATGTAAGAACTAGAACTAGAAGTTGTGTCTTGTGACTTTTCAAAAATCACAGGGAGCAAGAGACAATTGCTGTTGTCAGCTGTTCATGGAGGTTTTCTTAGCAGGGTGCCCAGAAAAGATTCTTTGTGAATAGAGGCAGATTAACAGCAGGAGTAACTCAGAACAAGAGGGAACTGAATAGATCGGCAAGGGAGAAACACAGGGATTTTAAAAAAAGTTTTAACAAGGAGAAAGAGCAGAGATGAGTGCAACATAGAGGCTCACACAACAGGTCCTCTCTCAACTCCCTTCTCATTGCACTCAACCCCCTGCTCACCTGACTCAAACCTCTGCCATTCTTTAAAACCACCATTTGCCTCAGTGTCTCTCAATCCCTGCTCCACTCAAATCTCTGCCGTTGGTTAAAACTGCTCCTTTTTTCCCCTTTAGTGCCTCTCGCTATAAAACGTCTCCCTCTTCCATCCCTCTGCTGCCTCATGTGTGAGAGATAAAGGATGTGGAGCCCTCAAATAGCCCATAGTACCATCACACAATGTATTTCACTCCTGGTACTATGTGTTGTCTTCACATGAAGTTCTAGATTCAATGTCGTAATTTATAACAGATTTTTAATTTAGTGTAGAGAGCCAGTGTGGTGTAGTGGTTAGAGTGTTGGACTACAACCTGGGAGGCCAGGGTTCGAATCCCCACACAGCCATGAAGCTCACAGGGTGACCTTGGGCCAGTCACTGCCTCTCAGCCTCAGAGGAAGGCAATCACCTCTGAATACCATTTACCATGAAAACCCTATTCATAGGGTTGCCATAAGTCGGGATCGACTTGAAGGCAGTCCATTTCCATTTTCCATTTCAATTTAGTAATTTAGAACAGTTAGGATTAGGTTCTGCATAAGGGTTCTGGTTAGGGTTAGATTCAGAGTTAGGGTTATGTTTTGGAATAGGGTTAGGTTCTGGGTTATGGTTAGGGTCCAGGTTCCAATTAGGGTTCTGGTTAGGGTTTTGGATTCATTGTGGGTTAGGGATAGGTTCAGGGTTAGGGTTCTGGTGCCAGTCTGGGTTCCGGTCAGCGTAAGGTTGCAGCTTAAGGATAGGGTTAGGTTCTGGGTTCGGGTAGGGTCCAGGTTCTGGTTAGGGTTCCAGTTAGGGTTTGGTTCTTGTTTAGGGTTAGGATCTGAGTTAGGGGTATGTTCTGGGCTACTTAGGGTTAGGGTTTAAAGGTATATTAAAAAGCAATTCCAACAGAAGCAGACTGGGATTTATTAATTTTATATCCTGCCCTTCCTCCCAGAAGGAGCCCAGAAGGGAAGACTTGCAAAACCTCCCTCAAGCTGATCCCTTCAGCCTTGTGTAATCATCTCCCACTTCTCATTTGCACCCCAATGTCCTTTGCACCCAAAGGCATCTCCTCCACACCACACATATTCATCTCTCCCTTTCTCTCTCTCCCCAAGAGCATCTCCTCCCCAACATACCATTCTCTTCCTTTCTTTCTCCACTCAAGAGCCTAATCCTAAATGAGATCCTACCCCTAGCACAGCCCCTACTATGTGTGTGTGTGATACGCCCTCTATCCTATTTTAGCAGGTCTGTAGGTTTCACCTGACATCTGTTCAGAAAAGAGAACATCACATTCTGGTCATGGTGGTGTCTATGGTCACCTGCTACCTCCTCTGCTGGATGCCATATGGAATCATCTCGCTGATCGCAACATTTGGCAAGCCTGGAGCAATCACCCCGTCAGTGAGCATTGTCCCGTCCATTTTAGCCAAAGCTAGCACCATTGTGAACCCCATTCTTTACGTCCTCTTGAACAAGCAGGTAAGCATTGCCAGGTTCACAGCTGGCCCCCCGCTCCCTCACCTGTTGGATTTTGTGTCAGCTAAGTAGAGGCAAGGATCTTTTTGTTTTTAATCTATGTTTTGATAATTTTCATATGTCTCAAAATGGCAGACAAAATAATCAAAATACAGGTAAAAGGATTCCTGTAGCTGGTTAGAAATATGTACAATGGCATTGGTGGCCAGGAGGTGGCAGCAAACCACAAGAATATGGCCAACTACACTGTCTTCAGCATTGGATCAAGCAGCGGCCTCACCATTAACACCAATATGCGAGGCTAGGAGGGTCCTGGTTCTGACTTAGGGACCATATCCACAATACATTTAAACTGCTCTTATACCACTTTAAACAGTCATGGCTTTCCCCTAAAGAATCACGAGAACTGTAGTTTGTTAAGGGTGCTAAGTGGTTAGGAGACCTCCTATTCCCTTCACAGAGCTACAGTTGCCAGAGTTTGCGGGGAAGAGGGATTGATTGTTAAACCACACTGGGACTTGTAGCCCTATGAGTTAAATAGGGGTCTCCTAACAACTCTCAACATCCTTAACAAGCTGCAGTTCTCAGGATTCTTTGGGGGAAGCTATGACTGCTTAAAGTGGTATAATGGTGCTTTGTAAACCTCTTAGGGTTTTTTTTTCTACAATCAAATGGTATATAAACATTAAAATAAAATCAATGTATAGTGCAGATGGGACTTTAGTCAAGGGTTTTCTTAGCAGAGCTAGGGGCCTAAAACTTTGCTATCGGGAGTCTGAAGCAAAGAGATAAAGACTAGTCAAGCCATCAGATGTGTAATTAGGACCTTCACACTGATTGTGGACTTGAGTGCATGGACTACTCACCCATGCATGTTCATCACTTGATGACTCAAAGATTGTGGGTGAGTGGCATGTGTGAATGAGCTATCCTCCGTCTGACATCACAGGTTGGTTGTTCATGGCATCCTAGGAGTTTGCATAAAACTAGTTACCGTGTTCTTCTAGCCCATATAATCTACTATAGTCTTTGCAAACAGGGTGCCTTCTGGGTTGGGGAAGGCTGGGCTGGCCTGCTCTGACCGGCGGTGGCTGTGTAGGGTTTCAGGCAGAGAAAGGGCTTCTCCATCACCTGTCACCTGGTTCTTTTAATTGGAAATGCTAGGGACTGAAAAAGAGGGAGGTTTTCCATCCAAACCTTGCCCTCTACTGCTCATCTGGAGTCCCTCTTGTCCCCCAAATCATGGTCCTTTTAATCAGAGGCAACTCATGGCTTCAGCTGCCTTCCATCAAACTTTCAAGTGACGAGAAGTCATGTCATCTGTACATGCATGCAGTGAAGACTGGTGGCTCCAATGTCAGTGGGGGAAGGAATCCACTCAGGGGTTTAGTCTGAACTTTCAAGGAGTTGTCCAAGGTGCTGCACCGCTAGAAGGAAATGCAGCCCTTAGGTGGAAAAAGTTCTACACCCCTGTTTTAAATGTAGATTTCCGTGCAAGACCTAATCAAGGCCGAGGCACTGGGGCTCATAAATTCTCTGAGGGACTGAGCTAGGGATGGAAGGATTTGTTGATTTTGGTTCTCTCAGTTTCTCACTTTTCCAAACAAATTCACTTCTCTATATTTCTGCAGCAATTTGCTGTTTTTTTTTTTATCTTCATGGAAATTGTTCAGCATTGTATGAATTTCTTCTAATAAACACATGTTTATGTTTATTTTTCTGTGACTAAGGCACATATTTTTGCAAACAATTTCTCTTAATATAATGCATTTTGAATGTTATTTTCACTAAGATATTCATTTTACATGCATTTTCTCATAACACGTGCATTTTTGCATGCATTCCTTGGTTGGAGAACTGCATTGCAAAATTCAGGCAACTGCAAATTTTGAAGGATGGCTGTGTTTCGGTTCTCAGAAAGTAAAATGCAAATTTAGTGTATTCAGCTTTAAATGTAAACTGAATCTAATTTCTCTCCCATCCCTAGACAGAGCCCAGGGAGCCCTGTGGCACTTGAATAAATAGAGCTGTCACCCACTTCATCAAGTTGTCCATCATTATTGAGAAGCAGAGAGGTGAAGTGCATTCAGCCCACATCAGCTGCTGTTGCATGGATCATGAAAGACTGAGTGGGTGAACGTTGTGCAGCTTGGGCCAATCAAGAGAGAGGCAAACTGGACTGAGGGAAGAGGGGTCAGGGAGACGCTAGCGGTTCCCCTAGCAACCGTGCAGACCTCCTCCTGGAGGTCTTCCTCATACTTCCAGCATGCTTTCTTCCTCATGAATTCCCAGAATTCTCTGGGAAGAGGAGCTGAGTGTTAAACACTCTGACAATTGTAGCTCTGTGAAGAGAATAGGAGTCTCCTAACAACTCAGCACAAACGACACTTCCCAGGATTCTTTGGGGGAAGCCACGCCTGTTTACAGTGGAATAATAGTGGAATAAATGCATGGTGTGAATGTGGCCTTAGTTACTGAACTAAGACATATTCATAAATGAATCATCGTTTTATAGTAAATAAGAACTACTGACTCCTGTGGAGAAGCGGCCACTGATACATGATGTAAGGAAGGAGCAAAGCATCTGTTTGCATATTTCAACAACCTTGTTTGGTTTCCTCTCCACCCTCCTGCAGTTTTACAAGTGTTTCATCGCCCTCATGAAATGTGAGCCTCCAGCTAAGCACCTGGAAACTACTTTGAACTCCAAAGGGAGCCGGGATTTCAACCTCACAACTGAGGGAGCAGCCAAAATCTGTTGGTCCTGCACGCAAAGCGACCAAAGGCGGAGCCACGGGGATGCTGAAAGCTCTGCACGGAAGCCGAAAACACTTGTTGTTCACTACGGGTTCTAGTGCGAAGGGGCTTGTTTTGCCATCTCTGGCCTGACGCCTCTTCAGCAACTCGCACTTCGACTCTCCAATTACTCCGCAGATGCATGCGCTTGCACAAAATTGTTGGGAGCAGTCGTTATCGAAGTGCAAACGCCAGAGTGACAAGGTGGGACCTCTGCTCTTTTCCTCTGCTCTGGAAAGGAAATCAGAAGATGCTGTCAGCTTTTTAGGGTGGCACAGAAGAGCAAAGTGACTCAGAGCTGCCACTCCCTGCCAGCCACTTTTTGTCCTGTGCCGCTCTACGCTACTACAACTTTATGCCAGTTTGACTGCTATGGCTTCCCCCCCCCCCAAGATGCTTAGGGATGTGTCGGTCAGTGAAGAGAGAGACAGACCCATTTCCCTGACATAGAACTATGATTTCCAGGCTGCCCTGGGGAGAAGGAATGACCATGAGCATAAGAAGGTGCATTACAGAGAGTCGGAGCATCGTGCCATGTCGCCCTTGCCAACCTGCTGGCCTCCCTCTGTTTTGGACAACAACTCCCATCAGCCTCAAGGAGCATGGTCAAGGATGATGGGAGTTGTAGTTCAAAGCAGCTGGAAGCCACCAAGTTGGGGAAAACTGATGTCGCCTAGGTTTGTCAACCCTAACTGGCATGAGCTCTCCAGGATTGTAGGCAGAGAGGTGCCTTCTTCATCATCTGTTACCTGACCCTTCTCTCTCTCTATGTCTCAATCTAGGTTTGGCACTTCCATGCTTCCTGGTAGGATATGAGCACTGACCTCAGTCCAAGGCTGGTGCAGAGCTCAGGCTGACTCCTGCGCAAGGCCGTGAGCACAGCTTGGACGTTGCATCAGCAACAGGGAGCCTTAGACTGAGCTCCACCTATCTCTGTCTTCACAGGCAAGGCTCTTCTTCAGTTAAAGGGGCCCAGCCACCCCCACCCTCTTTTTACTCTGATGGAGGATAACAATACAACATCCTCAAGCTGGAGGGCACACTGCCACCATGGGCTTATCTTGCAGACTTATCTCTGGGGCTGGCCCTGCCTGCCATTCCCTTTCTGACAGAGTCCTCTGTCTCATCCCCCCCCCCAAAGAAGGGGGATCTGATTCGCAGCTTGTGACACTGCCTGAGTCACCACACCTGCCAGTTGGGTTTGAAAATAAATATCGAGAAATCTTTATCCAACCAACCAGCAAGCTGCTAAAATGATCAATGCAGAAGCTGCCATCAGGAACATAAAACCACCCCGAAGCTGGAGGAGATCCTGTATACCATCTTGGGCTCCTGGGAGGAAAGGTGGAATATAAATGTAGTAAGATGTTATATTGAATGACAGACCATAGCATAGGTGGCAGGCGCACCACTACAGCTGGGGCACCACCACAGAGAACACCCATAGTAACCACCTGCCTTATGTGGCCCCCAGAAGGTTGTATAGAAGGTAATGTGGCCCTTGGGCTGAAAAACTAAGATAAAAAGATGGACCTTGCATAAGATAGCTTTCTGTGTTGTAGCTTGAGCACTGTGACCGTTTCAGAGCACCCTTAAGTACAAGCGCTCACTTTTTTTGTTTTTTGGTCTTTGTAGATTGATCTGCCTGTGACAAACCAACCTCTGCTCCATCCCCTTCTGAATCCAACTGTTGTCCAGTGCTAAATCTGTTGTTTCAGGAAATTATGCCCCCAGGATGCACCAATGGGTATATTTTCAACAGTGGTGGGGTTTTTTTTGGGGGGGGGAGGTGTGCCTTGATTTAGGAATCCTGCTCAACCATCCCCCAAAACCACTTAGTCTTGGAATGCCCAAGATGCATGTGCAAATTAAGCCAAAGAAATGTCTGTTTCTTTGTTACGTTTAAAATAAAATTTAAAAAATCTTGCTGCTTGAGTCGTTGCTGACACTGAACGTTCAAACAAAGAGTACAGCCTTGTGGTGGAAATGAGAGATGTTCCCAGTTAGAGATGGGAGAGAAGTTGGATTCAGTTTGCATTGCACTTTCTGAAACAATATACAGAAACACAGCCATCCTTCGAAATCCACATTTCTTTGAATTGTGCGATGCAATTCTCCAGCCAAGTAATGTGTAGAAAAATGCACATAACAGCATAAAGTATTCATAAAAGTGCATATTTTACTGAAAATAATATATAAAATGCATTATATTGGGCAAAATTACATTTAAAAATGTGTATATCAACAGGAATTTACACTAAAATGCTGATGAATTTACATGAATTCTGCATGCAAAGCAGATGCTCTGCCACTGAGCTCTGGCCCTTCCCAGGAACACAGGACGCTGCCTTGTACAGAGTCAGGCCACTGGTCCATCTAGCTCAGTATTGTCTACACTGACTGGCAGCAGCTCTCCAGGGCTTCAGGCAGGAGTCTCTCCCTGCCCTGCCTGGAGATGCCTGAGATTGAACCTGGGACTTTCTGCCTGCAAAGCAGATGCAATACCACTGAGCTATGGTCTTTCCCTTTGAGATGCCATACTGGAGCCCTCCTCCTTGTTGCTTTGAATTTTTCCTCTTCCCACTCAAGCTTTCAGTCTGCATCCCCTACAGGCGTGTTTCCTAACATTTTTCTGATTTGTGTGCTGTGAGGTTATACAACGAGCCTTCGTCCTGCCTTCCTCCCAGTTTGCTTGTATGGTGTTAATATGAATAATTTGTTCACCCCACACTTTTCAATGAATTTCCCCCTCACTTTCCAGACTGCAAAAAGTTTGTGACCCTCTCCAGACTTGTGTTTTATTACGGGTGCATTCTGTAACACATTCTTGACAGAATAGCAGTGGGTTGGTGGTGGATTTATTCTGCTTTACTAATTGTTCTGCCATGCTTCCCTAGACATTATTGCTATCTTGTAACAACAAAAGTAGACGCCCTCCCCTGAACATTTATGGTATGGAAAGTTACAGGATTTCAGCAGGGAGTTGCAGGATGTGCACTGACTGGAAACGAAGAAGTATGACCCCTCTGAAATTTTTGCAGGTACAAACAGTAATGACAGCAGAATCACGTATGACAGCCCCGACAGCATCTTGAGCACAAATCATAACGAATTCACAATAAAACGGATGGCTGGAGCAGTTTCTCTTTTCAAGTAGATTTGTTGTGCTAAAGGGACAGAGCGCTTTTATCCACCTGAATTGCACAAACCTAAATTTCCAAGGATGGCTTGAATCCCTCAGGCAAACACTGACAGTTTGGAGGCGCCCTTAGTTAGACAGCTGGTGCAGAGACATAGAAGAATGACTCAGTCCAGAGGAAGCCAATCAGAAGTAGGCAAAATCAGAACAATTCATCATACAGAGATGCAGCAGGCTGTGTGTGCACAAGAGCATTTACTTAAGCAACTGATTTCTTACAACATGCTAATATTTTGCTAGTGTGCCCTAATCCTGCCTAGCACAGCCTTTGGGAGTTGCATTTCTCCTGCAAGGAGGCCCAGTCACATTGCTGCTTGAATGCACTGCAACTGCTGCTTGAATGCACTGCACATCAGTGTTCTGAGCATGACTGGAAAGAGCCAAGCTCAGAGCAATGGCATACATGGTTTCTACCTCCAAAAAGGCCAAAAAGGAGGAACCTGGGAACTATAGACCAGACAGTCTGATATCAGTCGCTCAGAAAATTCTGAGCAGATGATAAAGCAATCAGTCTGTAAGCGCCTTGAAAACAATGCAGTGATTACTAGAAGCCAACGTGGATTTGTCAAGAACAAATCTTGTCAAACTAATTTTATCTCATTTTTTTTATTGGATAACCTTCCTGATAGACAGTGGACATAATATATCTGTGGACATAATATATCTTGACTTCAGCGAAGCTTTTGACAAAATGCCCCATGATATTCTGATTAGCAAGCTAGCTAAATGTGGGCTGGATGGAACAACTGTCAGGTGGATCCACAGTTGGCTACAGAATTATATTTCAAGAGTGCTTATCAGTGGATCCTTCTCAAACTAGGGGGAGGTAACGAGTGGGGTATCACAGGGCTTGGGCCTGGGTCCAGTGCTCTTCAACATTTTAATTAATCATTTCGATGAGGAGGTGCAGGGAATGTTTATCAAATTTGAAGATGATACGAAATTGGGAGGGATAGGTAATACCCTGGGAGACAGAAACAAAATTCAAAGTGATCTTGACTGACTGGGCTGAAAATAACAGAATGAGATTTAACTGGGATAAGTGCAAAGTGCACCTAGGAAAAAAACCCCAAATGCACAGTTATAAGATGGGGGATACTTGGCTCAGCAATACTACATGCAAGAAGGATCTTGGAATTGTTGTTGATAACAAGCTGAATATGAAGCAGCAGTGCGATGTGGCTGCAAAGAAGGCAAATGCTATTTTAGCCTGTATTAATAAAAGTATAGTTTCCAAATTGTGTGAAGTTCTAGTTTCCCTGCACTGCTTAGGCCTCACCTTGAGTACTGCATCCAGTTCTGAACACCGCACTTTAAAAAGGGTGCAGACAAAATGGAACATAGGAGGGCAACAAGGATGATCAGGGGACTGGAAACAAAGTCCTATGAGGAGAGACTGAAAGAACTGGGCATGTTTAGCCTTGAGAAGAGAAAACTGAGAGGAGATAGGATAGCATTCTTCAAGTACTTGAAAGGTTGTCGAGGCAGAGGAAGACCAGGATGTCTTCTTGATCATCCCAGAGTGCAGGAATAATGGGCTCAAGATACAGGAAGCCAGATTTTGGCTGAACATCAGGAAAAACTTCCTAACTGTTAGAGTGGTGTGACAATGGCGCCAATGACCTAGGAAGGTGGTGAGCTTTCCAACACTTGAGGCATTCAAGAGGCAGCTGAACAGTCACCTCTCAGGTATGCTTTAATATGGCTTCCTGCATTGAGCATGGGGTTGGACTCGGATGTTCTGATAGGCCCTTCCAACTCAACTATTCTATGAGTCTATGAATTCTGTTTTGAGGGTGGATACTTGCACTGTGTCTCTATAGTGGGAGTAATTAAATGAGCCAGTCAGTGTAGAGAGAGAGCAGAATGGTCCAATCCAGAGAAAACTGACTGAAAAGAGGCAAAGTCAAAACAAAGCATCATGCAGAGATGCGACAGGCATTCTCTGTGGATGGGTGCTTTGTGTACACAGCAATTGGCTTTTTTGCAGCATGCGGCTAGTCATTTGCCAGTGTGTCTCATCCCTGGCAATGGAGTCTGGGAATCCCAATGGCATGTGGATCTCCTGGTTCAATGCGCTGCCATGACTTTTGGCTTTGTTTCTTCTCCGTGGGTGTGAAAAGCATCGGTGGGACTAGCAGCTCTGGCTTGGAGTAGCCAAGCCAAACTAAGTGAAGAAAACTTGCCTACCTGACAACCACATCCTTTCCTCAGCCTGCACTCCTCAGCAAGCAACAGAAAGGCTTGTGAGCATTTGTCATAAACACCGGGAAGCTGATAACTATTTCCGTAGAATGCAAAAGCCGTGTGCCGGCATGGCAAGAGTATCTCTTGAGCAATCTACACATCAGCAGAAAAAGTCCCATAACTAGGTCAGTGAGCATCCAGATTGCCAGTTTCCTATTTGCGTCCGCCGGAAAGATTTCTGAGTTGTCCTGCTCTCGGCAATTAAAGTGAATGAGAGAGCCCCTGCCCGAGTGCAGCTCGTTCTGCGTGGAACGCTGGATCAGAGTGGTGGGGTCTAAAATGGGATGGGGGAACTCTGGCTTGGGGGTAAATGTGGCCCCTGGGGCTCCTTTATCTGGTCCTCAGGACTTTCCCTAGGCCACGTCCCACACCAGCCCTGTTTTGATAGTGCCCCCTGCTTGTCTTGCTGGAGGAGAGAGAGGGGTGTGTGAGAGTGTGTAGAAACTAGTCTACTGTACAAAGTTGTAATTCAATCTGTTGCTCCACCCACTTTTGCCTCTGGCCCCACCCACAGTTGGCAAGTGGCCCTTGAAAAGTTACCCAGAAGGGAATGTGGCCCTTGAGCTGAAAACAACTCCCCACCCCTGGAATAAAAGCTCCCTGAGATTATGCACTTCCTAAAGCATAACATATATATATGAGGATCTGCACATTTGTGGCATGCAGAATCCATCTAAGAATCTACACTTGTTTAAAAAAGTGTCAGGGGACAGAAGAAACTCGTGAATGTGACTATGTGGCACTCCAGAGGTTGTTGGACTCCAGCTCTTATCAGCCCCTGCCAGGATGGTCAGGGATGATGGGAGTTGTAGTCCAGCACACCTGGAAAGCCAGAGGCTCCCCATCCCCAGCATATGGGGAGGAAATCAATTTGAGCATTTTTTGAAAGCTTTTACCAACAGTCAACATTTTAAAAAATGCTCACCCAAAAGATGAGAAACATATAATGCCTCGGTACCTAAAATCTGTGGGTTTTGAACATGATAAGGGTTAGTACAATAGAAGCAACTGATGCTATCACATATCCTGGTACTAAAAACAAATTCTGGGGTTGAGCCTTCATGAGACTGAACTTGACTGTGATCCTGATTCAGAAGTTATCACTTTGGAAACTATGGCTCTCTCTCTCTCGCACACACACTCTCTCTGACTCTTTTTCCCAGCCTCTTTCTTTCTCTGTTGCTGAAATTCCAGATTTTGTTGGCTGATAAGAATTTGCTCTTCTTTCCAGCATGAGTCAAGAGCTAAGCTGCTCTTGTTTTACTCAGGCATCTTCAATAATTTGTTAAGTGTTACCAGAAAGTCTTCATGAGCAAACAAGAACAGGTCTAGTTAGTCAGCGTCATGTAGTATCATGGGTTTAGGAACCATAAGGTGTTAAACCTCAGCTCCTTTGAGGAAAAAAATTAGCTGCGGTTATGGTTACCCACCTTTTCGACTCTTTCAACCTTGACTCAGCAGAGAAGAGCACTAACCTGGCATAGTGATGGGTACACTTTTTTTGTTAGGGTCATCAGTTCATAGAAGGCTTGTAAATAGCCCCTGGCCTGCTGGTTTCCCTTGGAAAATAAAAACGGCCTCCATCTAAAATATTGTGTTATCCATGCACCACTGACATTCAGATTAGACTATTGCAATGCATATACATATATGCATGTATGCATGTAATAAATTTATATCCCACCCTTCCTCCCAGAAGGAGCCCAGGGTGGCAAACAAAACACTAAAAGAACTCTGAAACATCTTAAAAACAAAAGACTTTAAAACATTAAAACAAAACATCTCTAAAACATATTAAAACACATTTAAACACAAATTAAAACAAAACATCTTAAAAACTTATTAAAACAAAACATCTTTATAAAAACATCTTTAAAAGCAATTCCACCACAGACGCAGACTGGGATAAGGTCTCTACTTAAAAGGCTCATTGACAGAGGAAGGTCTTCAGTAGGTGCCAAAAATAACAGAGATGGCGCCTGTCTAATATTTAAGGGGAGGGGATTCCAAAGGGTCGGTGTACATGAAGCTGCCCTTCAGACTTTATGTCAAGGATGGGGAACCTCAGGCCGGGGGGCCAAATGTGGCTCTATGAACCTCTCCATCTGGCCCTCAGCACTCTCCCCAGACCACATCCCCTCCCCAATTATACCCCTGACTGCCCCTGGTTCAAACTCTCCCTGAGTGTTTTTGCGTGGCAGGAATGCGTCCTTGAACTCTGATGATGCCTCTGGTGTGTCTAGATGGAGGACAGAGAGGGGGGTGCTCTGCCAACACTGTCAGGGACAGGATGCCCCTGAATGGGGCTCTGTTGTTTAGCGAAAAGATGAGTAACAGATGACAGGAATGATTGAAATGTATAACATTGTGCATGGTCTGGAGAAAATGGAAAGAGAAAAAGGGTCTCTCTCTCTCTCTCTCTCTCTCTCTCTCGTCACACTAAAACTTGTGGACATCCCACGAAGCTGAATGTTGGATGATTCAGGGCAGACAAAAGAAAGTACTTCTTCACACACCGCATAATTAAACTCTAAAATTCGCTTCCACAAGTGGCTGTGATGGCCACCAACTTGGATGGCTTTAAAAAAAGGATCAGATAGGTTCATAGAATCATAGAATCGTAGAGCTGGAAGGGGTGATAAGGCCATGGAGCTCAGTGCAGGAATCCAACTGAAAGCATCCCTGACAGATGGCTGTCCAGCTGCCTCTTGAACGCCTCCAGTGCTGGAGAGCCCAGCACCTGCCGAGGTCATTGATAATAATTGTGGTGTGCACTGGTGTAAAGTAGAGCAACTCAATCTTTTCAGTGATGGCTCTGACCTTTTGCTGGATTCTACAAATGGGTTTATATTTGTATATGTATATCAAATTTATATTTTACACATATGTATAAATGTATGGTTTCTTTGTTTGTATTACACTTTGATACACCAACGGGGGAAAAATCGAGTTCATCTTTAACTCACTTTTTAATCAGCCATCCTTGGATGGAGTGGGGAAGCCAACCTTTTCTGACTGCGGTCATCATTGCCTCTGCTGCACACTTCATCAATGGAAATGAATATTCTGATGATTTCCAGAGCGAGTCGCTGCCATCTTTTCCCTTGGCAAGGAAGGGTGGACTCAAAACGTGGCATGGAGAAGGCTATCAGTGGCGACTAGCCATGATGGCCACGCTCTCCCTCCACAGTCAGAGTCAGTATCCCTCTGAATACCAGCTGCTCGAAACTGCAGGAGGGAAGAGTGTTTTTGCACTTATGTCCTGCTTGAGGGCTTGTCTGGAGGGCAACAGGTTAGGCAAGGCCACAGTAGGTTTTCCTTCCTTTGAAGCTGTGGAGGAGTGGGGTGGAGAGGGTAAAATGTTCATTTCTGATAGGAAAAAAGGGGGGCAGAGGAACAAAGTGGCTGCAAGAAGACGGACACACCAATGACTTATGACAGGCCGTGGCAGCAAAAGGCAAACTATGAATTCAAACAATGGTTTTGTTGTCGCTGCTGTGATGGAAGAGGAGAGCGAACAGATCTCCACACAATGGAAGATGAATTTCCTCTCCAGGAAGCTGTGGGCAGGTGCACGCACACCCTGCCTCTCTCGTCTCCGTCTTGTGCAGAGTAAGTGGTGAGGTAGCATTCAAGCAGCTCAGAGACGCGGGAATTTGTAAGACACAGAGGCATGGACTCCGGCGAGCCTTATTCATCCACAGCCCCGAGACCTGCTGGCTCCACTGTCACCATGAAGGCCTTTCTGGGCTTGATCACAGCGTTTGTTATTGCCCAGCTCATCGGCACTGCGCTTTTAGGCTTGTACCTCTACATGAAGGTGGACAAGGTAAGGCTGCCTTCTCCTTTGCTCTGAAAGGATGGTGAGCAACCAAGTGGGAAGGAAGAGCTTTCGCATGTGTGAGGGCAACTTCAGTTGGCCACAGCTTTTACTGCCGTAAACCAGGGTTGGGAAGTTGTGGGATCTACTTTCTTTTTTACAAGAAATCTGAGATCCATCATCTGGCAGAAGATGGGAGGTGGTAGAAAGACACAACACTTCAAAGGAAAGACGTCTGAGCCCAGGAATTTGTTAGGAACATAGGAAACGGTTTCACACTAAGGGAGACCAATGGTCCATGTAGCTCAGTATTGTCTACACTGACTGGCAGGAGTTCTCCAGGTTTCCAGACAGGGAGTCTCTCCCAGTCTTACCTTGAGATGCCAGGGATTTAACATGGGCCCTTCTGCACGCCAAGCAGATGCTCAGCTCCTTTGTTTTGAGAGCCAGAACTGGACAGAGCTCCCAGTTCTTCCACAGCAGCCTTTGCCAACCTGGTGCCCTCTGGACATTTTGGAGTACAACTCCCATCAGCACCAGGTTGGCGAAGGCTGTTCCGTACGAAAACCCATCCTTGCTTTCTTCATTTCAGCAGCATAATTTAGCGTGGTGATGTTGGGGAGTCATTTTGTTGCTGCTGTTGTTAAAAAATGGGGAACCAGAAAACTTTGCCCACCTGCTGATCATTACCCAGACATCTGCCTCTTTATCCTGACCTATCGTATCCTCACCCCTGCTGTAAATTGCCTCTTTGGAACAATCTGGGCTGCCTCTGCACGGTTCCTTCTTGAAACCCAAGAGCCCATATGGTGTAGTGGTTAGAGTGTTGGACTAGGACCTGGGTTCAAATCCCCACTCAGCCATGAAGCTTGCAGGGCGACCATGGGCCAGTCACCGTCCCTCAGCCTAACCCACCTCATAGGATCCTCATAGTTATGAGGATCAATCGGAGAGGGAGGTAAATTATGTACGCCACCTTGAGCTCCTTGGAGGAAAGCTGGGATAGAAATGTAATAAAATAAATCATTACATTCTCTTTATTATTATTTATTTTATTATTAAATAAAATAGGGACAATGGATAGGGACAATGGTTTCTCCCCTCCAGCTCTCAAAATGGCATGACAGAAGCATGTGGTATATTGGCTTACCCCGCAATCATCATTGCCTAAACAGGCAGAGCTGGGATTTCCAGTGCTTCAAAGGCAAACCACACTTTTGGAGATTATGGGCTTTGTGGGAACTTGATCAGGGTTGGTGCACCTTCCTTACAAGAACCCAGGAAGAGTCAGATCATCACTATATGTATAGCTCAGTATTGTCTACAATGACTGGCAGTGGCTCTTCAGAGAACACTCCCAGTTCTACCTAGAGATGCAGAGACTGAATCAAGCTCCTTCTTCATGCAAAGAAGATGCGCTGCCACTGAGCTACACTAAAGGGCTTGTTGGGGCATTTGATTTCAGAAAAAAAGAAGTGGTTGCATTCAACTCAGTTCTACTCAAAGTAGATCCACTGAAATTAATGAACATTAATATAATCATGCCCATTAATTTCAATGGGTCAACTTTAATTACAACCCATGGAAACAAAAATGGGGAGGGGAATATGATAGAAGTTTTGAAAGTTATGCATGATTTAGAGGAAGTGGATATAGAGACCTCTCTGTCTGTCTGTCTGTCTGTCTGTCTGTCTGTCTCTCATAATGCTGGAACCCAGCCAAGGGGCAGGTCATCCAATGAAGCCAACTGGTATGAGATTCAGGGCAAACGAAAGGAAGGATTTCTTCCCAGGATGTTAATTTGGGGGATTTGCTGCTGCAAGAACCTGTGATGTCCTTACCACATCTCGGAAAAGACACTGTAGAGTTGGAAAAGGTTCAGAAAAGGGCAACCAAAATGATCAAGGGAGTGGAGCAACTCCCCTATAGGGAAAGGTTGCAGCATTTGGGAGTTTTTAGTTTAGAGAAAAGGCAAGTGAGAGGCGACTTGACAGAAATGTATAACACTATGCATAGTATGGGGAGAGTGGACGAAGAAAAGTTTTTCTCCTTCTCGCATAACACTAGAACTCAAGGGGTCATCCAGAAATTCATGGAGGAAAAGGCTACCGGTGGCTACTAACCCTGGTGGACATGTTCATCTCCACTGTCAGAGGCAGTATGCTATTGAGCTCAGGTCCTGCTTGGTTGGGTCCTGGGAGAACAGGATGCTGAACTAGATGGGCCGCCAGCCTGATCTTGCAGGCTCTTCGTATGTTCTTACCTTTAGGTGGGCTAAAAAAAGGGTTGAGATAAATTAATGGAGATAAAGAGGCATATTGATGGCTATTAAGCAGAAACTTCACTCCATGCTAAGTATCTCATTTGTATTTAGGGATGAGGGAGAAATGTTTGCTTCGTATTTTGATGTGAACCTACCTAATTTGCAATTACCAAATCAATGTGAACTGAACAACCGAAATTCACACCGCTCTGACGTTTGTGGTGGAGTTCTTCAGCCAAAAAGTGTGGGCACAGAAATGCATACATCAGTGAAAACAATGCGCAAAACTATATTATATTAGGGGAATTTGCAGAAATGTGTATATTAGGCAAAATTGGTGTCCAAAAATGCACAGATTAGGAGAAATGCACAGGGAAAAAAATCATATGAACTGTTGTGCAGACTTTTTAAAAGATCCTCCCCCAAATTATTATTGCTATATTATTATTACATTTATATCCCGCCTTTTCTCCAAAGTGCTCAAGGTGATATACAAACATGGTTCTCCACCTCCCCATTGTATTCTCAGAACAACCACCCTGTGAGGTAGATCAGTCTGAGAGGCAGCGTCTGGCCCAAGGTCACTGAGTCAGCTTCATGGCTGAGTGGAGATTTGAACCAAATAGGGATTTTGTGTGGGGGTGGCTGGCTGGGGGGAGGGATATGACAGAGGAAGGAAGTCTTAAAGCCCTAATCACACATCACAGCCCCAATTGTGCTTCCTCCTCCTTCGCCCCCACTGTGCCTCCTGTTTAGAGTTAAAACACACACAGAGAAATACTCACATAAGTACAAGTTGAGGATTACATCATAATATAGTTTGGCTGACAGTCATGATGTGGAACCTCCATGATTCAAGGCAGTATATCTCTGAGTGCCAGCAGGGGAAGGGGTTTTGCCTTCACATCCTGCTTGTGGGCTACTGAAAGGTATTTGGTTGGCCATTGTTTGATGCAGGATGCTGGAGCAGATGGATCTGGGTCTGCTCTAGCAGATGGATCTGTGTCTGATCTAGCAAGGGCACATCTTATTTTCGAACAATTATTATTATTTGTTTATTACATTTATTAGTTACTTCCCACCCCAACAAAACTCAAAGTGACTTTCAACAGGCATAAAAACATCTTAAAACACTCACAAAAACAAGAGCCAGCTCCTCCCCACGTGACTAAAAACAAACCGAAAATTACACTCCAAATCCAAAGGCTTGGATGGATAAGCATGTTTTTACGTGGTGCCTAAAAACAGGCAGGGATGGTGCCAGGAGTGCCTCCCTGGGGAGAGCATTCCAGAAATGTGGAGCCACCACTGAGAAGGGCAGTTCTCATGTTGCTACCCTCAGCACCTCCCTCGGAGGGGGCACACAGAGTAGGGCCTCAGATGACTAACGTATTTGTTTGTGTGTTTTTCTTTAACAGTAATGTGGTACGTCATTTTCTCAATACAAATGTGAGTGGAGAACAATCTTAGTTCTCTTGAGGAGTAGGAAAGCGTTGCCTCTTATTTATCTCAGCAGATCAGTAGGGGGTCCAGACATCCCAAGGGAGCCAGCTCTGAGTTCCCTTCTGTGAGTTTACTTGTGTGCCCATGGGCAGAAGCATTGGCTAGTACATTGCCCTTCAACAGCAATAAGGTGAATCGTGACCAGCAGCTGGTTCACTTAAAGGGCAGCTCGGCGGTTGGCACCTTGATCATCGATTGGAAAGAGAAGGAGAAAGCAGTGGCACCTCAGGGAAGTTTAGGTCCTGGTTTTGAAAGTCTTTTGGGTGGCTGCCTCTTTAGATGGGCATGGGCTTTACCGCATTTTCTTCAGAATGTGGTAAGCCAGCCCTGCTCTGTTTGGGGGCCTTCCTGGACCATTCTGCTAAGTGGGGCCCTGGTTGTCTGCCCTAAAGTCCAACTCTGATGGCACCATTGAGGGAAAGCTGGAGAAATAAGAGAGGGCAGAGAAAGAACTGCATTGATCTAGACAGACAGACAGACAGACAGACAGACAGACAGACAGACAGACAGACAGATAGATAGATAGATAGATAGATAGATAGATAGATAGATAGATAGATAGATAGATAGATAGATAGATAGATAGATAGATAGATCTGTTAAAGCAAATCCTTGCTGGTTCAAGGATGATCCCAGTAATGCAAACATCCAAACTTTTGGACTAGAGTTAATATTATTCAGACTTATTAGAAACAGTGCGATCATTTTTCGAGAGTGGGGTTAATCCACTTATTTTATTTATATATTTATTATTTGATTTATACCCTGCCCTTTCTCCCAGCAGGAGCCCAGGGCGGCAACCCTTACTTGCACCATTAGACAAACACAACTCTCCAGCCTGCTGTACGTGGTGCAATGGGCACTGGAGAGATATTCTCATTATATATTTATGTTCTCATTTTTTAAAAAATGGTTACCTCTAATTTCCAATTATATATGCAACTGGTTTTAAATTATTTGGGGAGAAATAAGGTGCAAAAGTATTGGGTTGCTATTATTATTATTATTGGTTAACAACAACTTAATATTAATTAATAAAACCAACAACAACAAATTGATTTCTACACTGCACTTTATTTATCACACGTGATCCCAGGATTAGGATGGGGAAGATTCAGTTCACATTTAAAGGCAAACCTTCTCGTTCATACTTTCTGTAACAAAAACACAGCCCTCCTTTGAAATTTACATTTCTCTCAGTTGTTCAGTATGGTTTTCTCAAACATGCACAAGAAACCGATCCCTTAACACTCAGCAAAAGCAGCAACCTTCATACTTACTTCCTCCCCAAGGAACCTTAGAGTAAAAGTTACCTGGGTCTAACAGAGCAATGCTATGCATATTTTCCTCAAGGGAGTCCATCTTTGTTCAGTAGGGCTTACTCCCAAGGTAACTGTGCATTGAATTTTAACCATAGAACAGGGACTGAGAATCTGTGGCCCCCAATATATTGCTGCAGTGATTCAGCTAGGCAAATTTTGATCTTGGACTGATCTTAGGGGCTCCCTGTCCCTTTAAAGGGCCATGTGTGAATCACATAATTAAGATTTCATTTGTGTAAAACACACTAACACTTGCTTTACAACTGCTTTTGTATTCCTGATATGTTAGAACAAAAAACAAAGAAAGCCCAGTTTACCAGTCCTAGTTTAATAAAATTATACTCTGAGCATGTGCCCTTAAAAATGTGCCATTGGCCTGGCTGACCGTTTTTTAATCCCTGTCCCGATAACCCCTTGCATGCCATGTGCCTTTTTTGCTGCCACTCCACCCAGAGTTATACATGGGCGAGAAATTTGATTCAGTTTGTATTTTAAGCCGAATCTATAAAATTTGCACTTTCTGAAACAATGTGAGAACCAACGCAGTCATCTGTCAAAATTTGTACTTATTCAAATTTTACAATGCAGTTTGTCCAACCAATGTTTGCAAAAATGCCTATGTTAGAGGAAAGAATGAATATATGAGTGAAGATAACATACAAAAATGCAATATATGACAAGCAATTGCTTGCAAAATGTGTACATTGGTCTGAACTGCTGACAAAAACGTGTTTATTAGCAGAAATTTGCATTAAAATGCTAGAGAATTTTTATGAGGTTTAAAAAAAAAATTCCAAAAATTGCTGCAGTAATATGGAGAACTGAATTTAAGACTGTAAAAATGAGAAACTGAGAGAACCAAAATGGGCAGGTCTTGCCATCCTGGCCTAGAGTAGACATTGTCTTTCTGCTCTCTACCCGGGCCCAGAGACTCCCCTCCCCCCCCCCGATAGTTACAGCCATTTCAGACCTCTTCGGAGTATGTGGAAAGTTACATCCCTACCACTATACTTATTTATATTTGAACCTAATTAGCCCTTCTTAAATTTGCTACCAATGAACAAGATTTACAAACAAAACATTATCAGAAGAAGGTTAATAGCAATGCACCATAGTAATATAGTAACAACCCTGTAACGCAGAGGCAGATTTTAGCAGCAAGTTGCATATTTTGTTTGAAGATCAGCAATTTTATATTTGAGTGAAGGACTCTTGGAGAGATGCCACCTGGCCCTTGAATGTCATCCTTTCTCAACAGTGTTTCCCTCACTTCTTTTGACACCCTTTCTGGGGGGGGAAATTGGTTGAGGTGGGTCATGCAAGTATCTATCCTGCATCTTCCGTAGTGAAGAAAAACAATGGAAATAATTCATACAGTTTCTCTGCAATCGCCTTGCCTTCCTTTAGCATGCCTTTCACGACTTTGCCATCGAACGGTCCAACTACCTGCCTGACCAGTTTCTTGCTTCGCATGTATTTAAATAAATGTTTAATATTGGTAAAAAAATTTTTTAAAGATGCACCTCAAATTCTTTGTTTGCTTGCTTGCTTCTTATCTCACATTTGCTTATTCCCAGAGTTTGTGTTCCTTTCTTGTTCTTTTTATCTGGGCCATTCTAGAAACCACAGCAGGGCAACGCGTTTGTTAGGAGCTCACCAAAATCACACAAAAAAGCGAGCAAGAAGGGTGGGTAGAAAAAAGCTGGCTTGGTGTTAGAACCACAGGGTGAAATACTAATCTTACTTAGAGTAGACCCACTGGTTAATATACATGACTAATTTAGATTTGTAAATTTCAATGAGTCTACTCTGAGTAGGACTTAGTTGACTACAAACCATAAAGGTGTACATTGTCAAACCATGCATTTAAAGCACATTCCCCCATCCCAAGAATCCTGGCCACTGATGTTTGTTAAGGGTTCTGGAAATTGCAGCTCTGCCAGGGTAAACTAAGTTCCGAGGATTCTTTGGGGGAGGATGTGCTTTAAATGTATTTTAAATGTATGGTGATGTGTAGGCAGCCAAAGTGCACTTGAGTGTCAGCCTTTTAAGAGGGAGTGTGATGTAGCACACTTCATAGATTACAGTCTCTGAGGTTCTGGGCAGGTTTCAGATTATTGCACCTAGAATGAAGAAACATACAAGGCATCTCCAGAGACTGTCACCATTTTGCAGGAGGGAGTCAAGCAGTTTGCAGGAAGGTTCTGCCATTAAACTGGATGGGGGTCTCCTAACAACTCTCAGCACCCTTAACAAACTACAGTTCCCAGGATTCTTTAAGCCATGACTGTTTAGAGTGGAATAAGGCTGCAAGCACACTAGCCACCTACAGCAAAGTGTTTCCATTGGCCACACCTGGAGGGGAATGGGTTGATCTGCCAATCAGTTGCGAAGTCTGTTTGAAGCTGAATTTTTAAAAAAATGCACTTGAGCTGATTCACCCAGGTTTTACAGTAAAAAGGCTTTCACCAGCGTTGTGTGTCCCGGTTTTCAGGAGAGGAGGAGACGCACTGGAACTGACAGAACCATGGAGTGTGTTTCTGCTATAGTGCTGCTTTAAATGTAAGATGCAGATGGGGCCTCAGATTAATTTTGATTGAGGAACTAGCAAATTAAATTTGTATGCATCATGCAACAAAAACAGAAAACAGAGGAAAAGGCGTACTTTTCTGGATTTTAGACTGGGGTGGAGAACTTGTGGCCTTCCAGATACTGTTGGATCCCATCTCCCATCAGCTTCAGCTAGCTTGGCCATTGGTCAATTGATTATAGGACTCCAACATCTGGAGAGCCACAGGTTCCCCACTCGTGTTTTTTAGTGTGCAAATTTAGGTGGTGCACATGTGTGTTGTGGGCTGGTGCTATCTTCAGCTGCAATCCTATACCTACTTACCTGGGAATAAGCCTCATTGAACTCAGTGGGATTTTCTTCTGAGAAGATATATGTAAGATCACACTGTTAGGAGAGGCACTCTCTCCTGTGCACCAGCAAACAAAGAATGCTGCTGCTTCTATGACAGTGCCTGCTATTTTTATAAGTATATATTAGCAGCTGATGAAGGCAGAAGCTGAAACGTTTTGTTAATATAATAAAAACCCCTGTTTGGTTAATCACAATTACGTTTATATATATATATATATTAAAATAAACAGTTTAGAAAAATGTATTACTTAGTTAACTGGGGATGCTCATGTGAGTCAAGTCACACTGCAACCCTATACAAACCCACCACAGTGAGTTGAATTCAGTGGGGGTGGATAGACATATATAGGCTTGTATGATAAAATGAGTTTTAATGGCTTCATCTAACCTATCAAATGATTAAAGGTGACAGCCCTGTTTCCGATGGTTGATGGCTTACTGACTTTTCCTGATTATTCCATTTGCCAGCTTGGAGATGAGATCACCTTACAGGACGATTTTGTGTTCCTCAGAAGATTACAGAAGTGTCGGAAGCCACAAGATGCCGATGCAACCCTACTGGACTGTGCAAAGATTTTAGGCAGCTTTCAGGATCTACTACAGGTTCAAACAAACAAGGTAAAACTAAAACCTATCCAGGATTTGGTTGGCTGGTTTATTTACAGGCAGCGAGATCCGCAAAATGAGATTGACCCTCCCTATCTCTCAGTTGACATCCGTTTAAAGCACATTCAGGGGGAACCTGGCCAGCCAGAGGTGGGCGGGGCCGGAGGCAAAAATGGGCAGAGCAATAAAAGGAATGTTTACCTTTGCACAGTAAGCTAGTTTCTACACACACTTAACGCTTCCTCCTCTGCCCTTTATCCAGCTCAGCAAGAGGCACGGTCAGAGTTCAAGGGCACATTCCAACCAAGCAAAAACACTTGGTGTGCAAAGTAGGACCAGTGAGGGGTGTAGCCTGGGGAGAGTTCCGAGAGCCAGACAGAGAGGTCTGGAGGGCCACTCTTGGCGCCTGGACCTGAGGCTGCCCACTGCTGCTGCTCTCTACAATGGCCAAAAGATTAAGCAAGGCTGCGTGGGGCAATGCAACGCTTTGGGTAAGTTAGGCCTCAAGTTGGGCCTCTGCAGCTCACTGCAAAAGACCTAGCACTTGGGCTTCCAGAGGGCAAGCAGTGGGTGCAGATAAGTCTAATCTGCACCCACTGCTTGCCCTCTGGAAGCCCAAGTGCTGGGTCTTTTGCAGTGAGCTCCAGATCCCCTTCCCCATGTTTTTTAAACACTTAAAAAAACACAAAAACCTTGGCTGAGAGGCAGCTGGGCATCCATCCCCAGCCACCCACCCTCTTAATTTTCTAGACAGAGCTATACATATAAATTAGCACATGCAAATATTGTGTCATAGGCCTGTAAATGTGTTAAGTACCGAGTCTTTTAACTACCTAGCAATGTCCTAGCCAGTGATGACAGAATAATAGTTCCTGTGCAGTCTGATGTGCAGAAATGTAGGGCCTGGTCCTATGCACACTTACCTGGGAGCAGGTCTTGTTGAACACAGCTGTGCCTACTTTTGCGTAGGCAAATATAGGATTACACTGCTTTCCTGGCATGGAGATGAGGAAGTGATGGAGAAAGCATCATCTGTGTGAAGCACTGGCTACATCCATACCAGGCATTTATTTCACTTTTAAACAGTCATGGCTTCCCTCAAAGAATCCTGGGAAGTATAGTTTGTGAAGGGCTAGCGTGGTTTAACAGTCAGCCCTTCCTCCCAGAGAATCCTGGGAATTGGAGCTCTGTGAGGAGAATAATAGTCTCCTAACAACTCTCAGCACCCTTCACAAACAACACTTCCCAGGATTCTTTGGTGGAAGCCAAGTGGAATAAATGTCTGGTGTGGATCTGGCTTTAGCTGCTGCAGCAGACATCTTCTGAAGGCATCTCCTTGCTGCCCAGGGTTCACCCAGATCCGTAAGATCGGAGTCTGTTATTTCTGAATTCCTGTTTTTTAACCGTTTCCCTTTTTGTTGTGCTGTTTTATTGTTTTTATGTTATTTTTATATACCGCTTAGAGATTTTTAAAAAACGAAGCAGTTTAGAAATGCTTTAAAATAAACAAATAATAAATAAAAGCTCTCTTTGCAAAATGTGTGCCAGTCAGGCATCTGTAAATGCACAGGAGCCCTGCCTGATAAAGAAAGTTGGCAACTCTAAAATTAGCTTTTAGGAGTGGTAAGACCGAGCACTCTTTCATCCTGCTGCTTCTTAGAAGATGCCCTTTGCGTTTTCGCACCCTCATTTTACTTCTCGATGACAAGTCATTCCTGTACTTGTTGCTGAATGCAGCTTTTCCTGTCCCGGCACTTTAACCATGCAAAGTTAAGAAGAGCAAAACCCTTTTTAAAAAATCCTGATTAGTAAGCAGTGACTGGCACACAAAAAACCCTTTGTAAGGTGAAAGGGTTTTTACCTCCAATGAGAAAAAGGGAAAGCAGAATCCTTAGGGCAACTGAGGATGATGCAGCTGAGCAAATGAAGGAAACTGAGGGATAAGGGGGCAGGGAAGCAAGGCCATGGAAGGCACCTTGGGACAGCTCCTTAAAAGTTTGGACTAAAACCCAGAGTGGATTCCACTGCCCCAATGACATGAAGCTATTGGCTGCCACTTCAGCACCATGGACACATCCTCAAAAGTTTAGACTAAAACTTGGAGTGGATTCTACTGCCCCACTGACATGGAGCCACCAACTGCTGCTACTTTGTCTGGAGAGAAAAGATGATTTCCTGGGTCAAGGGAGCTGGGCAAGGATTTAAGGAGGGATGTCACATGGCCAGAGCAACGGAGTGTGATCTGGGCATCAGGATGCTGGGCAGAGGTGAGGAGACCAAGGTGAAGCCATGGGCAACCAGAGAGGTGAAGGTGGCAGCAGCAGGCAAAGTGAAGAGAGAGGAAGACCAAAGCATGGACCCCAGACTTTTCAGCACGGAGCTAGATAGGAAGGGGCTATATTTCAAAAGGGAGTTACATGAAAGTATCTAGATCAGCCTTCAACCATCCAGTGTTCTCCAGATACTTTGGACAACAACTCCCATCAGCTCCAGCTTAGGGAAGGCTGGTCCAGATATAAGACAGCTCATTTTTGCATCGCCACTTATAACAATTTTTTTTTAAAAAAAGCCTATTTGGAATGGCTTCTTGATGAGATGTGAAGGGGTATAGTATTGGGTTCCCCACAGAGATGAAATGCTGGCTGCCTGCTCCTGCGTTTTGACCACTGGGGAAGTGTTATATTGTCTTGCACAGATGCTACCATGGTTTTAATATTAATTCCCCTCCCCTTTCCTCAAATTGCTTTAGGTCCCACTGGAAAGTCTTCCTGCCAAGCAAACAGGTATGCAGTGGACCCTTGGAAGGAAGGGCTGGGGTGGGGATGACCCCTCTTGAAATTTCCAGTGCCAAAAGGGAAGAGGAATAATTTGAGGGCATAGAATAATGTTTCAAAAAGCAGCAATTTATAGAAGGAGGTTGGAATAAGTTGCTCAGATAAGGAGATGTAGGCTCTTTGATGTGCTGTGGGTGGGTTACACAACAAGGCCAAATGGTGAGGATGGAGACTGAGTCATCGTACCGAATCTGGTCCTTAGAAAATCTCGCCACTCTTATTTTATTGCACATTCCTTGCTGTGGTCCCAGGTTCAATCCCCTTCATGTTGGACACTCCCCACTTCTTCGCAGGAGACTGGTGGCGGTTTCTGTAGCGTTTGCTTTATTGCTGTCATAACTGAATTTGAGGGGAACTGAATTTAAGACTGGGGAAAAAGAAATTGAGAGAAACAGAAATGACACATTTGTCTATCCCTAGATGGCACCCCAAATCCCATAATTTAGAGAAGGGCTGTAGCTCAGTGGGTAGAACTTCTAACCTAAGGCCGTTGATGGTGGCTGAATATAGAGCAGGGGCCATGGCTCAGTCCAGCATCTGATTTGCATGCAGAAGGCTCAGTCCCTGGCATCTCCATAGATAGGGCTGGCAGAAACTCCCTGTCTGAAGCCCTGGAGAGCTGCTGTCAGTCAGTGTAGAAAATATTGAGCTAGATGGACCAATGACCTGACTCAATATAAAGTAGCTTTCTAGGTTCCAAATCTGGTATGGTCCTGAGACTAGCTGCACATGGACAAAGGCTGTTTTCTTTTCAATTCCAGGTGACAAGAGGCAAGCGGCAAGCATTCACCTAGCAGGCTTAAAGGACAGCAAGAGAGGTGAGGACTGAGGGCTGTGGGAATCTATCACTTGCACACATGTGGAGAAGGATGTGTGGTTATGAGTGGAAAGAAACAGCAAAGTGATCAACATTTTCCGTTATGCTTTCTTTTCTTTTTTTGTTCCTGTAAGAAATAGAATATGGGGGAAATAGTTAATGAGGAATTTGGGTCAGATCCTGTCCACTGAACTCGTGAAATTAGTTCCATTTGGGAATTCAGTGAGACAACAAGCAACTGTAGAGGCCCTCCGTGTTCAGAAGCCATTTGCTCAGGGCCTGGTAGGCAGTAGTGTAGTGGCAAATTCAGAAGTGCAGGGTCCCTTCATGATAGACACAGACACACCCCTCCCTCTTTTTTTTGCTGCTGGGTTGAGAATGAGATCCTTGTTAATGCCTTCTCCCACAACAACAGACGTCCCTAGGAGATAATAAGCATGAAAGAGGAGAGTGTTAGCTACTGAAAAGAGTCTTCTCAGTGGCTGACTCACCTCCTTTCACTCCGATTGGCTCCAATCAGCAGGAAAGGATAAGGAAGCATGTTAGAAGACTCTTCTCAGTGGCTAACACTCTCATACTGCTTGGCTCATAGGATGCTGAAGGCATTGGGACCCTGCTGGGACCCTGCTTCCAAAAACGTAAGGGGTCTAGGACCCCCTGAGACTCTGGATGACTACACCCCTGGTGGGGGGGGGAAGCAAAGAGACCATGAGTAGGTGAAGCCAAGGCCAATGACAAGCAGAGCTGTCCTGATTGGTAAGAAGGCAGGTGGGAACTGGCTGAGGGTGGACTGAGGTTGGTAGGGCAGTGCTCCATTCGCCCTAATAGACCAGCCTCCACTGTGTCTTCTACTGAACACTGGGTATTGTTGGTGTTGCCATCATGCCCCACACTATATGAGACAAGGCCTTCTCAAGAGACAGTGCAGGAACTGTGGAACTCCCATCCAGAGGGGATTTCCATGGCTCCTCCATTGAGGAATTCAATCTTTGTGAAGTCTTGCACAAAATGACCTGGTCTGCACCTCTCAGACTAAATGAGATCAGAACTTAACTATCCACTGGATTTCACACTCCTCCAAATGTCACACATGTGCATTATAAACAAAAAACAAAAAATGCAAGTTTCTACTTTCAGAACTGTTACTTCTGTTACCAATATCTAAATGTGATTGATAGATTAAATCAGGGATGGGGAACCTGTGGCCCTCCAGATGTTGACAGATGTAAGTAAACCCTATTAAACACAGTGGGACCTACCTCTGAGTAAACATGCATAGGATTGCAGGTCTAATCAATTACAGCACTGCAATTGACTGAGTTTGTGAACACACTATACCTTTAAACAACATTCAAAGCACAGTTCCATCCCACTCCAAAGAATCTTGGGAACTGTAGTTTGTTAAGGGTGCTGGGAATTGTAGGTCTGGCATAAGCAAACTACAGTTCCCAGGATTCTTTGAGAGGAAGATGTGCTTTGAATGTGCTTGAAAGGTATGGGGTATGTGCAGCCTAAGCCTGCAATTCCATACAGCTTTCCTAGGAGCAAGTCCCATTGAATATAGTTGGGATTTTCATCATGCCCAAGTTTGTCCTGCAAGATTTCCTTAATTGGATGACAAGCCTGTTAGCTACCTGTTGTGTTAGGCCACAATGCAGGGGCAGACATCTCTGTCTGGAAATGGAGGATATTATGATGATGCTCAGCAAAAGGTGAGGTGAAATGCTGAGCTGCATCTCATTCAGCAGAGATAATAGAAATGCCTCTGAAATAAGCACAGCCTGTCTTATTCTTCTCCTGCAGTTTTGCAGTGGAATAAGGCGGTATATGCCCCGATGGATGACGTGTTTTCATATCAAGATGGGAAACTCAAAGTTGCCAAAGGAGGGCGATACTATATTTACTCCCAGGTTGCCTTTTGTGCCAAACCGGAACTGCACGTGCCCTTCAGCCTCTACGTGTATCTGCACCTGCCATCAGAATCAGATCGTCTGCTGTTGAAAGGAGTGGGAACCCACGGCCCGTCTGACGACCTCTGCGGCCTGCAGTCCATCCACCTTGGGAGAGCTGCTGAGCTTCAGGAAGGTCACGTCATCTTTGTCAACGTGACGGACTCCTCAAGAGTGAATTATGACCACGGAAATACATATTTCGGCATGTTTGAGCTATCCTAGAAAAGGCTGTGGTGCTTGAGCTTTGTTGAACAAAGCAGGATGCCCCAGTAATATTTATAACCCACTTTGTCTTTTGTTATATTTCCCTACACCCTGTATATTTTATTTTATTTATTAATAAGAGTGCGACTCAGAAGCAAAATGTAACGCTTCAACAGGCGCAATACTGATGTCAGCACCAGACGAGCTGTTGATATGCCTTGTCCTAAGCACAGTTGCGCTGGCGCAATGAGTTTTAGGACTGCTTTCCGTATTGCTTCTAGTCCCAGTGCTATTAGCCACATGCAGAAACAGTTACAAATCAAAATGCAACTCGTATTTCACAGACATGATGCACATACCTAGGAGAGGATTAATCACAGCTAGAGCACTTGCTTTGCTTGCAGAAGGTCCCATCTTCAACCCCTAGCGTCTTGAAGTAGGCCTGGGAAAGACCCCCTACCTGAAACTCTGGAGAGCTGCTGCCAGTCAGAGTAGACAATACTGAGCTAGATAGTCTCACTGGGGATAAGGCACCTTCGTAAGAATACAATGTCATCATGTACAGAAAAACTAATTTCTTCTTTAGGGAGAGACCAAGCTGTGTCTTTTGAGCTTGTTTTAGAAGCTGCCACTGCAAAGGCAGCAATTTTCCAAGTCACCTTTAACATCACAACCTTAAATACGTAGTTCAGTTGTCGGATGCAGTTACGCAGCATTATTTTCCAAGACAGGAAGCACCATGTTGTGTACAAGTGCTCTGATTCAACAAAGGAGGTATGCGTGTGCAGATGTGGCTGCAGATCAGCATGTTCACCCAGCCCAGCTCGAACTTCATGTGTACATCTGAATATAACTATCTCACTATGTGCATCACACTATCTAAAGCCACAACTGGGAAGCAACAAAGTGCAGTTAAAGCTGGATCAGATCCTTTGGGGGAAGCTCAAGAAATACTTGAGGGCGATCTTCTACAGCTTGGGGGCGGGGGCGGATTTGATTCAGTTTGCATTTAACGGTGAACCTACCCAATTTGCACTTTCCAAAACAATACGAAGACCAAACACAGCCGTCCTTTGAAATTCACACTTCTCTGAATTTTGCAATGCAGTTCTCCAGCCAAGTAATATCTACAAAAATGCATATATTAGGGTAAAATGGGCATTAAAATGCATATATTAGTGAAAACAGAAGACATTACATTAGGGAAAATTGCTTTGCAAAAATGTGTTATTAGGCAACAATTGCATACAAAAATGCGTATGAGAAAGTCATACTAAATGCTGATGAATTTTCATGAGGACTTTAAAAAAAAAGGTGCAAAAATGTGTGAATTGAAAAAAATGAGAAACTGAAACTGACAGATTTGCCGCTACATATCAACATCTCCCCCAAGTCACAAATGCATGGGTGTATTTAATTATCAGTCTTTTTATAGCGACTTTCCAAAACATTTGTATTGTGGGAGGCCTTGCTGAAATCAGTGCAGGCCCTTCTTTGCAAGTTAAGTTGGAGACAGACAATAGTCTAAGAGAACTGAAAGTGTTTTGAAAGAGGGCTCACTTCCCATGGAGCATTCAGATATTTCTTTTGTCTCATTGTCGCCTATGGTAAAATAGGCTTGGCAGGTTTTCAAAACCCTGCAAAACCTATTTAGGAGAGGCACACGTGCAATCAGTGTACAAACCACTACCTATTGGTGTCTTCTCTGCTATGCCTTACTGGCTTGTTGGTTTTTGATAGAGGCTTTCAAAAGCTGGTGCTGGAAACCCAGCCTCTCACTGGCAGGGCAGGGGAGAGGTTGACACCCCCCCTCCCCCAGTTAAACAGTTTTGCTCCCATTTCCATGGGAAAGATTTAGACCAGCTCCTGAATCGCTGTCTGGTTTGGGGGTGTGCATGTGTGTGTGATGAGACCAGCACAGTTTGGGTTCCTCCACTAGTTGGATTAGGCCATCTGGATTTCAACATCAATTGTTTCATGGTGTTGGTAGCAGGGGTGTGTGGGATGATCAGATATTGCAGGGCTGGAGAGCCTCAGGGCCAAATGCAACCCTCCAGGCCATTCTCTCTTTAGTCCTTAGGACTCTCCAGAGGTCATGCCTTCTCCCTAGGCCACACCCCTCCACACCCCTGTTCCACATCCCCCTCCATCTACCCCCCAGCTGGAAAGCCTTGCCTTGAACTGTAACCATCCAGCTTGCCTGAATGCACGTGTCGTGACCTCTGATTTCTGTGAGGATGGACTGCAGCCTACTGAGTCACAGCTATTGCCCCATCCATCACTGGCATGTGGCCCCTGGAAGTTTGCCCACTAAGGAATGCGGCCCTCTTGCTTAAAACGGTGTCCCACTCCTTCAGTGCTGGATCTCTTTCTCTATTGTCAGAGCTCTAACACTGGGCACCTCCACACCGGAGATTTAAAGTGGTTGAATGATCAATCCTTCTTCCCAGGGAACTCTGGGAACTGTAGTTCTGTGAGGACAACAATCAGGGTCTCCTAACAGTTCTCAGTGCCCTTAATAAACTATAGTTCCCGGGATTCTTTGGGGGAAACCCCAACAGATCTAGTGGTATCAAACTGCTTTAAATGTATAGTGTGGATAAGTCCTCAGTCTCTGGAAAGGAAGATTTTATATATCCTATGGCCCCCCTGAGATGCCCTCCCAGGAACCAAAGGATTTCACCCTAAAAAAATCTGATTTTATTTTGCTATTTTACGTAATCTGCCTTAAAGGCAGGGATAACACATATAAACGTAGCTCAGTGATTTTGTGTTGGAGGTGACCTCCAAAAAATGGTATGTTGCGCTCTTCTCTTCTAAGATCTTGTCATGCTTGTTAAAGAACTTGAAGATTGTCTAAATAAAGTAAGTTTCTCTGCTGATGTAACCTCTTCATTTACAGTGCAATCCTACACATCTACTCAGAAGTGCCACTTAATTTAATGTGCCTATCTCCTACATAAATGGGTATAGAGGATTTCAGCCATGATCTGCTTTTTTAAAAAAAGTTTATTTTCATTTTCAGCTCAGCATTATTGTGAATGTTTCTCAATGAATTCCAGGTTTTTATTTAAACAATTTAAAAAAAACTTTAAAAAGAGCTGGGAAGATATGCCACAAGTAAAAAAACCCACCAAGCATACACACACGCTTTAGTTTTCTCTTCAAAATCCTTTTTTTAAAAAAAATTTTGGTTGAAAACTAGAGTTTAAAAAACTGCTCAAAATAAAAACAGGTTCGATAAAGTTTGACTTGTATTAGTCACTGTGAACAGCAAATAAACACATGTATGACAGGAGGGAAACGGAAGCAAAGGGTTAATGCGTGGGATGCAATAGGAACCTATTTACAAAGAGCTGTAAACAAAGAATATGAGAACACTGCAGTCAGATTCACACATGGCTTCTGTTCCTTTAGGATAGCTGCATATCACTTGTTTTTACAGCGCAATCCTGTGGATGTTTATTCAGAAGTAAGCCCCTTTCAGTTCAATGGGACTTCCTCTTGAGGAAGTGTGTTTAGGATTGCAGCCGGAGGCTTAATTTTCCTTAAAACACACACATACACACACTTTATTAACATCTGGGGCATACAGTGCAAGCGAATGCTGAATTTGAGTAGCAGTACCAGCATTTCCCCAAAATGTAATACCTGGGGGTAGGGGTGGGGTCACAGTGTTTTTGCTGGATCCGCAGAAGGGGGTGCAGCCCAACAGTGCTTTGCATGCAAGAGGCCCCAAATCCAACTCTTGGCATCGCCATTTGTTGTTTTTTTCTTAAGTAGATCTGAAGTATGCAGGGCTGGCAAAATCTTGACTGACACCTTCGAGAGCCACTGCCCACCCTCCAGCTGTTTAGGACCACAACTTCCATCAGTCCTGATGTGAACTGTTGTCAAAAATATCTGGAGGGCTTTAGGCTGGGAAAGGTTGGCACAGACCAACCTGCTGGTCTGACTTAGGCTAAGGCAACTATCCTCCATTCAGACCTGGAGCACAATTGTACTCAGAAAAAATATAACACACACACATTTTTTCTTAATCAGTTCCCAAAACAACAGACAGGGCACTTCCTCGCTGTGTGACTAAGGGTATCCACTTTTGCATGTTCTAAATTATGTTTAGAGATGAAACAAATTTATAAATGCATCTCGCCATAATGGGAAAGACTGTGACCAGGTGACCTTTGTGCCTGCTGCTCCGGCTGTTAACCAGGTGCCAATTGTTGCTGAGAAACTTCGACACACACCCCAGTTCTCCTTTCTTGAGATTCTTTATCTTTAAACCAGACTTGGACACGACAGCCTTTCATATAACGGGGGAAAGGATGTTGGCCTGTGCTCTGTCAAAGCCGGGCACGTGGCCTCCTGTCAAGCATCCTAGTGTGTCCCAACCAAAAACATATCATCCAAATCCCAACATTTCGTGGCTTGAAAACAGGCAACTTCAAAGGCCTCCCTTCTTTTGGTTCTTCACCTTTAAACTGGACTTGGACCTGACATTCCTGTAAGCGGCGGAAGCCTCCAAAACAGAGGACTGGCCTCTGAGAGGCCTTCAGAACAGAGGGCGTCTTCAAACTGGCGTCTTTGAAGTAGGAGACACGGCCACTCTATCGTGACAGCAGGATAGCCTAGTAAAAATAGCCTTCTTGAATTCCGGCCTTGGCTTGCCCTGTGCTTTCTGGCTGATGGGGACGGTTCTGATGTTGTCCCAGGTAAGTCAGCTGCAGTGCGAGTTGCAGCAAAGAATCCTGGTGCTTCCTTATACCCTCCCTTCAGGATGATGACTCTGCCAATGCGGTGGGGCCTCCCCACTCAAACGGGCAGAGTGGTGAATGCACTAATGCAGCCTTCGCTAGCCTGTGCTTGCTGGGGCTGATGGGAGGTGTAGTCCAAAACATCGGGAAGGTGCCAAGCTAGCAAAGGCGGCGTTAATGCATGCTCCGGCACACCATTTGGGAATTGTGAAGCAAGCTTTTATCCAGCTCCTTGGCAATTCTGCTCCAAGGTGATGGAAAAGGGGCTATATCACAGAATAGTAGAGTTGAAGTGGGCCTATAAGGCCATTGCGTCCAACCCTCTGCTCAATGCAGGATTCCTACTTCAAGCATCTTTCCAAGTTAACAATGGCTGAAATGTTTTTGGAGCGGCTAGGACACTCGGGAAGTATCTTCGCTGTGTATGTACCTCTTCCTCCCCAGGGCTGAGTTTTGGGGCCAGGTGCTGCCGCGTTTGCCTCAGAAGACAGCAATGTACAACGCTGATTGGTCAGCATCTGTGACATCATCATCAAGAAACTCCACTGCCTCCAATCCCTAGAACAGTTTTGCTCTTTTAAAAAAGTTTCTTTATACAGCGACAAAATGAGAGGACTGACACGCAAATATTCATGCAATGCTAAAAAAAAAAAAGCTGTCAGCGTGCCTGACACATGGACAGGAGAGGCAGAAGGTGACAGGCTGAGCTTGATTTGCAGGAATGCACGTCTTCCATTTCAGTTGAGAGACAAGAAGAGTGACTGGCTCTCATGCTGCAGCGTGAGGATTTGCTATGAGCGCCATTTCCCTATTATGCCCGTCTTCATTACACTGCGTGGGGGAAGGGGTGTAGCTCAGTGGCAAATGCTTCTGCTTTGCATGCAGAAAGTCTCAGGTTCAATCCCTAGCAGATAGGGCTGGAAAACACTTCAGCCCTGAAACCTTGGTGAGCTGCTGCCAGTCAGAGACAATATCAACAGGTCTAATGTGATATGAAGTATCTTCCTATGTAACGGCCCTGGCTCAGTGGTAGATCATCTGCTTTGCATGCAGAAGGTTCCAAGTTCAATCCCCAGCACCTCCTATTTGAAACAACAGAATACCTTCTCTTTTCTTTTAAAGTCTCTTCTGGGCACTAGGCACACAGCATATTCAAAGAGAGAGAGAGAGAGAGAGAGAGGAATGCCTCTTCTAAGCTGGCACAAGCATTTACTGGTGCTGAGTGATGATGCTTATGCATACTGCAACAGGCACTGCCTTAGAAGATGCAGCCCCCTCCCACATCTCTCTGACACATGGGAAGGAAGGCTTCTTCCAAGGTGGCCCTTGCCACTTAATTTTTGTAACAAGCACTTGCATCAGAAACAACAAAGCATTGTTTTTAGAGAGTTTGGAGTTCTATCCAACCAAGGTTTGCTCAGATTTAGGGCTTATCCATACCATACATTTAAAACACATGGCTTTCTTCCAAAGAATCCTGGGATCTGTAGTTTAAGGGTGCTGGGAATTGTTGCTCTGTGAGGAGGGAAACTACAGTTCCCAGGATTCTTTGGAGGGGAGCCATGTGCTTTAAATTGCATTAAATGTACTTTAAACGTATGGTGTGGATGTGATCCCATTTAAAGTAATGGAGCTACGTTAGTAAGGTTTATCAGTTTCAGTGGGTCTCCTCTGAGTATGACTCATGTGGGATACAACCAGTAATGATTGGTCGGGATCACCTTCCTAACTCGACCAAATGGTTTTTATAATTGATTAATCTAACTAATCTGTTGAAGCTCTAGTAAAAACCGAAAGGGCACACACTCACACACACTTGCTTAATGGGGGCGAGTTCAGCTCACTGCTGGGCCCCTAACCCTTCCCAGCTCAAAAGCAGACTCTGTGCAAACTCTCAGCGAGCTCAGGACTGTGACTGCAGATCAGGAACCCATAAGAATTAAATCCCACATGCTGGGATGCCTATTGCATATTCACATCCATAGAAAGGCCACTATGGAAACCATTGCATTGCTGTGCTCTGTGCCTCAAGGGCGGGGTAAAAAGTATTATTATTTAGGCGGGGAAAACCTAACTCAGTTTTCCTGATTATCTGAGTAAGAAGTGCAAATCACCTTTGGCTTTTTTCCTGATTGCAGTTCAAGAAACCCATTTCCTTCCCCCCCCAACTGCCCACCAAACCAATAAATTAATTAACAGGCATTTAAAAAGATAAAAAGGGGGGGGAGGGAAAGGTAGAGAAAAATGTTTCCACCTGGCAATCTTCACTCTGAGTGGCAACTGGTCGGTTGCAAAGTCCATATTCCTAGAAAAAGGTGCAACGAGGTACCAGGAGTTGAAGGCTGAAGGATGGCTGTTTTTACAAGCAATCGCTTGTCAGCTACTGCTGGGTTGCAAAACTGACTTCTCGAATGGAGGGGGGCACAGATATCAGCAGAGGCATTGCCTTTCCTTTCTTGTTTGTAACTGAACAGAACAAAAGAAAAGAAACAGAATGCAAAATCCAATATCACGAGTATGAGGAATCAAACGCTCCGGTTCCCTGGAATACCTGACGTGGCGTTGCAAACAGCTCTTGTCATGGTGGCGTTAAGCAATCAAGCGAGGATTGAAGATCTCCGTCCCGCCTCTTCCCTAACACAGTCATCCGTTTGCTTCAGTAACCGCCGAACTAATTTCTCTAAATCTTTCCTTGACTTCAGCTCTTCTTCCAAACATTGTTTCATCCTTTTATTCTCCTGGAGCATGGGGGGGGGGGAGAGGGGAGAGGAGAATGTTGATATCCTATGTATGAAGTTTCCCACTTTCTCTCCACCTCCACAAAAGCAAACAAAAAAACCCCCTGGCAATGGTGGGCTAAGTCAGCAGTGCGGGCCCTCTGGCCCCCGGGCCTCTCCATTTGATTCACAAGGGCTATTTCAGTGGTGGCTTCTTTTGAATGCCCTCCCTGGTGAAGTGTGTCTGCCTCCAACATCACTGATTTTTAGGAGGAACTTGAAAACATTCCTGTTTACCAGGCATTCGATGGCCAAAGGAGACTGTTCTGGACAACCTATATATCACTGAAGAATGTTTTTATTTGCAGCTCTTTTTAGAATGTTTTAACTGTAACTGTTTTTAAAATGTTTTCAACTGTGTTTAGAATTGTTTTTTATTGTCGTTAAATTGTTTTCTTTCCTGGGCTCCCTCAAGAGGAAGGGAGGGATATAAATTTAATAAATAATAATAATAATTTAATAATAATTACTTTGGCTACGCCATGCTCACCTGCACTACATACAGTGTCCCAGGGGTTCCCCAAACTGTGCTCCATGGACCACCAGTAGTCTGTGAACCACCAGCGGTCCGTGAGCTTCATTCAGGTGGTCCATGGTGTGTCTGTGGATTTGTGGTTGAAGATGGGAGATGGCACATCCATTGCACTAAATATTCATATTGATTTTTAATTGTATTTTCATTGCTTCTATTATTTCTTATGATTTTATTGCATTACAATTTGAATTCTATGGAATTATAAAATACAATACGTAAGAATCAAAAGCAGCAATAAAAATACAATTAAAAATTATACAGCACCTAGTACCGGCACATTGCAATTGCCACAACAGGCAGACAAATCATTAAGTGGTCTGCTAAGACCATCAGCAATTTTCAAGTGGTCCCTGGGGGGAAAACGTAGATATATGATGTCAGGTATGGGGAAAGAACAGATGCAGCTGGGCCAAAAAGAGGTTTGCAGGCACTGCCGATCAGCTGATTAGCAACATCTGCAAAGCCCTGGGCCTGCATAGAGCCCTGCATGGTGCTTTGAAGCCCCAACAATCAGCTGATTGTAAGAACTTTAAAGCCCTGGGCAGGGCTCTGTGCCAATCCCAATTATTGTTGGGGCTTCAAAGTGCCTGTAGGCAAAAACAGGTCGCCTAACACCATTGTGCTGTCAAGTGATTGACAGGTGTGCAGCCCCACCCACCTGACAAACATGGCCTGTGGGGAGTGGGGAAATAAGTGCCCGGCCCATCAGAGAGATCTAATTTCTCACCCCTGAGCTAAGTTCTGTCCCTCACAGATAGAAATGATGGCCAGCCCCTCCATCTCTGACTGAAGCATTTATTTATTAGCGTATGATGAGGTGGATTACATAAGGGGTAGCCAACAAGGTACCCTCCAGATGTAGTTGGACTATGACTCCTATTAGCACCAGCCAGCATGGCAAATGGTCAGAGTTGATGGACTTGAGGTTGTTCTTATTTCACCGACATACATATACCACTTTTCTCATCAGAAAAGGTTGCAAAGCCGTCCACAAGAAAGTCAAACAAAATTAAATACAGTAATTGAACAAAACAAGAAAGCAGTGAAAGTGTCAAAAATCCAAAAAACAGGATCCCCCTCACTCAGTACCCACACAAATTCCACGCCCACTAACACATGCACATCTCATGCACTTTTTACTCTCTCTCTCAACAATGATGGGTCCCAACAATCCTCTGGACTGACCACACTACAACACTGGCAGTCTAACATTATGAGGCTAAAAATAAAATTTCATTTAAGACTCCACCAGCCCCAATAAGGACCTCAGTCGAACAGAGCTTTTTTTTTTTATTACCTGCTTAAGTTCCTTGACCTCATCCTTCAGTGCATAGACCGTGTCCACCAGGCTCCTGGAAAACAATTCGACAGTCAGTGAAGGATGCGCTAAAGTGCAGCCGAGGAGAACTCCTACACTGGAGATTTTACAGTAAGAATCACTGTTTCAGACGCTATGTGGGGACGGAAGTTGCCACAGGGGATTATGGCATCTCTGAAGCCTCTTGTAGCATGGTAGAGATGCCTTCAAATTTAGCTACCTATGGCTGTTTCTAACAAGTTTAACTCTGGTAGGCTGTGACAAGGCACCTCCAGAGTGTCAGTATTTTGTGGGACAGATTCAAGTGCATACTGGGAAACACAGATCTGTGCAACTGAAGCGGATTAAAGTGCTTTGTTGTCGTAGTGCAACAGATCCCTTAAAAAAAACACACCACAGACTTTTGTGGTTAGAAAAGTGATGGAAATGCATTGAAAATACAACTTGCTTGTCTTTACCGAGTCTTCTCTGCAGTGAGGAGACAGGGGGGGGAGTGTGCCTAAGGTCACATGAGGAAGCAGTGAAGCTCCTGAGGCCTGATATGAACGGAATGTGTGCCCATAGAACATATCCCAGAACCCTTTGCAACAAGCAGGGCAAATGTGCAGGGGTTCATTAGCAAACAAGTCAGTGCAGAAAAGTCAGACTCCCTCAAGGGAAGGAATTTGTTCTAAATTTGGGGGGGGGGGAGAGAGAGAGAGACTAACATTTAAATTTCCTAGGCTTCAACTCAACTCTTCCGAGTTCAAGGCAGGGATTTAAATGCCTAGCTGCGCAGGCTACAAAGTCCACTTCCTGCACCCCAACCTCAGGCCCATCTCACTTACTTCTCCTCTGTGATGGTCTGCCCGTTGCTTCGCATTTCCTCGAAGATGATTTTCTCTTCTTCTGGAAGCAGGACCTGGGGGATGGAATCTTTACGGGAACCTGTTGTCAAGAGTTGACAAATTGAGGGAGGTCTTTTCTTGGTACGCACGACGAAAACAAGAATGGTGGCACAGCCCAGCCAAGAAACAGAAGTGTCTCTCCCTATTCCTTTCCATTCATGTATATTATTATTATTATTACCATCATCATCATCATCATCAAATCCTTTCCCACCCTTCACCATAAGGTCCTAGAGTAGTTTATAGTATTATTATTACTATTAATTAAATGTATATGGCTTCTCCATCAATAAAGTACTCCAGATATCTTACATAGCAAAAACAAACAACATACAATATTGAGGCAGGCAAACTATAATGAAACAAAACAATAAAAATAACAACATAAAAACACTGCAGACACAGAGTAAAATTTGCTGCACAGCTTAAAAACCATACTCAAAAAAAGAGTAAGAGCATAAATTTTATTTAAAACAGTGAAGGCCTAGGATTTGTTTTACAACACAAGTTTAAAAGGCTTGGGTGAATAAAAAGGCCATAAAGAAGGTGCCAGGCAAGCCTCTCCAGGGAAGCTATTCCATAACTGGGGTGTCATCACTGAGAAGGCTCTGTCCTTTGGAGCTACCCACCTACTCTACCCAGCAGGGACTCCAAAGAGGAACTCAAGATTCAGGTGTATACATATGGAATGCCTCTGAAACCCAGTTGCTGGAAACTGCAGGAGGGGAGAGTGCTGTTGTGCTCAGATCCTGTTTGCAGGCTCCCCAGAGGCATATGGATGGCCACTGTGAGAACAGGATGCTGGACTATCGATGGGCTACTCTTTTAGGTAACCCAGTTCCAAGCCATTCCAGGTTTTATAAGTTAAAACCATCACTTTAAATTGTACCCGGAAATGGATTTGCATTTTCCATTAGCTTAACAAGTGAGAAACTTTTACAAAGCAGTACCATTCAGAAGAAGGAATTGTTAAAAGATGCACTTATGTTTTACTACCCCCCCACCTAAGAGTACACTGTTTTTTAATTCTCCCTCTCTACAACACTGGCAAAACACCTTCAGAAGATGTTAACACCTCATTCAGGAAGCAGCTTTTTCTGAACTGCACAGCAGATTAAATGATAGCGCTTTGTGCTTTCTAGCCAAAGCTCACATTCTGAGATTAGCATCAGTTTGATTGCTCAGTGGAATGGGAGGCGAGTTGGGTAAAAAGAACTGCCGCCACCTCTTCCGCATCTTCTTTGCTTACTGCCAGCCCTACTATTAGGCAAAGTGAGGCGGCTGCCTCAGGCGGCAGATGCTGGGGAATATGATGGCAAAGTGGAGGGGCCACAGCTCAGAGTTCCCTGGAAAGAGGGATCGATTGTTAAATCACTCACAGAATTGTAGCTCTGTGAGGGGGAATGGGGGTTCTCCAAACAACTCTAGCCCCCTTAGCAAACTACAGTTCCCAAGATTCTTTGGGGGAAGCCATGACTGTTTAAAGTAGTGTAATACTGCTTTAAATGTATGGTGCAGATGCGGCCTGGGACTTGCCTGTGTTTCAGTGGAATTGATTAGATTCCTTTTTCAGGACCCTCCAAGTTTGGGGAGGAATCACAGCTCAGCAGTAAAGCACCTGCTTTGCCCACACAACTGTGGCTTTAAAGGGGGATCAGACTAATTCATGGAGGACTAATTCACGGCAAGGAATTTAACCATGATGGCTATACTGAACATTCACATACAAAAGGCAACCGGTTTCTGAATGTTAGTTGCTAAGGGGCAATAGCAAAGGGGGAAGGGGGATGGTCTGATCCCAAGGTATGGTCTGAAGGTAGATAAGGACATTGCTTTGCTGACGCTAAATGGCTTGGTTGCCAGGCCCAGCCTCCAAGAGGTCTTCTGTATCTTTAAAAGTTGTGCAGGGGGAAGGGAGAATTCCACCATGTGGTTTTTCCCATTACAGTATTGCAAGAACACCTGCACTTGGCTGAATTTTCTCTTCTCTTAAAGATACAGAATCATTCTCAGGCCCTGAACCTGGCAGCCCTAGTCTCACTCATGCACGCACACAGCTTGCTCAGACCCTTCAAAAGGCTCAGCTAACAAACAGAATCAATGGTCTGACTCAGTGAAAGGCAACTTTGTAAGTTCATGCACTAGCCAGCACACAGTGCTTGCCAGAAGGCCACACACTCATTTGCTCATTGCAAGAGAAGGCGTCGGCCCTAAATTAAGGTGCCAGGTTGCTGCGACTCCTTTATCTCCAAGATATCACACCACATCACCTTGAGGGCTGCCTGATGCAAGACCCGCTCTGTTCAATCCAAAAGGGAGTGACCATTCAAAAGTCACGGTGTACAAAGCACCACCTTCAAGCCACCAACCTGAACTGAGGGTTTGCTGGAAGCTTGCGCCTGTGCAGTAGGCCTCAATCACTTTAAGGATCTGGGCATCTTCTTCCAAGGCAGCGGTACCTGTTAAATGTTGCAAAGGCCAGTAAACGCAAGAGATGACTGTGGAAACACTACAACTCAATCTCGCTTATGTTAGCTGTAGAAGACTTAGTGGCAACTGATCCCTGGCTTTCCTACCTAAGAACATAGGAAGAGCCCTGCTGGGTCAGGCCAGTGGCCCATCTAGTCCAGCATCCTCTTCTCACAATGGCCAACCAGATGCCTCAATGGGAAGCCCACAAGCAGGACTTGAGTGCAATGATGCTCTCCCCTCCTGTGCTTTCCAGGAACTGGTATTCAAAAGTATGCAGCCTCTGACCATGGAGGCAGAGCATAGTCATCGTGGCACTGGTAGCCTTATTCTCCATGAATTTGTCTAATCCTCTTTTAATGCCACCCAAGACAAGGAGTGCTACAATTTGCTACATGTCTGCTTTCTGCCTCACAAGTAGGATGGTCAAATCTGTTCATTTCCATTTCTCTCCATTCCTCATTATTCCAACCTTAACTTCATTTCTCCACATTTCCATAGCAGTTTGCAATTTTTTTTTTAAAAAAAAGTCCTCTTGAAAATTTATCAGCAAATTTCTCCTAATACATGTTTGTTGCATTTTTGCAAAGCATATTTCTCTAAGGCAATGCGTTTTGTAGGTTATTTTCACAAATGTATAAATTTTTATGCACCCTTTACCCTGGCATTTTTGTACACATTCCTTCAGTGGTGGCTAGTGGCTCCATACCAGTGAGGCAGTGGGATCTGCTCCAGGTTTTCATTGGAACTTTCAAGGAGCTGTCCAAGGTGCTGAAAGCACTCCTGCATTCCTCGGCTGGAGAACTGCATTGCAAAATCCAGACAAATGTGCATTTTGAAGGATGGCTTTATTTCGGTTCCCATATTGTTTTGGAAAGTGCAAACTGGGTAGGCTCGCCTTTAAATGCTGAACTGAATTTCTCTCTTCCATCCCTACTCACAAGGGACCTGTGTGTTCAGATCAGCCCTGGAGACAGATATGAATAACTGCTGGTTTTAAAAAGGCAGTGACAGGCATGCCTGTCAGTTGCTGGAACCCTTCCTTCGTCAACAGAGTGCACTCCAGACGTTTTGGGCTACAACCAGAGATGGGAGAGAAATTCGCTTCGGTTCAGATTTGAATGTGAAACTCCCTTACGCACACCTCCCCAAACGACGCATGAACTGAAATGCAGCTAGCTCAAAATCCACACTTCTACCATTTTTATGGTGCTGTCCTCTCACCAGTGGTGACTGGTGCCCATTCGGACTGGTGGGGCGGAAGGCAAGGAGGCCCACGGTACAGGGAGCCGCAGCCAATGACAAGCAGAGCCAACTAATTCTAGTTCTGTTTCCATCCTGCAATGCTGACACTAAGGAGTAGGAACCTGACAGTGCCATCACCTGGACTGCGTGTACGTAAAAAGGGAGGCAGGTGAGGGCTGGCTGAGGCCAGACTGAGATTGGCAGGGCATTGCCCTGTCTGCCCTAATGGACCAGCCTCCATCGCCTCCAACCATATAATGTATTACAAAAAGCATATGTTAGCCCTAGGGGGAAAGTGTGTGCATCTCATGCATTTCTGGAACGTCCTATTTATAATGATGCCACCCTGGGCTCCTACTGGGAGAAAGGGCGGGATATAAATCTAATTAATCACCGTCATCACCTCAGAGTTAAATATATTTATTCTTTGTTGAATTCGCTTTTTGTAAAAATGTGCTTTTTTTGTCTGACACGGATGAGTATGCATCTTTAGAACTGCCAAATTCCTTGTCTTGCAGATGGGTGCTGTGAAGTTTCAGGGTTGCATGGGAAAACCATTTAACTCTTGACTGACTATTTGTATTGTTTTAGACTTGTGCAATGCCTGGTGTATGACTGCCAATTTTTGTAATGGTTGGTTTTCATTCATAATTATGTATAACGGCTAATTGCTATAATACAACAGACTGATGATGACAATGATGTATGTATAATGCATACACGAGTTTGTGTGTGTATGAAAATAACATACAAAAACAATTTTATTAGGGGAAATTGCAAGCAACAATGCAGTGGAGACTGGCCTAATAGGGCAAATGGGGCAGTGCCCCACCTATTTCAGTCTGACATCAGCCCCTTCCTTTCTTCCAGCCACTGCCTGTCACCTTCCTACGTCTTAATCTCAGAGTTAGGAACATAGGAAGCTGATTTATGCTGCGTCCGTCCAGCTCAGTATTTGTGCTTACAGAACTCAGCAGGGTGGAGGATGGGGGCAAACCTAGAACTAGGTGGCTCTGCATGTGATTGGCACTGGCTCCACCTACTCTTGGGCTCCCTGCCTTCCGCCCCACCAGTCCCAATGGGCACTCGCCCCTGAATTAGGAGGAATTCACATTAAAATGCTGATGAATTTTCATGAGGACTTCCCTCCCCAAAAAAGACTTCAGAAACTGATATGGAAATGTGGAGAAATGACCTTGAGGCTGGAAAAATGAAAAACTGAAATTCCCAGTCATAATCAGAGTAGATGGCCGATTGAAATCGGCGGACAAGTCATTTAAGGGCTCAAGCACACGGCGATTTAGTGTGTGTCTGCTGCTACTTGCATCTCTTTGTAATTCTCATGGTTCACATGACGTTGCAGGTAAGCAGAAGCTAAAACGCAGTTTCCCCCTTTAAATCTGTATCAACCCAATCCACTGATAATGCGAAAAGGAAAACCCGTCTGAGCTTCACTGTGCTTCTCCATGTAGGTGGTTTGCTTCGATGTTTTTTTAGTGGGCGGGCTCTCTTATGCCCCATCGCCTGCTCCCTCTCTCTCTGCCCCCCCTCCCGCAAAAGCTGCTGCAGCCACTGCCTACTTTGGCTTTCACTCACTTCGCTCTCTAATCAGTTTCACATAGTTCATGTCAATTGCACCCGTGGAGAGGCGTGCAACTGACAAGAAACAATGAAACTGACAAAAAACCCTCCCCTTCTCCATTAGCAATATCCATACTGTGGAGGGAGTAAACATGTAAAATTGGAGGTGGAGCCAAAAGGAAACAGCGATACTAAACCTTTTGAGAGGAACACTGACTAGTGTGAATGGAAAACAGTAGACTGGAAGGTAGGAAGTGTGAACCTTGCAAATCTATTGCGATGGCAAAAGCTGTGTCTTTAATACGAAGTTCTGCTCCTGTGTGAATGAGCCCTAAGTAGATTGCTTTTAAGGGGTTTACTCTGAGTAAGACTAAGTTGAATATGGCCCAATGGGATTACACTGAAGAGCCTGGTTGCTTCTTTTTAATGCAATCACTCTACATACAAGCCATGCAGTCGACTCACTCTTTCTAATGACGAATTCCTCATCAGAAGGTTTCCTCTCCGTTTTTCTTTTTGGAAGAAACTTCTTCATTGTCTTTGGACTCTTGGTGGAATCCTGTAAAAGCACATATTTAACGATACTAACTGAATAAAGAAATCTTAGTCAAGGATTATCTGCGTTTTGGGGAGAAATACCTATGAAACAAGATGCAGGTTTTTTTAAAGATGATGCATGTCTGGGTTGAAGCAGGTGCCAACTTAGGCAAGGCATTTCCTTCTATGTGAGAGAAAAAGAAGGAATGCTTCTTCTAAGAGGAATGTCTTGCTTAAGAGGCATTCCTTTTTTGTGAAAGAAAAGGCAGACTGGTGCTTGCCATTTGCACTTTTTATAAGTACTTGAGTATCTATCTATCTATCTATCTATCTATCTATCTATCTGTCTGTCTGTCTGTCTGTCTGTCTGTCTGTCTGTCTGTCTGTCTGTCTGTCTGTCTGTCTGTCTACTGTCCAATTAATTGGTGGTATCTTTTTAGCAACTAAAAGTTGTTTTAACTGACTGAACTACCCGATAATACATTAAACAACTAAGACCAAAACATCCAAAGGGCACCAGGTTGGGGAAAGCTGCCTTGGAACTACAGATGGGTGAAAATATTCCCAGTGCTCAGAATTTAGCTACAGCACTAAGTGTTCATTGCAAAAGTGCTTGGGAACTGTCCCACTGCAATCAGTGCAACTGAGTAACGTGGACAGGATTGGATGGAAAACAAAACAAAACAAAAACACCCCAAAGTGAGAGAGAGCTTTGCTTTGGGAAAATATGACACATGAACTGAGAAGGCCACCGGGGGTGTGTGTGTGTCCCATCTGTCCTTTATTAAAACATACAAAACATGCTGCAACTCAGGAAGTCATGGAGATGTTTCCATCCTTACCTTTAAGATGTAAGACATCCGCTACAAAACAAATATGGAAAGGAAAAAAAAGAAGACAAGCATGATAAGCTGAGCATGATTCATAAAACAAACAGCTAACTTTATTTAGTCTTGTAACTCTAATAAAACTACAACAGTCTCAACACCCACGTGCTCAAGTAGGAGAATGCTGCTGGCATGAGGCAGTGGAAAGGCACTGACTAAATAATGAAAAGCTCCTGTGGGGCAAGAGGCTGTTCATGGCAGAGCTTGCCCTCTGTAACTCCAAATGAGTTTCTGCTCTGGGACTTCTTTCTTTCCAATCAGCCTCTGCTATATGGGAAGGTGGTTGGCTTATTCAACCGCTCCCTAGAGAGGGTTATCTGCACTGTAAAGGAGTCTGCCTGTCATACCTCTGTATAGGTCAGTGCTAGCTCCAGGTTAGCTCTCCAGTGCTAGCTCTCAAGGGGAGGGGGAGCCCTTTCCCTACATACAAGCAACCTCCTCTTCCTGGGCTGACCACACAAATCTTCCAAAGGAGATCCACTACTCACTCAAACAGGGCAGACAGAATAAGCAGGTACAGCAAGGGATAACAGCAGTGGAGGCTCTAGGGCAGGGATCGGCAAACTTTTTCCAATGAAGGGCCACTGACCCATTGGGAAAGGTCCATCAGGGAGTCTTTGGTCAATGGTGGGCGGAACTAGAGCTAATGTAGGCGGGGCCAGAGCCCAAAGCAGAAGCCATCCTATTCTCACTGTAAGATGGAATCCAGAGCATGGACTTATCCAAACATTTTAAATTGGGGTTATTGCACTCCAGCTCCCACTTGGGGACTCTCCTTGTGTGTGTGTGGCTATGGGGGGTGTTATGATGAGTTCAAATTTTTAATGTTTAATGTATTTGTACGTTTTATTTTCTACGTCGCCCAGAGTGGCTGGATAACCAGCCAGATGGGCGACTAATAAATTTAATAATAATAATAATAATAATAATAATAATAATAATAATAATTCCTGCATTTAAAAACTGACCATTGCACCACTGCTCAACAGTGACTCCTGTGGAGAGCAATGGGATTTACTCCCAAGAAAATGGACAGAAAATTGCAATGAAAGTTATCTTTGAAAGTTTAGGACAGTAGTATCTTTATTTAATCAATTTCTCACATTTATACCCCTGCCTTTCATTCATCATAGAACCCAAGGCAGCATGCACATAGTTCCCAGCTGATCTCCCATCCAGACACTGACCAGACCCAAACTTGCTTAGCTTCAGCGAGGTGGTGGCCTCATGTCCCTTCAGACCAGAGCCTGGGACCAATTAAGAAATGTTCGGAGCAAAAATACACACACGCCACAATTAGCATCAGGTGTACAGAAGCCATCAATTCACTAGCACAAGAAGTACAAGGGGGTGAATAATGTAAAAAGTGAGTCATAAAAAAAATCCTTGAAAAGTATCGAAGGGTGATTTTATAGTAACAACTATGTTCTGGGGTTGCAACACACATTTCCTGTATGATGCAAATCACTTCCCCACCCGAGTTTCCTGTGGGCTTATATTTTGCATACTGTTAAGAGTATGCGACAAAATGGATTGATGTAATTAAGGGGGAGAGCAGTTTACTATCTCTACAACAGAGCTGGCCTTTAGATATGAAAGCTACTTGATTCCTAATAGTCTCCAGCTTTTCAAACAAACCACAAAAATAATGTAAAAGGTTTAAAGTTGGGAGATTGTGCTAGCATTCTTAGAATTGTTACCTTTAATGGAGAGAGACAGAGAGGTGTTAGCAATGTGTTTGAAAAACTTTGTAATCAGAAGCGTGTGTGTACATACCCACATTTTCTTTCACCTTCACAATTTCTAAGCATATCTCAAGATATACCATACAGCATTTGCCCTTTTCTTAGTAACGAGTCGTGTGTATTTGTGTGTGTGTGTATTTGTCTCAAACTACTGGGGTGACCCAGGTGCCTTGTCCCCTGGAACACCATCATAGATTGCAAGCATGGACGCTACTGGCTCAATTTTGGTTGCACTGCAGTGCCGCCACCACCATCAGGTGGTGGGATGATGGTACTGCACTTCCTGTCTCAGCAGGGATAAGGTGACACAGGGAGCCAATAAAGTCACCTCTGGCTCTATAATGCTGCTGGCTCTGGCCTGGCTACCCAGTCTGAACAACTGATTGCTTAGGTGTAGGCTGAGCTGCTCAAAGACTGTGTGTCCCTGCTTGATCTGAACGGCGTGTCGTCTTCACCAGGCCCTCACTGTACCATGAGAAAAGGAGAGGAAAGCAGGCCAAAGCGGAACCTCCATGTTCAGAGGAAGTGTATCTCAGAATGCCCGTTGCTGGGGAGTTTACATTGGGAGGAGGCTACTGCCTTCATGCACAACATGGGGCCTTCCTGGGACCTGTCTGGTTGGATCCGATAGGCCAAGGGTGGGGAACGTCAAGCACGAGGATGAATGTGGCCCTCCAGGCCTCGCTATCTGGCCTGCTGAACTCTTCCCAGGCCTCACTGGCCCTGCTTTGCACCCCTAGCCTTTTTTGCCCTGGCTGGAATGTGCCCCTGAACTCTGCTGATGCCTTTTTGTTGACTAGGTGGTGGATAGACAGGGGTGTGTGAATGTGAGCAGAAAACTGGCCTACTGTACAAAGGTAAAATGTACATTTCTTGCTCCACTTACTTTTCCCTCTGGTCCCACCCACCATTGGCATGTGGCCCCTGGAAGGTTGCCTAGAACAGAATGCGGCCCTTGGGCTGAAAAAGCTTCCCTACCCCTGCGATAGGCCTATAGTCTCACCCAGCAGGGCTCTTCTTGTGCTTTCATGTCCAAAGCGGCACCACAGTCCAGAGGGTTCACAAAAAGCTAAAACATCATGCCCCGACCTTAAAACCAGAGCTGTTTGTAGCCAAAAATGGTTGAAAAGAGCGAGATATGTTTAAGCCTGGTGAAGAGATTAAGGGGAAACAGGATTGCTCCAGAGGGCAGGACTTGAATCACGGGTAGAAATTGCACTGAAGCAGGTTTCAGTTAAAAAACAGGAGAAATTGCCTAATGGTGAACAGTGGAACAGACAGCCTCGGTGGGAGTTGGCTCTCCTTCTCTGGAGGCATTTAGACAGAAGCTGGATGTCCATCAGCCAGGGATGAGTTAGTCGTATCCTGAATAGTAGATCCTGTCTTGAGTGGAGGGAGGGACTGGATGACCTCGAATGTCCCTTCCCAGCTCTAAAATTCTACAACCTGCAGGAGTTCCGTCAACTGAGGGGAAATCTTCTCTTTGGGTCGCCCTTCTGCCTGAATTCGTAATCATGCTGTGTTAACCCTTGCACATCAAGACACAGAGTAAGAGAGCAAAGTCAAGCGTTACTCGATCGTCACACCCCATGCCCCATTTGTGACAATTACCTCTTTGTAGCTGAGCGCCACCGACGGCCTGAGAGGAGGTGCAGGCCGGAGGCAACTTAAGGTCCAGGGCTTAAGAATTTTGGGTGGCTCCAGCGGGCCGCGAACCTGTCCGGTAGAGCTGAAAGTCTGATAAAATAGTTTTCATTGATTGATTTATCTTTTTAGCCAGCCGAGAGTTCCCAGATCTTCAGAAGGGAGGTGGGTGGCAACAAAAGAGAGGGTCCTTTTTTGATTGTGGTGCCTCATTTTGGGGAAGGGCTGTGGCTCAGTAGCAGAGCATCTACTTTGCATGTAGAAGGTCCCAGCTTCAACCCCTGCCATTACCAGGTAGGGCTGGGAGGGACCCCTGCCTGAAATCCTGGACAGCTGCTGCTTGTCACAGTAGATACTGTTGAGCTGGATGAACCAATGGTCTGACTCAGGATAAGGCAGCTCACTATATTCAGATTCTCTTTCTTCCTGACTTGAACAAACTATAGGTTGTTGAGACATTCAAATCAAGCAAACCATAGTTTGCCTCCTAAGTAGAACCAGAAACCACTGCTTAGGCAAGGGACATAGCTCAGTGGCAGAGCATCTGCTTTACATGCAGAAGGACCCAGGTTCAATCCCAGCATTTCCAGTTAGGGTGTGGGGAGACTCTCTGTCTGAAACTCTGGAGAGGGTCCTGGTCCTATTGGATTTCCAGCAGGAGTAGAAGGCCCACTGCAGGAGTGGAAGGTCCACTGCCCCAGCCAGGGCCAGGGCCAAAAGGTGGCCAGGTCAGGTCCTGGCTAAGGGCCCCTGAAGGGCCCCTCCTTAGGGAGGGAGGAGCTCCCAGGCACACACACCCAATACAGGCAGTGTGGCCTTCAACAAGCCCACATGTATGCCCCACTTACCTCTCCTGTCCATGAGAATGTCGTGTGAGCTGCATGCACATGCCTGCCATCAACCAAGATGGTGGCTGGGGCTTCCCTAAGGGGCCAATGCCCCAGCTGTCTTGGTTGATGACAGGTATGCATGCTATGCACACACATCATTCTCATGGCACAGTGTGAGACGAGGGAGATGGGATGCACAGGCGGGTGCGGCGGGCCCAGGGCAAGGTGGTGCCCAAGGGCCCAGTCATGCATGGTGCCAGCCCTGGCCCCAGTAGCCCAAAATGGACCAAGATTGCCTCACAAGTGGATGAACGTACGGAATGAGAGCCCCAGGAGTGCGTCTTGGACAGGCTGCCGCTAGAAGCCGTCCCTCTGGTCAGCCTTTGCAAATGATCGAGCCAGTCATGCAGATCCTGGCTGCTGCTGCAGTGCATTGTGATCCGGTCGACCAGGCCCCCTGCGAGGTAGGAACAAACCAGGTTACTCGTTTTTAAAAAACAAAACCCCACTAAGGGCCAGCCAAGGAAGAAAAATACAGAAAATGCTTTCAGAAGTGACATTCAAGACACCTTTACAAAATTTATTTATAGGATCAAATGGGTGGAAGTTGCAGGGCAGCAATTTCGGCTAAATATTAAGAACAACTTCCTAACCATAAGCAAGAGACTGCCTTAAGAGTAGGTGCACTCTCCCTCGCTGGGGGTATGAAGCAAAGGCTACAGTCATCTATCGGGTGCTATAGTGCAGATTCTGCACTGAGCAGGGGGATGACCTTGATGACCTCCAGTATCCCTTCCAACACTCTCTGTCCTTCATATGTAGGAACATATATATCACTATTCATCATCTTCATCATGCAGCCTTTGCATGGTAACCCATGTCCAAAGAAGCCTGGCAACAGCTTCCAAAGAAAGTATAATAATGAGATATTACACCATTAATTTGTGGAATTTGCCGCCACATAAGGCTAACAAGGGCTACTATTTGAAGCAGAAGAAGATGGGCCCTGGTGCTGTGCGGAAGATTTATTGCATGCTCTGTGCATTGAGGAGAATATATCTCCTTCCTCAGGAGCTAAAAACAAACACATTTCTGCATCGAATACTCTCTTTGTCCCTAACAATGGCTACTAGCCGCGGTGACGTAGTGTCTCCAGTAATGGAGGCGGTATGTCCCAGAATACCAGTTGCTGGGAATCGCTAGTGGGGAGAGTGCTGTGGCACTCAGGTCCTGCTTGTGGGCTTCTTCCCATTGGGGCATCTGGTTGGCCACTATGAGAACAGGACGCTGGACTAGATGGGCCACTGGCCTGATCCAGCCAGGCTTTTCTTATGTTCAAATCAATAGCGACAGTGCATCGGTTTAAACTATGGAACCTGCTGCCACAAGAGGAAGTGATGGCCACCAACCTGGATGGCTTTAAAAGGGTTTTAGTCACATCTAACGGAGGAGAAGCCTATCAATGGCTAGTAGCCATGATGGCTATGCTGTAACTCAGCAGCTGCAAGCAGTATGACTCTGAATACACGTTCCTGGGAATCACAAGTGGGCAGAGTACTACTGCTGCACTCCGGTCCAGCTTGTGGGCATCCCACAATGGGATCTGGATGGCCACCCAGCAAGAAAAGGATGCTGAATTAGATAGGCCTCTGACCTGATCCAGCAGGGCTCTTCTGATGTTCTCATACACATTTTAACTTGCATTTCGGATTTTTATTGTTATATTTTTGTTTTGTATTGTAAGCCACTTTGCGGTACTACTGCAATAGAAAAGTGAGACATAAAAATATTAAATCCAGTCTAATCAACCCTTGCCTCTAAGTTGCACACTCACCTGAAATTTCAAATGCATGTTCGCTCCCTTCTGCATCTTCCAATTTTGTCACCATCATTCCTATTAAAGGGAGCTTTCCCTGATCCCCAAAAAGGACAACAAAAAAAGAGAATATATTATGTCAGTGTTTTCCTGAGCAACCTTGATTATCTTATTTATTTATTTATACCATTTATATACCACTTATATTTAAATAAAACTCTAAGCGGTGTACAATGTAAGTCAAAACATCTTAAAACAGTGATATAGTATAAACACTGCATATAGAATTAAGTACAAGAAATACAAGAAAACATAGTAACATAGTAGACTAAACAAATCATCCCCTAGCCTTCAAGAAAAAAAAATAAACATCAAGTTAAAAAAACCAAGCTTATTTTTAAACATAGTAGATTAAACAAAATCAGCTCATTTCTTAATCACAATGTAATAAAAAGCAAAACAATTAGAACAGCCAGCCCCCTTTATAATGGAATTTCAGATTATCTTTTGGCAATATGGAAATGTTAGCTGTCACCTGATTAAAGAAACTAAGGTTAATTAATCAAATTAATTGACCTAATCTGCACAATCGTACATATGATTAAAACAAGAGTTCTGAAGAGAGGGAAAAGCTTCGTTTCTTAGTTTTTAAGGGGTACATGCAGGAATCGTCTACTGTGCCTTCCTGTGTAAAAGTGAAAGCCAATTTGAAGATGATGCCTATGGCCTCAAGTTTCTGGAAGTACTTATTTATAAAAATAGTCATTTAAAAATGTACTGCCCAATTGAATCAGGACATCTTCCATACATATATTAAAAAATCAGGCTGTTTGAATTGATTTGTCTAACTGATTAGATTAGTAACATGTATTTTGATTCCAGCCAGACTAGTAGACGATTTTGTTGTTATATACCTTCAAGTCAATTACGACTTATGGCAACCCTATGAATCTTTTGGATATATTCATAGGGTTTTCATGGTAAGAGGTCTTCAGAGGTGGTTTACCATTGCCTTCCTCTAAGCCTATGGCACCCGGTATTCCCAGGCGGTCTCCCATCCAACCAGGCCTGACTCTGCTTAGCTTCCGAGATCAGATGAGATTGGGCGTGTTTAGGGTTAAGGGGCCACTATTTAGAGCATGCATGTGTTGCCACTGAGTCATCTTAGAGGACGGGTGCCTTCCTGTGTGAGGCCAATGAATGAAAACCTCCTTTTGAGATGGTGCCTGTTGTTGGGAATTATATTAAAAACAATCATTTAAAAATGTATTACCCAACTGAGGTGGGATGTCTTCTTTTAAAAAAAAGAAGTTGGCTGTTTAAATTGATTCATCATATTCAGGTGTGGGTCACCTGTGGCCCTCCATTTTTGCTTAACTACAAACTGCCATCATCCTTGGCCGTTGGCCATATCTGCTAGGGCTCATGCAGCCCTGAAGCCAGCCCTCCTTGTTAGGTGGGGCACCAATATTTCTAAGAAGGGCATGGCGGGGAGGGGAAGAGATGCATAGTGCCAGCCAATTCCCCCCACCCCCTCACTGGTGGAGAGAACATGAAGGCCACACCAGAGTTGAATTGTCTCACCCTTTGTTGAGAGATCTCAGGAATACCAGACTCAAAAGCTTGACTTTACCTATAGCTATTGTAAACATGAAAAATCCACTCTTAGACAGGGAAAGTCTTGAGTGAGTAGACTTTTGGGGGATCTTCCAGATGAGGCTTTGTTATGCACTCATCCTGCCTTATTCACTGAATTTTTCACAGGGTCCTATTCTTCAGTTGCTCCTATTCTTAAAACAAGCTATCATTCTTCAAATGGAGGTTGTCACTGGCTGTCACATCATAAATTAAAAAGACAATTTCCTAAAAAAAAAAAAATCTGGGGAGGGGGAAGCACAGCTCTAAGGGAGGAGTGGTGCCCCCATCTCCTCCTCTCCCCCCCCCCCGGCTACAAGCCTAGGCTGATGGGAGTTGTGGTTCATGAACATCTGGAAAGCCAAAGGTTCCCCATACCTGATCTAACATTAGATTAGTACATGCATTGTGATTTCAACCAGAATAGCAGAAGATGAAGGCATCTTTAAAAGCATTACAGATCACCATTCATTGAAGCCCTAGGAAGAGGCACCTACGGCCAGGCCTGTCTTAAAAGAGACTCTGGCCATTGGCCCATGAAAACAAATTTGCCTCTGGGCCCATTAAGAAGATGGGTGGCTGAGGTCTCACCACCACACCGTGTCAGCAGTTTTTTTAAAAAGTATGGTTAAACAGTGGGGGGAAAGTCAGGAAATCCACGGTCCAGGGTGAAATACCTGGCATTTGGGGTCCATGAGTCACCCTCTCACAACACCCCTGGCTTGACCCATCTCCCACAATTAAGGGTGGGAGAGAAACGTGTTTGCTGCACATTTTAATGTGAACCTGCCGAATGCACATTTCCTGAACCGATGAGCAGACTGGAAGACAGCTATCCTTTGAAATTTCACACTTCTCTGAATGTTGTGATGCAGTTCTCCAACGCATAACAGCGTGCAAAAATCCATACGTTAGTGAAAACAACATACATTAGAGAAAATTGCTTGCAAAAATGTGTGCATTAGGCGAACTGGTGTACAAAAAATGCACATTAGGAGAAATGCACACAGAAATGGGAGTGATTTTTGTGCAGACTAAAAAGGAAAAAACTGCAAAGTGATGTGGGAATGGGACAAAACGGAAGTTAAGGTCGGAAAGATGAAGAGAAGCTGAAATGGACAGATCCATCCATCCCTGCCTACAAGCTCTGGCTGCAGCTACGAATACCTGGGGTAAATTAGTGATGATGCTGGAAATAGCCCTAGATACACCATGGAGGGTTTTTCGGGGGCGGGAGATGAGAGACCATTCTGCGCTTTTGGCCTCCTCCTAAAAAAAGCCAAATTTCTGTCATCCTAAGATGACTTTACTCACTTGATACATAAACCCGCTCATCCGAGGACTTGCGGAGAGCACCAGCAGGACACTGGAAAACAACATGAGGTACCTCTCTTCTTTCTCCTGTAACAAAGAAGGAAAATTCACCATTGGGCCTACTAGTGTCTCACGTAATCACAGGCCTGGGAAGGGTCTGAATGGACAGCACCAGGCACCTCATGAGGAGGCAACATTTATTTGACAGGTGTAGTCATCCACCCACCCACCAGTTGACTGCTTTGTCCCATGTTTACGGCTTTTAAACACTATGAAACCCAGTATGGAAACCTCCGTACTGGGGGTGATGGGGATAATCTTTGGGGGCCTGAGCTTTCCTTTCACAACATGTCCTTGACCACAGACAATGATGTGGCGGAGGAAGAGACTAGTCCTAGGAGGTTTGCGACATTAAGCCCCACTCCCCCTCACCTCATTGCCTCCATACTGGACCAAGACTTGTGACATATAAATGACGTTGCCCATTGATCTTATGTCTTCGCCTTCCCATCCCTGGATGGCCTCTGACAGGATCTGGAGCTCAAGCTGTTTCCTCTTCCTCATCTCCTGACACTGGGACTGCAAAACAGAAGAGAAAGGCTCAGGTTACAAATCAGATCTGAAGCAAAAACAAAACACAAACGCTGTTTTTTCTATCCCCTCCAAAAAACCAACAACAAAATCAAGGATGGATGGAAATGTCTGGTTCTGGGTGCCACATTTAAGAACGATGTATACAAATGGGAAGAGGGCAACAAAGGGGGTTCATGGAGGATGAGGTTATCAGTGGCTACTAGTCATGATGGCTGTGTTCTGCTTCCCTGAATACAGCTTGCAGGGGATCGCAAGTAGAGGAGTTTCGCACTCAGGTCCTGCTTGCGGCCTTCCCGTTAGGACATCTGCTTGGCCACCATGAGAACATGAGTGCTGAACTAGGGGCAACTCCAGACAACCTGTTTATTCAGCACTCATCCTCATTTGATGGCACATAAGCTTATGTAGTGGTTAGACTACGTCCGGTCTTTATCCAGCATCTGTTCGGATTTGTTTACAGGGCAGTTATATGACAAATGAGCATTCATCCTGCATTCATCCCAACTTGCTTGCGGAGGGCTCTCACGTCTTCCCTTTAATCATTCACTCATCCTAAACTCTTCAATGTATTTCCCTCCTTCACTTTCCAAATCAACCCCCCCAAAAGTTGTGTTTTTTTAAAATGGATTTGGCTTTTTGTAACAGGTGACTATATTTACTGTATTTTTAATGGTATTTACTCTTTTTTTCTTAAAAAAAACTTCTTGTAAACCGCTTTGATTTTTTAAAAAAAGGAAATAGCAGCATACAAATATATTTATAAATAAATTTGTTGCACCAGGGCGACAGAATGCTTTAAATGAACAAACCTAAAACTGCGGTACGAGTTTGAATCCCTTCCGTAACATAGCAACAGTCTGCAAGTACCCTCAGTGGGCCTTCCGCCTGATCTAGCAAGACTCTTCTTAGGTGGTCAGGGGGTGGAAACCAAATCCTGTGGGGAAACCTTGAAGCAGAAACTGGGTATGTTCAGCCTGGAGAGGAGGTGGTGGGTGGGATATGAAAGCACTCTTCAACTATCTGGAGACAGTAAAGATTTGTTCCCTGCTTTCCCAGGGGCCTAATGGGGAGGTGGATTTTGGCTGAACATGAGGAGAAACATCTCCGCAGCAAGAGCAATTCAACAAAGGGAACCAAGGACCTAGACTGCTGGTTGACTCTCCTTCATTGGAGGCACATAGGAGGCTGCCTTATACTGAATTAGATCCACTGGCCCATTTAGCTCAGTAATGTCTACACTGACTGGCAGCAGCTCTCAGGAGTTTCAGGCAGGAGTCACTCCCAGCCCTATCTGGATATGCTGGGTATTGAACTTGGGACCTTCTACATGCCAGGCAGATGGTCTACCACTGAGCTATGGCCCTTTCCCAGTGAAGAAGAGACAATGATCCATCTCCCTAGATTTATAGGAATATAGAAAGCTGCCTCATACTGAATCAAACCTCATAATAAAATAGTAGTAGTAGTAGTAGTAATAGTAGTACAATAATAGTTGCCCTAATAAATAAATAAGTAATAGTAATAAAAATTAGAGAAAAAAACCTCTTAAGGGTGGGAAACCCATCAAAAAAAGGCTGAGCATGCTCATTGGCACAGAATGCTGACTGACTGTTGGAGGAGAGGGAATGGAATAGAGTACTTTGGTGGAGGGCACGGCAGGCTGGCTGGCGACCTGAACAGGTATACTCTGTGCTGCAACGTTTTGTTGCAGGTCCCAATTGTAAGCTGTATTGCCCAAGGCTTTATGGAGGGGGTCTGGAAGGGAGAATCCTTCTTGAGTACACCTTTTCAGTTGTGAAGATTCATTTCACTAGGTGCAACGTGTGATGGTGTGGCTCACAGAGCCTGGTTTCAAACACCTACCACAAGAGACTTGAAGGACGTGACAGCTCTCAAGACGTCTTCGTGGTCCGGATGCACTTCCTAGGAAAATAGAGGACCCTGGAATTAGCTTTGAGAATGAGAGAAAGTCCATTTGCTACAAGATGGCCCCAGTAAAAAAAAAAGACCCAAATAAAAATTCATAGAACAGGAGTGGGCAACCTGTGGCCCAGCGGCTGTCTGCAGCCTTTGGCTCAATGCCGTGTGACCCTTGGTCTAATTTCATAAGGATGGCAGACAGTCAGAGGAAAAGGAATGGAAGAAAGAGGGGAAAGGGGTGCCCCCACCCACCTTTGGCTCTGGACACACTCACTACCAGCATGTATGTATGTATTTAGAAAAGTATTTCTCTACCTCCATATCATAAAATATCAATGTGACATGCAATGTTAAAACATAAGACACTGTTGAAAAAAATAAAAAAGGTAATTGTTAAGATGACTGGCTAATTAAAAACAAAAAATTAAACAGTTGCAAAGTCCTGTCATCATATCTGGCCCCTGACGGATTACCCTCAAGGGAATGTGGCCCTCGACAGAAAGAAAAGGCTGCCCAACCCTGCTGTAGGAGCATCCATGGAAAGGAAGAGGCCAGGCACCCTAGGGAGCTGCCAGCTGATTGCTCAGAGCTCAAGAGGTGACAGTTCTGCAGCTACACCACCCTTTCTTTGCTAGCAGGTATGCCTCCAATCCCCAAATTTACCTCCATGTGCCGCTCGAGTTCTTGCAGAAGGGAGACATATTTATCTAGTCTTGTGAACGGTTTGCTGAGGCTCGTGGTTAACGTCAGTATCCCTGGGCAGGCTGCCCCTTGAATCTCCATGAACTTTTCCAGTTCATCACTGGAAGACAAACAGATAACGCAGATGGCAGAGAGAAGCAGATGGACTCTTGGCCTGAGATAACACAGCAGTCCTTATGTTTTCTCATGGTGGCCATTTTAATGGGTATCTTTTTATTTATTTATGATTTCATTTGTTTATGACAATATACTGTAATTCCCATGTCTGGTCTCTTAGAGTAATTGTATATAACAAAGCAATCAACATCGATATATAATATAATTTAGTCATGCATATTCAATAACAAGGTAATATAGAGGGGCATATGGAGGCACCAACTTTGCATCTGTACCATACTTTCAAACCACATTATTTTTATTTATTTATTTATTAAATTTATATCCCACCCTTCCTCCCAGAAGGAGCCCAAGGCAGCAGACAAAACACTAAAAGCACTCTAAAACATCTTAAAAACAGACTTTAAAATAGATTAAAACAAAACACTTTTAAAAACATCTTAAAGAAAAAAAAAGCTTTAAAAACATCTTTAAAGCAATTCCAACACAGACACAGACTGGGGTAAGGTCTCTGCTTAAAAGGCTTGTTGAAAAAGGAAGGTCTTCAGTAGGCACCAAAAAGGTAACAGAGATGGCACCTGTCTAATATTTAAGAGCAGGGAATTCCAAAGGGTTGGTGCCACATGGCTCTCCACCCAACAAAGATCCAGGGAACTACAGTTTGTTAAGGGTGCTGGGAATTGCAGCTCTCTGAGAGGTAAACTACAGTTCCCAGGATGCCTTAGGGGAAGCCATGTGCTTTAACTGTATGGTGTGGATGTGACCCAAATCATTTAATTGGCCCTTTGAGATTCTCCATAAATCAGGATAAAAAGTACTCTACAAAGGGGGGCAGGGGAAAAAGAGGAGGAAACAGATGAAGAGGGAAAAAAGGAGAGAGAGAATAGCAAATAGAATAATAATTATGATATTTTTACCTGTGCTGGGTCAAGACATTAACTGCAGAAGGATGGTTAGCGCAGTAGGTGAGGTACAGAGATCTGAACTGGGCCATCAGGCTCATGAAGCAGTTTCCCACTTTTTGCTGATGCTCTGGAAGCCTGCAAATGGTACACAGGAAAGGTTTTCAGAGCACATTTCAGGGAACGTATCAGAGAATGTGCAGGAGGTCAGGAAGTTCACGGTTCAAATCTCAGCCAGGAGCTCACTGTGTGGCCAATCTAGGCCAAGAGACAACAACTTGCTCGAGGTCACAGAGCAATTCCAAGGCTGAAAAGGGGTTTTGGAATCAGGTCTTTCATGGCCAAGCATGGAGGAAGCTGACACTTTCATTTTTCCAGTTTTTCCAGTCTTAAGTTCAGTGTTCCCCATTTCTGCATCAGTGTGCATTTCCTCACGAAAATTAATCAGTATGTTCATGTGCATTTCTTTTAAAATACATAGCTTTGTATGCAATTTTGCCAAAAAAAACTTGTATTTTTTCAAGCAATTTTACCTAGCAGATGGCATTTCTCTTGTGTTATTTTCACTAATATATGCATGCACACTTTCCCCTAGTATATGCATTTTTGTACACATTTTTTGGTCAGAGAACTGCACTGAGAAAATTCTGAGAAGTGTGAATTTCGAAGGATGCCTGTCTTTTGGTTCTCATATTGTTCTGGAAAGTGCAAATTTGGTAGGTTTGCCTTTCAGTGTGAATTCCGAAGAACAGCTATGCATTGGTTTGTGTACTGTTTCGCCAAGTCTGAATTTAAAATGTGAACTGATCCAAATTTCTCCCTTGTTCCTACTCATATTCCAGCTGGATATTCTTATTGACTTGACCCCACTCTCTCTCAATTAGCAGACTCAAAAAGAAAAAGGAAAACATTCCCAGGTGTAACACCGAGTACTTACTTAGCACATTCTTCCAGTGCCTGGTTGAGCGTTTGCTGAAAGGCGCAGATTTCCTCCACATTTCCAAGTAAAGACGCAATATCCATGGCACTCAGCCTGGAAGGATGTTATTATCAATCAATCAATCAATCAATTTGTATACCACTTCATACTTGAAAAGAAGCCTCTAAGCAGTTTATAGTGTTGTAAAAAAAAACACAAAATTATACAACTAAAACAATACAAAACATTTAAAAGAAACCATCTTAAACATTAACATCTTAACATTAGCAATAAACCTCATAAAAACCAAATTACATATTTAAGACAATACAAAACCTTTTTTTAAAAAAAAATCTTAAACATTAGTATAACCTAAAATAACTAACATAATAAAGCATAATTTAAAATAAAATACCAAAGGAGCATCTGTCAGTGAGCAAAGCAAATCTGCATGTAAAAAAGTACTGATGGCATCTGAAGCCTTCATCTGATGTGACAGGAAACTTCAATTAGGTGGCGACCCCCTTTATTATAATCCTTAGTGTTTTGATCACTGATGACCTGTTCCTCGGTTTCCCACGGCATTTTGTCAACACTGAATATGCACATCTTCTCCTGTAATAAGAGTGCTCTTTGGAGGTAGGCTTAAGCAGTTAAGAGGAAATGAAACCTTTGAAAGGCATGTAAAAAAAAAAGGAAAGTGTGTATGTAGGGGGCACGAACTTCAAAAGTGGTTTCCAACAGCAAAATACTTCTGGAATCACAGAAGTGTGCACATTCAGATAAAATATATTTAAGTCTGCTCTGGGGTTGGGGGAAATCTAAGTAGTAAATAATCTTTCAAGAATGTATATCAATCAAGGGTTAACCTCTACCCATCTTAGCAGAGGAAATCAACTCGAAGTGATGCTGGATCTTACTTATCATAGCACTGGAGAGGCCTCAGGTATGTTCCGAGAAGTGTCTGCAATTCCTTGGCGTAGTCTTGCTCTGTATCCAGAATATTTTGAAGTACCTGCAGCCAAATGGTAGCATGTGTAAGACAGAGAAGAGGATGTGTTACCAATGAATACATTTAAATATAAATGAGGAAAAGTGGCATGAGTGAGGAGATCTAAATAAAGTGGTGCACATTCATGGGTGCCTGCAAAAAGGAGGCTGTTCCAATGAATACACAGAGTCTTGTGTGCATGTTGAACATTGTGTGTGTGTGTGTGTGTGTGTGTGTGTGTGTGCCTAGTGCTTATACTCATTTTAACATGCATGTGCAATTAGGACGTCACATTTCTGAACATAGAATTCACTTACACCCATGGATTCAAAAACAGTCCTATGGAATGCTCCTTTTTATTATTCCTGAATTAATTTGTGGGTCTGATATTGTCCATTTGATTTCTGTTTCTTTTGTAAGCTGCTCTGAGAATTAATTTGATGAGTAGGGTGTTAAAATCATAATCATCATCTATTTATTGATTACATTTATATTCCACCTTTCCTCCAAGGAACTCAACCGCTTCCTCATTTTATCCTCACAACAACCCTGTGAGGTAGGCTGTGACTGGCCTAATCTCACCCAGTAAGCTCCATGGCTGAGGGGGGATTTGAACCCTGGACCCCCAGGTCTACACTGACTAGCAGCAGTTCTCCGAGATTTTAGGCAGGGGATATTCCCGGTCTTAACTGGAGATGCCAGGGATTAAACCTGGGAACTTTGTGCATACAAAGCTGGCCTGGGCTCCTTCTGAGTGGAAGGGCGAGATAGAAATGTAATAAATGAATAATAAAAATAAAACATAAAGCAGCGGCTCTGCCACTGAGCCAAGGACCTTCCCCATGAAGCCAGAATATGAAGGACCTTGTTTCTGGAAAGCTTCTGGGCTCAAATCTGGAGTTTTCTTTACATTTAACATGCAGTTTTTTTAAAATCCTTGGCTGGGAGGGTGATTGTCATTTGGTGTAGAGGAGGCAGAAAGTTCACTCTTTCCTTCCTGCTGGGGTCCTGAGCAAAATCTCTCTTCTGAACAGCAATTTGCATTGGGAAGAAATCCCCTTTTGGTGCCACTGGTGATTACAATAATAATCAATCCCACGAGGGGGGGGGGAGAGAGAGAGAGATTTAAAAAAACCTGCATGTTGAATGCAAGGATGCACTGGGGTCCACGCCAAGTTGGCCACTGATATGGTTAGCTGGGAATGGAACTGTGGTGAGGTCTCCTTGACTCTTCTCCCAACACAAGCCTCCCACCCCTGCTGGTTTTAGATTGCTTTTAAAATGATCTCTGCTCCTGTGCTGGTCTTAGATGATTTTTTTATAGTTGGTTTCAGTGTGTGGTGGTTGTTGTTTTTAATGTGTAAGAGTTTGAACTGTATTTATATATTTTTAATGTTTCTGTTAACTGGCCAGAGAACCAAGGGCTGGTTCACACGGAGGTGTAGTATGAGTCTGGTGCTACTTGCATCCCTGTTAAATTTGCATGATTCACATGTCATTGCAGGCAAAGAGAAGGCAGGACACAGTTTTTCCCTTTAAATCCGCATTAAACCAATCCGGAGATAATGCAGTAAGTGAAGGAAAAACTGTCTCTGCTTCGCAGCGTTAATCCATGTAGGCCCTTTGTTTCGTGGTGTTTTGCTGGGCGGGTGGATCCTTGCTTTCAGATACTCCCCTTTCTCCACCAACTAAACTCTCCATGAGTTCCATTTTGCTTCCGGCAGCTTAACAAGGCACTTCTGACTGACTGCTCCTGAACTCCTGCAGCCCTCCTGTCTTTCTCCCCTTTCTCCCCCAGTAAAATGCCTTCCTTCATGCCTGTTCTTCCTTTCTTTTTTCTTTTAAACTTCAGCACGGTTCAAACTCCTTCCACCCAAACTCCATTGGGCTTTGCAAAAGCAAAGCAGCTGCACCGATCTGCAGGAGGGAAGGGAATGTTGGGCTGCAAACTGTGTGGCGGCAGCAGCAATGCCCCGGCGCAATAGAAACAGGGCAGCCCAGAGTGCATAACGAGTTCTGCTGAAATCACTTTTATGACCCAGGCTAACAACTTCGACTGCTGCACATAACACATGCTGATCTCTCTCTCACCCCCTCATCACCCGTTCTTTTTTGCCAGAGGAGGGGAGAGCAAGCGGGCAGAACAGGAGGAGGAGGGGGAGGGGGAAAATCATTGGCCTTTCATGGCGAAAGGGAAAGGCAAGTTCTGGCTCCACATGGAGTGACTGGCCCTTTGCAGATAATCTTGCGCATTTTGTGAGCTTTTCTTCAGACCACAAGGTGCTGCTTTTCCCTTCCAGTTTGCTGCACACCACCCCAGCATAGGGGGAAAAGCAGCAGCTCCGGGGTAGCCTGAGCCACCTCCACATCTCCCCAAAACCACCACTTTCTCTAGTCCCGGACCATTCCTTAAGGGTTCCCCCCCCCCGCGCTCACATATAGGCGATCCTACAACTCTTGCAAAGCTAGGTTGTTTTATCCACCAATTACTGGCAATGTGACAGAAGAGGTGCGAGCATGCGCGCGCACACACACAGTCTCCCACTATACAAAATTGCATTTTGTACGTATTTAATACTTAATTTAAAAAAAGGATTTTACTATAAATGTCAGGAGGAAATGAAACTGACATAAAATAGCTTTTTGCGTCAATTGCACCCCCTATGCTCTCCAGCTTCAGAGCGCAATTGCAAAAAACAACAACCCTCCCCTTCTCCATTAGCAATATGGATACTCTGGAAGGAGTAAACATGTAAATTTGGGGGCGGGGTGACAAGGAGACAGCGATACTAAACCTTTCCAGATGAATGTGAACTAGTGTTACCGCAAAACAGCGGATTGGAAGGTAAGAAGTGTGTGAACCTTCCAAATTGATTGTGATGGAAAAAGCTGAGTCTTTAATCTGACGTTCAGCTCCCATGTGAACCAGCCCTAAGTTATATGGGTGGTATGACAGTCAGTGTGGCATAGCGGTTACAGTATTAGACTATGACCTGTGAGACCAGGGTTCGAATCCCCACACAGCCATGAAGCTCACTGGGTGACCTTGGGCCAGTCACTGCCTCTCAGCCTCAGAGGAAGGCAATGGTAAACCCCCTCTGAATACTGCTTACCATGAAAACGCTATTCATAGGGTCGCCATAAATTGGAATTGACTTGAAGGCAGTCCATTTCCATTTTTTTCATGAAATGAATAAGAAAATAAAATGTGCCTTACTGGATCAGGCAGAGGTGGCTGGTGCCCATTGGGATTGGTGGGGCGGAAGGCAGGGAGCCCACCAGTAGGTGGAGCCAACTCATTCTACCTTTGTCCCCTCCTCCTCTCTGCTGAGTTCTGCAAGGGCAACACTGAAACTAAGGAGGAGGAAGCCGGCACCCAGGCGCCACCCTCTAGATAGGATGTAAGTAAGAAGGCAGGGAGGTGGGGACTGGCAGAGGGCAGACTGAGGTTGGTGGGGTAGTGCCCCTGTTTGCCCTAATGGACCTGCCTCCACTGGGGGTCAGGACAAAGGCTCATCTAGTCCACTATTCTCATAGTGGCCAACCAGATGCCTTTGGGAAGCCCACAAGCAGGATAGGAGCATAATAGCTGTCTCCTGCTTGCAATTCCCAGCACGCCATATTCAGTGAGGCGTACCTGCCTCCGACAGTGGAGGTAGACCACAGCCATCATGGCTGGGGATGAGGGAGAAATTCAATTCAGTTTGCATTTCAAGCTGAATCTATCAAATCTGCACTTTCTGAAACAATATGAGAATCAAAACCCAGCCATTCTTCAAAATTCTCACTTATTCAAATTTTGCAATGTGGTTCGCCAACTAAGGAAAGTGTATAAAATGCATATGTAAGGGGAAAATGTGCATAAAAATGAATATATGAGTGAAAATAACATACAACACTGCATTATATGATTTTTGCTTGCAAAAATGTGTACATTAGTCAAAACTGCCTGCAAAAATGCATTTGTTAGAAATTTGCCTTAAAACGCTGCATGATTTTAATTAAAAAATCACAAATTCCTGCAGAAATGTGGAGAACTGAATTTCAGATTGGAAAAATGAGAAAATGAGAGAACCAAAATTGACAGGACTTTCCACCCCTAATAATGGCTAGTACCCTCTGATGGCCTTATTCTCCACAAAGTTGTCTAACCCTCTTTTAAAGCCATCCATGTTGATGGCCATCAGTACCTCTTGCAGGAATGAATTCCATAGTTTAACTAGGTGCCATGTGAAGAAATATTTCCTTTTGTCTGCCCTGAATCTCCCAACATTCAGCTTCATTGGATGGCCCTGCGTTCTTGTATTATGCAAGAGGGAGGAAAAACCATCTCCCTATCCACTTCCTCCACACATAATGAACGAATGAGTGGATTCCTGCCGCCTGGGTACCCATTTGTTGTTCCCTGTGCCAACAAGGCTGCTGATCTGAAGAAGACACTGTGAGTAGTTTAAGCACAAGGTGCTAACATCACAGGCCAGATACCTCCAGGAATCAGGCGCTCTCCACAAGCCAACCTGATGCTGCTTGCTTGCTACGGCATTCTTTGGTTTTAAAAGGCCCTGGAAGCTGGTCAAAGGATGTGAGATCTCCCCCACTATCTGATTCCTGCTCTCCATCTAGCTCAGTTTGTACTTCTGTAAGGATAAAGGAGAGGAACTGAGTCATCTTCCACCATCAAGCAGGGCAAGAAAATCCCAGCTGTGGAGACTACGAGGGCTGGCGCTGCTGAGGAATTTCAGAAGTCTGAGACTGAACTCCTTTATCTCTGTTTCTAATAATAAAATATTTTCCAGCACGCACTGAAGGAATGCATTTAACTTCCAGCATCACTGTCGGTGCAACCATCTCACACGGCAGAATCTTAACTTCAAAAACAGACTCTTGTTTGGGATCTAAAATTTACCCTCTCCTCGGTTTCTATTCACAGCAGACTGCTAAGACTGGAAACTCCGAGCCAGGGAAATCAACACAACGGAATAAATTTATTTTAAATGCCAATGTATTCCACATCCTGCTTTTCGAGGTTCACTCATTTCTTGATCTGGAGCGTTTTCCTTCTCCATTACTGTCACATCCTGTGTGTCAACTCAGCCAAGTGGTACCAAAATGCCAGTTTGATTCAGTTCATGCTTAAAGGCAAATCTATTAAATCTGCACTTTCCGAAACACAGCTACCCTTCAAAATATAACCTCATCCAAATTTTGTGATGCATTTCTTCAACCAAACAAATGTTTACAATAATGCATCTATTAGGGGGAAATGTACATAAAAATGAATATACTCATGAAAATAACATATAATGCATTATTTTAGGGGGAATTGCTTGCAAAACTGTGCACATTAGTCAAAACTGCATACAAAAATGTACTAGAAAAAAATGCAAATTGCTGCAGAAATGTGGAGAAAGCTCAAGATTAGAAAAATGACAAACTGAAAGAACTAAAATTGACAGTTGCTTCCATCCCTAACAATGACAACAGAACAAGCCAACTTGCATTATGGGATTGAATCCTGTTGTCTCTTCGCGCACGCGCGCGGGTGTGTGAGTGTGTGTGTGTATGTGTGTATGTGTGTGTGTGTGTGAGTGTGTGAGTGTGTGTGTGTGTGTGTGTGTGTGTGAGAGAGAGAGAGAGAGAGAGAGAGACAGAGAGAGAGAGGAGCTAGGATCCTCTATTAATCTTTGTGGAATGTTGGCTTTACTAAGTAGTATTTATTTTCCTAAATTCATATCAGGGCAATACTTTATTAGTTAAGCTCTCCAGAACTTTTCATCATCAAGCTAGAGGGTAAACAATGTGGTGACCACTGGGGTGGATATTAGCTGGTGGTGAAGCCAATATAACTTTACCATCAGCCAGCTTTGTGTGTCCCGCTTTCCCTTTGCTTTGTTCACCATCTCGCCTGATGTAGAGTTCTGGAGAACTTGAAAGCTTGCAATTTTTTTTGTGACATATCGGTTGCCATAATAAAGGTATTGCTCTAATATGGATTTTAGAACCTTTCTTTTAAAAAGTGCTATTTTTTTTAAAAAAAAGAACAGACTGTGCTTGCAGGCTTACAACCAATCTAAAATAGTAGTTAACAGCAATAATAATCCTAATTAATAGCACTGCGTGTTAATGGAGGCTGGCTGAGCTTACCACAGCATAGTAATTCTTTGTAAATTGAGGGCTTTCAGCTCCTTTCGCAGCTTTAGGAGAGAGTGGTTTATCTGCAAGAGAAACAATGGAAACTGTTAAACAGAATCGCCCTTATTGTGTCAGGAGATGAAAGAAAAAACTCAGCATCTCAAGCAAAACTGAAACAATCACAGAGACAAGAAACAGACCTTAACTGCAGGGCCTCAGCGCTGACTGATGCAGACCACAGGCCACTTCATTAGCAGTGAGGGTGGCTGTGGAGGTCCCTGGAGGATCATCACCAGCCAAAACTGTTTTTCTTTTTAAAATTCAGTTACTGTATTTTAATTAATTAATTAAATTAATTAAAATTTAATAACAACAACAATAATAATAATCAGAGCTCTTGTGGCTACCATGGGGTGTAACATATATATACCATGTAATACATACAACAACTACAAGGATAGCACTCTGCCCTGAAGAGCTTACAATCCGACGTTTGAAACCTAATGCAGAAAGAGTTGATGGCGTTACCTGCAGAACAACATCTAATTGTAATGCAGAGGCACAGAGAACAGGGCAGAAGTGAGAGGACGATGTAATAGGGTCAGCTGAATTTCCCCAAATTCACACTCTGCCTCTCTTTATTGCTTTTCCCTTGCAGCATTTCCTGTCTCCGTAAGAGGGCAGCCCACTCCCCTGGTGGTGTTTCAAGCAATCCCCAGAAGCATGACAGAGGCAAACCAAACTTTGTGTCCCGAAGGGCTCCTGACATCCCAGCACGCCAGCAGAGATGACTGTCATATGACAGCCATGCTGAAACAGATCAAAGCCTATCTTGCAAATGCTGTCACAGTGTGGTCAGGAGGATGATTCCATCTTGGCCAGAGATCTGCTGTGCAGTTATGATAATCATAGGATTTGATGACTGCAATGATAAACCTATTTCTTCAGCACTGGCTGACCAAAACTGTTTATTCTCAAAGGAACCAGGAAGTATTTTTTACTCCTTACAATGACATACTGAAAACTTGACAGCACAGCCAAAGGGCCTGGAGCAATATCCTTCAATCATCATCATTCGTTTTAATGAACGTATAAAGAGGCTAGAACATATGAAGCTGCTGCTCCCATCCTAACTGGTACCCATGTGATTTAATGCTAGAACATGAAATCTGTGGCCCTACAGATACTGCTGGACTACAACCATCATCCCTGGCTAGGGTCAGATATTAATGTACACCTACCTAATCTACATTTTGAGAAGCAGTACGAGAACCAAAACACAACTATCCTTCAATGTCCAAATTTTGTGACGTAGTTCTCCAACCCAATAATGTGCACAGAAACACGTATATTCGGAGAACGTGTGCACAAAAAAGTATATTGGAAAGGAAATAACAAATGTCTCCTATTAGGGAAAACCGCTTGCAAAAAAGTACCTTGGGCAAAATTGCACATTAATGTGCATATTAGGAGAAATTTGCAGTAAAGAAAGCTGATGAATTTTCATGCAGGCTTTAAAAAAGAAACACTCTGCAAACTGATGCAGAAATGTGGGGAACTGAACTGAAACCTGGAAAAACGAGAAACCGAAATCGACAGACTCATCCAGCCCTGTCCACGGCCAGTGGCCATGCTGACTGGGGTTAAAGGGAGCTAGAGCCCAACAACATCTGGAGGGCCCATGGGTTGTCCATCAACATCTGGAGGGCCCACAGGTTCCCCATCCCTGCTGTAATCCCCCCTCTCAGATATTAAAATCTTCCTGCACAGGAAACACCTATGCAATAAGTAGCGACATATTAGAATAATCAGTCAACACTAATGAAGAAAAACAGGTTTTCTTACCAGAAGATTTAACTTCTCTGACGTAGTTACTTGGGAACCAGCCTGTCTTCCCGTTAAGGGTTCCTTCCCACCAGCCCCCTTCCTCGACCCGGGTGACATAAATGATATCGCCTTTGTTGATTGACAGCTCATCCTCGTTCGTCTGCTTAAAGTGGAACCGGGCCTTGACCACCAGCTGGTGACTGCCATTTTCAGTCATCTCCTAATGCAAAGAAACACTGAGCAAAATGAGCAAGCAAGCAAGGACATACGGATCTCAGACTTTGTACATTCCAGGCGGGCAAAGCGTAATTTAATCAATTGGTCCATCTAGCTCAGTATTGTCTACACTGACTGGCAGCTGCTCTCCAGGGTTCCAGACAGGGTTCTCTCCCAGCCCTACCTGGAGATGCTGGGGATTGAACCAGGGACCTTCTGCATGCAAGGCAGATGCCCTACCCACTGCGCTATGGCCCTTCCGTGGGCACAGAGCTTGAGGCTTCAATGGGTCAATGTGGCTTCACAAAAAGCTTAGAGATGACCTGAAAACAAAAAAGGACACATACAGGAAGTGGAAAGAAGGCCAGGCCACAAAGGAAGAGTAGGGACAGGCAGCATGGAATTGCAGGGATGGCCTCAGGACGGCTAAAGCTGAGAATGAGCTGAGGTTAGCGAGAGATGCCAACAGCAACAAAAAAGCTTTCTACAGGTATGTCCATAGTAAAAGACAGAGAAAAGAAATGGTGGCACAGCTGCTCAATGAGGATGGCAAAATCATAATAGATCACAAAGAAAAGGCAGAAGTGCTCAATTCCTGCTTTGGCTCCATCTTCTCCCAAAAGAGGGTCTATGACCCTCCTGGCAAACGTGAAGTTGAAGGGGCAGGATTGCAGTTTGAGATTGATAGACAAATGGTCGAAGAATATCTAATGGCTTGGATGAGTTCAAATCTGCAGGGCCTGATGAACTGCATCTGAGAATATTGAAGGAACTGGCTGAAGAACTCAGAACTACTGTCTATTATCTTTGCGAAATCGTGGAGGGTGGGTGAAGCGCCGGATGACTGGGGGAGGGCAAATGTTGTCCTTATCTTCAAAAAGGAGGAACATGGGAACTACAGACCAATCAGTCTGACATCAGTCCCTCAGAAAATTCTGGGCCAGTTTATAAACCCGTCGTTCTGTAAGCACCTTGAAAATAATACAGGGATTACTAGAAGCGAGCATGGGTTTATCAAGAACAAATCCCTCCAGCCTAATCTTATCTCATTTTTTGATCGGGTAACCTCCCTCATAGATTGTGGGAATGCTGTGGACATAATATAACTTGACTTCAGCAAAGCTTTTGACAAAGTGCCCCATGATATTCTGATTAGCAAGCTAGCCAAGTGTGGGGTGGACGGAACAACTATCAGGTGGATTCACAGTTGGCTATAGAATCATCGTACTCAAAGAGTGCTTATCAATGGTTCCTTTTCAACCTGGGGGGAGGTAACAAGTGGGGTACTGCAGGGCTCGGTCCTGGGCTCAGTATTTTTCAACATTTTTATTAATTACTTGGATGAGGAGGTACAGGGAATGCTTATCAAATTTGCATATGATACAAAATTGGGAGAGATAGCTAATCCCTTGGAAGACAGAAACAAAATTCAAATGGAATCTTGATAGGCTGAAGCATTGGGCTGAAGACAACAGAATGAAATTTAACAGGGATAACTGCAAAGTTCTACACTTAGGAAAAAGAAACCAAAAGCACAGTTATAAGATGGAGGATACTTGGCTCAGCAATACTACATGCGAGAAGGATCTTGGGATTGTTGTTGATCACAAGCTGAATATGAGCCAACAATGTAATGTGGCCGCAAAAAAGGCAAATGCTATTTTAGGCTGCATTAACAGAAGTATAGTTTCCAAATCTAGTGGAAAGTATTGATTCCCCTCTATTTGTCACTGGTTAGGCCTCATCTTGAGTACTGCATCCAGTTCTGGACACTGTACTTTGAGAAGGATGCAGACAAACTGGAACAGGTTCAGAGGAGGGCAATGAGGATGATGAGGGGACTAGAAACAAAGCCCTATGAGGAGAGACTGAAAGAAGTGGGCATGTTGAAAAGAGAAGTCTGATGGGAGATAAAATAGTACTCTTCAAGTACTTCAAAGGTTGCCACACAGAGGAGGGCCAGGGTCTCTTCTCGATCATCCCAGAGTGCAGGATACGGAATAATGGACTCAAGTTGCAGGAAGCCAGATTTTGGCTGAACATCAGGAAAAACTTCCTAACTGTTAGAGCGGTATGACAATGAAACCAATGACCTAGGGCGTTGGCAGGCTCTCCAAAATGGAGGCATTAAAGAGGCAGCAGGACAGCCACCTGTTGGGGATGCCTTAACTTGGGTTCTTGCACTGAGCAGGGGGTTGGACTTGATGGCCTTACATGTCCCTTCCAACTCTACAATTCTATGGTCCAGTAAGTCAATCCTCATACACTCGTCATGTGGAACTTTCTGTCAAGACATTCTGTACAGCAGGGTTAGGAAACCTCCAGAGCAGGGGCCAAATGGGACCCTCCAGGCCTCCCTGTGCAGCTCTTGTGACTCTTCCCAGGCCACCCCCCTCTCCCTGGGCCACCCCCTTTCTCCTGTCAAGGAGGGTGCGAGGCATGAGGGGGTGTAGCCTGGGGAGAGTTCTGAGGACCAGAGAGAGAGGCCAGGAGGGTCCCATCCCCCCAGTCAATATTATTATCCCCATGTGGCAGATTTAGGGGAGGGGGGCTTTGGGAGAGAGAGAATTTGGTAGCATAAGAACATAACACAAGAACATAAGAAGAGCCCTGCACCTGGGTCAGGCCAAAGGGGGCCCATCCGGTCCAGCGTCCTGTTCTCACAGTGGCCAACCAGATGCCCCAATGGGAGGACAGCAAGCAGGACCTGAACTCAAGAGCACTCTCCTCTCCTGCGGTTTGCAGCAACTGGTAATGGAAGCATACCACCTTCGAATCAACTACGGAGGCAGAGCACAGCTGTCATGACTAGTAGTTACCAATAGCCTTATCCTCCAAGGATTCATCTAATCCTGCTTCAAAGCCATCCCAATTGCTGGCCATCACTGCCTCTTGTCCTCGGGAAAGGTGGGATTCGAACCAGGAAATTCTTAATCTGCATCACCGTCCCATAACCCGTGTCGGCTGGTGGCTCCCTGTCAGTGGGGCAGTGGAATCCGCTCCGGGTCTTAGTCTGAACTTTGAAGGAGCTGTCCAAGGACTAAAACCCGGAGTGGATTCCACTGCGTCGTTGACAGGAAGCATCCAGCCGCCACTGCCCCTTAGCTACACCACTGCTCTACAGCTGGAACCTTTGTCTCCTTGCCTCTCCTTCGTTTTCTGTCTCACCAGATTCCCTAAGAAGTAGATGTTGAATGCAACGTACCGCCACTCTTGACTGCCTGTGCAGTGCTTTTGGTGATTTAGGAGAAGTTGCTTGCATCAAGGGCTGGCAGTCACTTGCAGCTGAACTAGGAGGTGACAGACGTAAACATGGCCTGGTGGACCTCCAATCTGTTTAAAGACAAAACAAAAAAGGTATATAACAGCATAGTGAACGTACGAAGAGCCTGGTTGCTGGATCAGGCCAATGGCCCATCTAGTCCAGCATACTGTTCTCACAGGGGGCCAACCAGATGCTTCGAGGAAGTCCACAAGCAGGGCCAGAAAGTAATAGCCCTCCTCTGCTGTTGCTTCCCAGCAACTGGTACCCAGAGGTATACTGCCTCTGAATAAGGAGGCTCCACACAGCCATCTTGGTTAATAGTCGTTTGCAGAGCTATCCTTCATGAATATGTCTGATTCTCTTTCTGTGACAAATAGTATGAAATAAATTTTTGGACCACTGAAGAAGACCAACAGGGTCTTCAGCCCCTTGGCCCATCTAGCTGAGTAGTCTCTGTGATGCAAGGAAGAGGTTCAAAACAGCCTCCTCACTCCCTTACTTTGCACAACTGCTTCTACCTGTTCTGCAGAGCAGGCCAGTTGCGTTCCTCAGATTATCTGGTAGCGCTACCGCCACTTCCTACACCCCTTTTCTCCAGACAGAACGAATCGGAGCGGGGAGGCAATTTAATCTTTCACTTGTAGATTTGGGGATTTTTGCAGCAACCTCCAAAAGCTGAGGGGCCAAAAATGGAGAGGAGGTGAGAGAGCAGATCTTTGTCACAATCTCTAATACTAGCTGACAGTGACTCCCCAAGTTTTCAGATGGGCGCCCTCCAAACTGTTTGTTTGGGGGGGGAGTGGGTGCATTCTGCGGTATGTCACTGATGCAATAACAAGGCAATAGTACTGGATTTACACTGGACCATCCACACATCATTCCGCTTTGTTAGCTGTTTTGTGACACTTCCCCAATGTTATCACATGACTGCCGTTGCAAAGGGCACAGCAAAGTGCAACAAAATGCCATCCTGTGTTATTTTCACATTTACACAGGAACACAGAAAGCTGCCTTTCTAGTCACACCATTGATCCATCTGGCACAGTATCATCTACACTGACCAGCAGCGACTCTCCAGTTTTTCGGACAGGGAGTCTCTCCCAGCCCTTCCTGGAGATGCCAGTGGGGATTGAACCCGGGACCTTTTGCACGCAAAGCAGATGCTCTGCCACTGAGCCACGGCCCTTCCGTAGCTCATGCTTGTAACTGTTGATCAGTAATGCAGGCTATGAGACACACAGACAGGGTGAGAGAAGGGCACATATTCACGCACCAAAGGGGCAGATTGCCTTGCTGGGGGCAGGTGGGAAGCACCACCGCTTTGCATCACCTCCCTTGTTCCTGCCCTCGCTGATTTGCAAAGCTAACCCAAGGGGCCTCTCGGATAGAGACCAGTTTTGTTGCAAGCCATCCCAAGATCTGGGGAGGGAGGTCTCCCCAGGGAGTGGATCAAATTGCTCACCGCCGTGCACGGTTTGCTTGTGGAACAAGACCCTGGATTCTGGCAGTACAGCGGGTTATGTGTAAAACTCACACTGCAGACAACTGAAAAACAGGCTGACATTTGACGCGAGTTGCCACAGCTGTTTGCTGTTTGCAGAGAAGTGGGAGGCATGGCAGCCTGCGGCAGATGGAGCAATTCTGCTTCTCCCCACACCTCCCTCCCCTTATTCCACTGACTGGAGAAGGCAACTCTCGCCACACATGTCAGTGCTACTCCCCACCACCATCACATTCAACAATGCCACATTCTGGACCTTGATCCCCCCCTTAGACTTTAAGGCACATCCAAACAGATCAAATGCAGAGCTTACCCTTTTTCGGCCAAGGAAACGGCTCACTGGAGCTACACTGCGTTAACGGCCCACGTTCTCCTCCCTCCAGAATGGCAGGCTGCAAAAAACAGCTTGCCGTTTGACGCTAAAAGAGGATCCACCTAACCAAGTTCTCACGGTTTGGACTGCCAGCTTCTTGTTTCACAGGAAGACAGAAAACTGCCTTAGACCCAATCAGGCCATTGGTCCGTCTAGCTTAGTGACAGCAGCTCTCCAGGGTTGCAGGCAAGGGATATGCCCAGCCCTATCGGGCGATGGCGAGGATTGAACCCAGAACCTTTTGCATGCAAAGAAAGTGCTCAACATTTTTGCATCAGTTTACAGTGGGTTTTTTTAAGTCCCCGTGAAAATTTGTTAGCATTTTAGTGCAAATTTGTCCTAATCTATACATTTATAAGACAGCCAGTGTGGCATAGTGGTTAGAGTGTTGGACTACGACCTGGGAGACAAGGGTTCGAATCCCCACACAGCCACGAAGCTCACTGGATGACCTTGGGCCAGTCACTGCCTCTCAGCCTCAAAGAAAGGCAATGGTAAACCCCCTCTGAATACCGCTTACCATGAAAACCCTATTCATAGGGTCGCCATAAGTTGGGATCGACTTGAAGGCAGTCCATTTCCATTTTCATACATTTATAAGCAATTTTGCCTGATATGCACATTGTTGCATTTTATGTTCGTATGCATGTACAGGAGATGCTCTATCTCTGAGCTACAGTCAGTCTATAGCATTAAGGCATGTTTACTGTGGCTCTCTACAGGGGTGTTGTTAGGGGGTGGCTCAGAGCCCACGCCATTTGCACTGCAGCGCAGTCTCTCTCCCCTTTCTTTAAACATAAAAAACCCTTTGGGGGTAGAAATTGCTTAAGGGCAGCTGAGCAAACACATGAAGTGCAGAGCCAGTGAGACCTAGCCCCTGCCATCCTAATTTGTGGAGGGCCCTATCCAGCATACTGAGCCCCAAAAATCCTATGGACACCTCAGAGCTCAGAGTAAGCCCTGACAGCAAGAGCTAGAATGTGTTGTTTCTCTTTAAAGGTTGGCCTAAATTTGCTTTAATTTGCTTTCATATATATAGTTGTATCCAAATACCTTTTACTCAGAGTAGGCCTACTTAAATTAATGGACTAAGTTAATCATGGGCTGTATTCAATGGCAGCCCTGTGGGCAACATCAACACTTTGGAACTCCCTGCCTGTTGACATCTGGTTCAAATCCCCACAAGACGTTAAGCCCACTGGGTGAGCTTGGGCCAGTCACTGCCTCTGAGCCTAACCTACCTTGCAGGGTTGTTGTGAGGATAAAATGGGGAGGGGGAGAACCATGTACACCACCCTGAGCCCCTTGGAGGAAAGGCGGGATATAAATGTATTAAATAAATAAATACAATTAGATAAGCTATAGGGAGCTGTGGAGGATAGAACAGCACGTGGTTTTACCACGAGTGCACAATTCACAGATGTTGCAAGCAAAAGTCTCACCACACTTTCTCCCAAGCAGTTCATTGACTAGACAGTGTTCAGCAAGCAAACTTTTGCTTGTTGAGACATCAGAGCCAAGACCTATTCTTAGAACCTTGTTAGACTTTGTTGAAATGTCTGCTCAGCAACCAAGTGCAGTACAGTATACATTGACAATTCACTGTTTGCATTTCATAACGATTTAAATTTTAAACATTGCTTCCACTGCGCTTTGCCAGCCAGACAATTCTGCACGAAAGGTATTGCTTGCTAAATCTTTGCCAATAATCAGAACTGGAGATTTGCTGACTTCTCAGGAATGATACCAAGACCTGAAGGAGCAAATCTGTCGTTTGGAGGTCTGCAGTGTACATGATATGCTGAAGATGCACCTCTTTACCCTTGCCTCTGATACAGTTGTACATTTTTGGGACCCACTCTGTTCTTGCAATTGTAATTTGCTTTACATTGTTTTTACTGTTATATTTTAAATGGCTGTGGCCTACCCTGGCACCTTAGGGTAAGGTTGGGTATAATGATGATGATGATGATGATAACGATGATAACAACAACAACAACAACAACAACAACAACAATATATCCAGGATCCTGTCTCCCACAGTGACCAACCAGATTCTTATGGGAAGCCCACAAGCAGTACATGAGTGCAATATTGCTCTCCTGGCCTCTCATGAATCCCAAAAACTAGTATGCAAAGCCCTCTGATACTGGAGAAGATATCAGACTGTCTTGTAGCATCTTAAAGACTTTGTGGATTCCACCCCACTTTATCAGGCTTCATGCATTTGGTGAAGTGGGGTGGAGTCCACATAAGCTTATGCCATAATAAATGTGTTAGTCTTTTAGATGCCACAAGCCCTTTTGTTTTTGCTGCAAGAGACTAACACAAAGGCTACCCCTCTGGAGATAATATATAGTCATCATGGCTAGTAGCCATTGATAGCATCCTCCTATAGCAGCGTGGGACCAGATTGCCTCACCCCTTATATATCCAAGTCAATCACTTCACTCTGCAAGTGAGGGGCTTCTGCAGATACCATCTCACCAGGAGGTCCATTCCGCACAACATAGGAAGTGGTCCTTTAGTGTGGTGGCACCAACCCTTTGCATTTCCCTCCCCTTAAATATTAGACAAGCGCCATCTCTGTTATCTTTTCAGTGCCTACAGAAGACCTTCCTCTTTCAACAAGCCTTTTAAGTAGAGACATTATCCCAGTCAGTCTTTGTGTTGGAATTACTTTGTTAACATGTTTTTAATGCTTTTTTTAAAAAAAGATGTTTTGAAACATGCTTTATTTTAATATATTTTTAAAGGCACTTTGTTTTTAAGATGTTTTAGAGTGTTTTTAGTGTTTTTGTTTGCCGTCCTGGGCTCCTTTTAGGAGGAAGGGCAGAATATAAATTTAATTAATAAATAATACATAAAATAAATGTGTAGCTAAGCTTTGCTCTGAGATAGTAGTTAAAGTAAAAATAGGAACAGGACTATAAAATATAATATAAGAGTATAATAAGAAAAGGAATATATTCTCCTTTTTGGATAAGAGAAAGAACCTGTTTATATACGCAACAATTACATAGTGCAGGTTTTCTATTCTGTATATAGGGACGGGGGGAAAATTCAATTCTGTTTGCATTTAAAGGTGAATCTATCAAATCCGCACTTTCTGAAACAACAGGAGAACCAAAACAGAGCCATCCTTTGAAATTCGCAGTTACCCGAATGTTGTGATGCAGTTCTCCAACCAACCAATGTTTACAAAAAGGCATATATTAGGGAAAAGTGTGCCTAAAAATTAATATATTAGTAAAAATGACATACAAAAATGCAGTCTGTTAGGGAAAATTGCTTGCAAAAGTGTGTGAATTAGTCCAAACAGAGTACAGAAATGTGTGTGTTTGGAGAAATTTGCACCGAAGTACCAACAAATGGTCACGAGGATTATTTTTTTCAAAATATATAGCAAATAGCTGCAGAAATGTGGAGTTTAAGATTGGAAAAATGAGAAACTGAGAAAACTGAAACAGACAGATCCTTCCATCCCTAACTGTGGCATTGCAAGAGGATCTCTGTGTGCGTGAGCATGTTTTGAATGGTCCTGCTTGTTTAAAACAAAAGAAAAAGCTCCTTGCGTATAGAACAGCTGTACTCTAGAGGAAGCAAACGGCCGTTTCTCACTTCTGCACCAAACGTCTGCATCAGACAGCGTTCCCTATTGGACAGAATTCTTAAAGGCTCAGGGCACTTGGCCTCCTTTGCAACTGACAAAATGAAATTCGATCTCACACCGAAGCTATGGATGGGGAAGTGCAAACGATGCAATGGCAAAGGGGGGGATGTTTCCAGCACAGACATTCAGCAGAAAAAGTATATGAAGGGAACTCTTTTGGGGGGCAATTATGGGTTCAAGAAGATCCAGTTCTCCGTTAAACAGAGATTAGTAGACTTGGAACTACGGTATGCGAGAACTGCAGCTGACAAATCCTTTTCTCCGTTACTTTTTAATAAACTAAATTATAGAATTGTCAGAGCTTCATGCTTGCACACACTGTGTCCAAATACAGGAGAGTGTTTGTGCTCCCGTTTAATGCTCTGCCTTATGCATTGATAAATGGATGATTTATCAAGCTCCTGTAAGTGAATATTTGTGTCTATTGAACTGAAGCAATAGGGTATGTTGAGCACGCTCTTTTGCACTGTAACTCGTATAGCGAGTGCAGAGAGAGGTTGATTCTCCCTTTTTAAGAATCCTGCCAGGAAGATCTTCTGTGATCAGGTAGTGTTTTACTGAAGGGATGTTTCTGCCCATGTCACTGACAGGGTTACAAAAAAAATTTCTCTGACTTCAATGCAGATTAGGAGAAATGTTTTGTTGGTCTCTTAAAAAATTGTGTATCTGTTTTTAACTATTTTAATGAGTTGTATGATTTTAATTGTGTATTTAATTTTATTGGTCTGTGACCTAACAAATAATTCATTCAGTTCAACTTTCTTTTCTTACCTTCAGTAGCCTTGTTTATAGCTGCAAGGGTATTCAGTACCTGAGAGAAATTGTCTCCTGTGTATAGATTGTGTGCATCAAACAACTGTGCAAAGAGAGAAAAGGAAACCTCATGTCAGTCCTCCAAGCTCATCCTTTAAGTACTGTAACCCCAGCGAGACAAAGCTATCAAAAGGTACCAAAAACACATTTCTTTAGGACCAATAACAGAAAAAGTCACACAAACGTAGCACGCTTTCAAGTGCTCCAGAACTTGCACAAAGGGAGGGGGGAGATAAGGAAAAATAGAAAAATAAGGCTAGAATTCCTTGCACCACTTGCCTTGCATGCAGAGATTCTGGGCTTCAATCCCTGGCAAATGGAAATGGACTTCCTTCAAGTTGATTCCAACTTATGGCGACCATGAATCGGGTTTTCACGGTAAGGGGTATTCAGAGGTGGTTTTATCATTGCCTTCCTGTGAGGCTGAGAGGCAGTGACTGGCCCAAGGTTACCCAGTGAGCTTCATGGCTGTGTGAGGATTCAAACCCTGCTGTCTCCCAGGTTGTAGTCCAACACTCTAACCACTAGACCACACTGGCTCTCTCAATCCCTGGCATCTCCAGTTAAAAACGAATCACATAGCAGGAGAATCACTCTTGCCTGAGAGCTGCTGCCAGTCAGTGGAGGGAATACTCAGCTACATGGGCAAATTGCCCGCCTTGGTAAAAGTCAGCTCTCTACGTTCTCCCTATGATTTGCCAGTGGTGCTGTCAGGTCAGGCTTTTGAGGCACATGTCAAGGGCCCCACTCAGAGCAATGAGCAGGAGGGCCCCCAAATGAATGCAGGGCTGGCTTATCCCATTTTGAAGTAAACGAAGTGAAGAGGCAGGTTTCCCACCTTCCAAAAAGGCTAGAATTGTAAGCATCACATTCCAGTCTAAAACTGAACTCGTTTTTCACTCCATTATCCCCGAGAGACCTCGGGGTTGTAGTGGACAGCACGATGAAAATGTTGACCCAGTGTGCGGCAGCTGTGAAAAAGGCAAATTCCATGCTAGCGATAATTAGGAAAGGTATTGAAAATAAAACAGCCGATATCATAATGCCATTGTATAAATCTATGGTGCGGTTGCATTTGGAATACTGTGTACAGTTCTGGTTGCCTCATCTCAAAAAGGATATTATAGAGTTGGAAAAGTTTCAGAAGAGGGCAACCAGAATGATCAAGGGGATGGAGCGACTCCCTTACGAGGAAAGGTTGCAGCATTTGGGGCTTTTTAGTTTAGAGAAAAGGTGGGTCAGAGGAGACATGATAGAAGTGTATAAAATTATGCATGGCATTGAGAAAGTGGATAGAGAAAAGTTCTTCTCCCTCTCTCATAATACTAGAACTCGTGGACATTCAAAGAAGCTGAATGTTGGAAGATTCAGGACAGACAAAACGAAGTACTTCTTTACTCAGCGCATAGTTAAACTATGGAATTTGCTCCCACAAGATGCAGTAATGGCCACCAGCTTGGACGGCTTTAAAAGAAGATTAGACAAATTCATGGAGGACAGGGCTATCAATGGCTACTAGCCATGATGGCTGTGCTCTGCCACCCTAGTCAGAGGCAGCATGCTTCTGAAAACCAGTTGCCGGAAGCCTCAGGAGGGGAGAGTGTTCTTGCACTCGGGTCCTGCTTGCGGGCTTCCCCCAGGCACCTGGTTGGCCACTGTGAGAACAGGATGCTGGACTAGATGGGCCACTGGCCTGATCCAGCAGGCTCTTCTTATGTTCTTATGTTATGTTCTTATCCAAGGTTTCGCTACAGAGATTCCAAGGGAAAGCGACTTCACTAATTGCCCATGGAGAATCCTGGCTGATGTGACTCTAGCCTTTTTCTGTCTCTTTGGTCTGAGCCCCCACTCTGCCATGAGCGCAGTCCATGGACAAGCCAGTCACTCTCAGCCGCCTCTGTTTGCCTATTGGCAAAACAATAATATTGATCTTTTGTTGACGTTTGGCAATGGTAATTGGACATTTTGCCATTTTGAGTTGACCTTGCATTTTAAGTCAATAAACGACCAACAGTCTGAACACTGACCTACCTACATTGCAGCGAGGTTGTGAGGGCAAACATGCAGAAGACTGTAATGTGACTTTTACATAAATAAATAGACTGTAATGTCTCTTCCAAATTTAACAGCGTGCCATAAATTGAGAAGGAACATCATAAGAACACAAGAAAAGCCCGCTGGATTAGGCTAGTGGCTCATCTAGTCTAGCATCTTGTTCTCATAGTGGCCAACCAGATGCCCCAATGGGAAGAAGACCGCAAGCAGAACATGAGTGCAAAAGCACCCTCCCCACTTGGCAATTCCCAGCAACTGGTATTTGGAAGAAAACTAACTCGCACTATGGAGGCAGAGCACGGCCTACACCTCAAAACATTTTTTTAAAAAAGTGAGTCAATCCCAGGACACTTTAAACACCTACATCCCTTAATAATGGGATCATTTGGGTAAGCAGGTTAGAGTTTTTTTAAAATAAAGTAAAAAGATTTCCCTTCCTGTCTATCCTTCAGAACCACTGAGTTACATGCAGAATTTATGCAGAATAACTGATTTATAAATGCATTTTTTTTAAAAAAAGCAACACATTTGATCACTGGATTAACATTTATTTCATTAGGTGAAAAATGAAATGGACGGCCTTCAAGTCGATCCTGACTTATGGCGACACTATGAATAGGGTTTTCATGGTAGGCGGTATTCAGAGGAGGTTTACCATTGCCGTCCTCTGAGGCTGAGAGGCAGTGACTGGCCCAAGGTCACCCAGTGAGCTTCATGGTTATGTGGGGATTTGAACCCTGGTCTCCCAGGTCGTAGTCCAACACCTTAACTAGTACACCACACTGGTAGCAGGTCCTATTCTACTAAAAAAAGTAATCCAAGTTGAGTTTTGAGAGCAATCTCTTGGTGGTTTGTGAAAGACTGGGGAGGGGGGATTTCCTTCCCCATGCCAGCAATTTTACAGCTGTACCCTTGAAGTGTCACGTGCCTCTGGTTTTGCTTTTGCAGAACAGCGCATGCTGGCTTTTCTTGGTTGCTATGCTAACACCACAAGGTAGGCAAAGCGTGCCCCGTGGCAAACATTCCTTTAACCACGGCCTCAGACTCCGAACTATCATTTAAATCAGGAAGAGGAGGCCATGTTTATTTTCAGTCCAGCTAAAGGGCCAACTGTAAACTGGCCAATGAAATTGTACCAAAATGTGATGCTAGATTATGGGTCATTTGCGTTGATCGCCCAGCGGTTTGGCTTCTTCTTGCTCCATCTGGAGTTAATGATGCAGCAAGGATTTTAGAGCCACATACCTCATCGGTAATTGCTCTTGGCGCATGTCGACTTGTGGTCTGAGCTATGTGGGGAGAGAGTTTCAGGGAAGGATGCAACTGGTTTTATTTATGACAAGCATTAATGTCCCACCTTTCAAGATGCATTTGCCTCTCAAGAAAAAAACTTGAAAAACATAATCATAAATACAAGTAAAGACTATTGGTTGTAGCCAATGCTAATCTTAGCCCTATTAAAATTAATGAACCTAAGTAAGTCAAGTCCATTAATTTAAATGAGTCTACTCTGAATAAGATTAACACTGGGTACAACCCAATATCAAATCTTGAACTGTTCAGACACATCAGGCCAGAATCAAACCAGTGGAAATTATGAACAAGTGGCCTCATGAAAATTCTTCAGTGCTCTTTGAAAAGAGGGGACATGATGGAATTTCCCAGGAAGAGTATTTTGGTAAGGTGGATGGGGCCACCAATGAGAAAGCCCTGTGCCTGGTACCCAGACAGCCCAACCCTCCCAGCCAGTGAGCTAGACGTCCGATGATGAACTTTTATGTAATAGACTTTTATGTAATTGTATGTGGGTGACAGCCAGCACAACTTAAATCCATTGCTTCCAGTGGGTCTACTCTGAGTGTGACTTAGTTGGAGATCACCCTACGCCTACCTGAACCTTAAAGACCCTCTGCGTCTGCTCTGGGTGTCTCCACCAAGCAAAATGAGGCAAGTGATTACCAAGGAGAAGGCCTTTTAAATAGTGGCATCCCACTTACTTGATGCCTTCTCAGGACCAGGTGAAAGACTTCTTAATTGTATTTTAAAACCCAGGGTATTTTAAGTTGTCTCTGTTATTTGTGGTGGGTTTTTTGGCTGTCTTTTATTGCTCTTGGTTGATTTTGAATTATTATATATTGCATTTTTAACACTGTTCTGCTGTATGCCACCCAAGAAATTTACTGATGGGAGGCTATATACATTTATTTAAATAATAACAAGTACAGATGGCCCTTCAAATAACCTGGTTCCTAAGATGTTTAGGGCTTTAAAGGTTAAATCATGCCCTGGGTTCTTTTCTATGCAGTCTATAAAAACGCATGTCTGCCTTTCTTCAACAAACAATGGAGCAGGAAGAGACAGACTAACTCATTGTGGACACTTTCTTTTGGGCAGGGGCTGTAGGCTCAAAAGGACCCAGGTTCGATCCCTGGCATTTCCAGGTAAGGCTCGGAGGGACCCCTTATCTGAGACTCAAAAGGGTCACTCCCAGTCAGTGTAGACCAGCCAGTGTTGGTGGTCAGCAGCTGCCATGAACCCTGACCATCAGCCATGCTGGTTGGGGGTGATGGGAATTGAAATCTAATGACATCTGGAGGGCATCATGTTGGCTATCCCTGGTGTAGACAATACTAAGCTAGATTGGGCCAAAGGTCTGACTCCTAATTCGGCAGCTTCCTACATTTTTAAAAACCATTTAACAAGGAAAACAAAACAAAAGCATACTAAAAAATGGAAAACATTCCAAAACACACCTACAATTAAAAACATTTTAAAACACAATTAAAAATATTGTAAAACACAGCTTAAAAGCATGCTTTCATCAGTGATCTTGAGGTTGTCAGGAATAGTCCCCTGCAGCCACCTAACGCCTGGGAAAACAGAAATGTTTTCAAATTCCTCCTGAGAGTCAAAAGTGATGGAAGACACAACTCACTAGGGAAGGCATTCCACAAATGGGAAGCCACCACTGAAAAGGCCCTGTCATGGGTCAGCACCAACTGGACAGCATCTTTACATTTATAAGATAATGTACCTCCTCATTTTTTTCTTTCCATTATATTATTTATTTGCTGCTCTTACATGGGTCTTGTGGTGAGCTCCCCACTAAGGGACTGAACAGGTTCACCCAGCCGCTTTCCTTTAGCAATGCTGCAGGCAGCCTAAGATGCAACACCAGGCTGCATAGACACCCTACATTTAAAGCCCTTTGCTTTCCCCAAAGAATCATGGGAACTGTCGTTTATCCATCATAGAGCTACAATTCCCAGCACTCTTAACAAACCACACTTCCCAGGATTCTTTAGGGCAAGTCATGCATTTTAAATGTACGCTGTATATGCAGCCCTAGACCACTGAACTCTCAGGCCACGAATGCCTCTTGAAAGGTGACTCAACCTGCCATTTTTGAAATTTACTTGCATTAAAACTACTTGTTTTTATAAATGACTACCAGATTAATTGGTGGAGGGGGACACCTAATGGTTTGTAACTCATTTGAACTATACAGCCGGTGGGCGGTGGGGGTATTCATCTGACTGAGAGCTTTAAAACAGCACAGCTCAAAGGCACAAACTTTTTAGTTTAGGGATGGAGAACCCTGTGGCCCGCCAGACGTTGCCATCCTGTCCTCCCTGACTATTGGTCACTCTGGCTGGGGGCTGACAGGAATTGGAGTCCATCAACACCGAAGGGCCATAAGTTTCCCCATCTCTGTTGTTAAGTTGAATGCAAAAAGCCATATACGCTGGTCATCACAGGCTTAGAATTATAGAATCGTAGTGACTTTGGGCCAGTCACTGCCTCTCAGCCTCATGAAAACCCTATTCATAGAGCCGCCATAAGCCGGAATCAACTTGAAGGCAGTACATTTACATTTACATTTAGAGTTGGAAGGGGCCTTTAAGGTTATCCAGTCCAACCCCCTGCTGAATGCAGGAACCCAACTGAAAGCATACCCGACAGATGACTGTCCAGCTGCCTCTTGAAGGTCTCCAGGGCTGAAGAGCCCACCATCTCCCTAGGTCATTGGCTCCAAGCAGAAGAACTCAGGCAGAGAACATGCAAATTATCCCAGAATGGACAGAAAATGGTGAGAAGGGCGCAAAGGGAAGGTGTGGGGTCCAAGGGAGAGAGAGAACTTTGCACTGGGGACATTCAGGAGACTTAGATGGTGTGGCAAAGAGGGTTCTCTAGGGAAGTGGGGAAAGGACCACCTGTTCTGAAGACCTTCCTTTTCCAACAAGCCTTTCCAGTATTAGAGACCTTTTCCAGTCTGCACCTGTATTGCTATTGTTTTTAAGCTGTTTCACCCCTTGTTGTTTGCCACTTTTGGGAGGAAGGGCGGGATACAAACTTAACAAATCAAGAAACCTTTTAACACTGACCAGGAGAAAGAAATGACAGAGGCCTGAGAAGATGGCAAGGGGCACCCATGCTACATGGTAACTCAGTATGCAGCTCAGACTAAGCCTGCCCAACTGAAATCAGCACATATTCCTCCCCCCCCCCACACACTTATCCCCGGCCACTTGTCAGCTCATCGGGGCAGGGTGCCCTTCTCTTCTAACTGAAGTCTCATGTGCGCTGTTGGCGATATATAAATACAAATCCCACCACAATAATGGAAAAGGCTGATACGTAAGGAGAGGAGACAAGAGGACGCTACAGAAGAGGAAGGCAGGCCACAGGGAGAGGTGCCTGGAGCAGGAAGTTAGGGAGAAGCCAGCCCTCGTGTGGAGCTCCAGCCAGAAAGGACCTGAGGCTCCCCGGTATCAAAAAGATCAAGCGCTGGCCATGCATGAAGGGACGGGGGGGATGAAGGGGGGGGAGTCTCCAAAGAGAGGGAAAGATCCCAAAGCAGCCCAGCTGATAAAGAGGTCGGGGCTGCTAAAGGTACCGGGGCGGGAGAGTTGAAGAGCGCCGCCACAAGGGACCATCTGGGCGTTTGCAAGCGGGGATGGCGAGGGCGCGCCGGGGAGGGTCGCCAGGCAAGGGCGCCCCGGCTTTGGAGGTGGGGTGGAGAAGGCGATTCCAGAAAGGCGTGGCGCGGGGTGGGTAAAGGAGAAAGGCGACCGGGGCGGTGGCGCTGGTGTAAGGCGCCGGCAAGCCCGGGCGCGGCGCGGGCTGGCCAAGGCGGGCTGGGGAGCTCCGGAGGGCGAGGGGAGACGGGAGGAAAGAAGGCAGAGGGCCCAAGCCAAACACTCACCCGGCTGCACCCGCTCAGGCTCCCCGCCGCGGCCAGCCCATGGCAGGAGCACTCGCCGCGGCCCGGTGGAGACCGAGGGCCGGGAGGCGCCGCGCTCTGACCCGGAGCTGGATCGCAGGCGGGCGGCGCAAGGAAGGGGAAGTGACAGGCAGCGGCGCCCGGGCAGGCAGGGTCGGGACGCGGGAGCGCCACCCCCAGCGGAGCCCGGAGTCCCCGAGGCGCAAGGAGGAGGGAAGGCCAGCTGGCCGGCCCCCCGCCCAGCACGCCCCGTCGGAGCCTGCGCGCGCTCCAGCGCTCCCTTCCCGGCGCAGCCCTGCCTCCGATGCTCCAAGCCTCAGCCCGGCTCGGGAACCAAAGGGCGGCGGGTCGCGTGCAGAGTGCTTTTCCTCGCCTGGGCAATAGTCAGTCGCCGGCAGGAGCAGCAGCCGAGCGCTCGCACACACTAGGCTAAGAGGGACTTTTGGCAAAGATCGATGCCCCGTCCGCGGGGGAGAGGGGAGACGCCTGGAGGAGCGGGTCGTGCCGGCAGGAAGGGTTAGCAAAACTTCATCGCCCTCCCTCCGCCCACCGCCCACCGCTCACCGCTTTGGCAAGGAGGTTTTGATGGTGGTAAAGGATGTGTTGTCATGTTTGTATATGCCACTCGCCCTCCCAAGAGCTTGTGGCGGCACGCGCGGCTCCCCCGCTCCCATTTTATCCTTACACCAACCCTGTAAGGTAGGATAGGCAGTTATTTCAAGGCTACCCTATCAGGTTCATTGTGAGGAGCACTACGGGGTTTCACAGAAAGCAGCCGTTTCGGGGGGGGGGAGGCTTCTTTGCCTGAAAGTCAAAGAGCCAACGTCTAGGTTTCCCCAGGGCAAGTAACACCAAAAGTTAGTCTATCCCTGGACCCTGTTCTCATCTAAGGCATACCAAATAAAAGAGTGCCTCTAAGCGCGCACCAGAATGTATTTGTTTTTACTTTTATATCCCACTTCTCTTCCAAGGAGCTCCAAGTGGCGTCCATGGTTCTCACAACAACCCTGTGAGGCAGGTTAGGTGATGGCTGCATACATTTAAAGCATGTGGCTTCCCCCAAAGAACCCTGGGAATTGTAGTTTGTTGCTCGGAACTGTTGCTCTGTGGGTGGTAAACTACAATTCCCAGAATTTTTTTTGGGGGGGGGAGATGCTTTAAATGTATGCTGTGTTTTCAGCCAGTGACTGGCCTAAAGTCCACCCAGTGAGCTGGTGTTTCTGTGATAGCATTGTAACCCACTTCTGGACATGTGAACATCTTCTGCGCTGATTTGAGCCCCACCCCAATTTATTTATAACCAGCCTGGCACAACTTGCAGCTCACCCACCCGAACACGCCTCGGAAGCTGTGTCCTCTGACCTGCTCTGGGCTCGTTGTCAATAACCTTCCCCCTTTTTTTGCCATCTCAGCCAGGCAGCAGACCCTGGAAATTGAGCATGCCCTTGATGGGCTGCCAGGATGTGGCTTGAGTTTTGCATTCCACCGGGTGGGTGGGCTTGATTGACAAGACTGGCAGCATTACTCAGTAGAGGGCAAGTGGCGGCAGTGGCGGCAGGGGAGAGAAATGCCAAATGCCAGCCTTGAAATTGCCACCTTATCTCAAAAGCATCCACTTTGGATGGCCAGATAAAATCCAAGCGTCTCTCCATTTTCCCCCAAGTCCCTGCCATGGCACAGAAATCTAATGCTGTTCTGTCACAGTTCTGACGATCCCATTAGGTGGCTAAATGGAGTTTTCACTTCTCCCCACCCCCGCTTCTTGTTAAAAGATTCAACTGTTCCCCCCACATATGGCACCTGGTGGGAGTTGCCATCTGTAGCTACAACTATCTTGGTTTTCTATTATTTTATTCCATTCCTCCCTCCCTCTCTCTCGCTCTGTCGCTCTCGCTCTGTCTCTCTCGCTCTGTCGCTCTCGCTCTGTCTCTCTCGCTCTGTCTCTCTCGCTCTGTCTCTCTCGCTCTGTCTCTCTCGCTCTGTCTCTCTCGCTCTGTCTCTCTCGCTCTCTCCCCCCTCCCCCAACTTTTTCAACCCGAGGGCCGCATTCCCTTGTGGACATCCTTCGGAGGGCCACCTGCCAGTGATGGGCAGGACCAGAGGCAAAAGTGGGCAGAGCAATGGTTGCAAAAGTTACCTTTGCACAGTAGGCTAGTTTACACACACACCTCTCTGTCCTCCATCCAGGCAAGGAAGAGGCCTTCTCAAGAGTTGAAGGACGCATCCTGGCCAGACAAAAACACTCAATGGGGGTGCAAAGCAAGGCTACTGAGGAGTATGGCTTGGGGAGAGTTGTGAGGGCCAGACAAAGAGGACTGGAAGGCCACAGTTTGGGTTCTCCACCCTTTCTGCAAACCCTGCGGGGAGGCTTGCAAAGCCGGCATTTACAAAGATGCTGGAAACGTTGTGACACGTCTGTGAAAAGTGGAGCCCATGCTGCAGGACCTTGTGTGGCTTGACTGATGAGAAGGGCTCGGTGTGTGCTGGGACCTGGCTCCAGAATCTGTTTGCAACACGAGGGCCCATACATGCATAGCAACCAGCCCCCTTGGTTTGTCAAAGCTCAGGGAAATCCATTTTATACACAGTGGGAGCATGGGAAGGTGCCTTACGCTGAGTCAGAACATTGGTCCCTCTAGTTTAGCATTGTCTGCACTGGCTGGCAGTGGCTCTCCTGAAGCCTGAAAGGAGGATAAAGAGGTGTGTGTGCATATATAGAAACTGGCCTACTATACAAAGGCAAAGTTTACATTTGTTGCTTTATCCACTGTTGCCTCTGGCCCCTCCCACAACTGGCATGTGGCCCTCAGAAGGCTCCCAAGAAGGGAATGTGGCCCTTGGGCTGACAAAGATTCCCTGTACTAAGTCAAGCAGTGTCTTAGCTCTCAGCGCGGCACGACAGGAACATGATTCAGAAGGAGCAAAGCAGCTGCAATCTTCTCCCAGGCAGCCCATTCATTTGCACTGAGCCATGGTTTAGCTTAGCGTGATGTGTAAATCAGGCCACTGTTGCAGGCAGAAACTCCAGGGTTTATATCATGAATTCATGTATGTAATAGATTTATATCCTGCCACTCCAAACAACCAGATCCAAACAAGGAGTACGAAGAAAACATAAAATACAGTATTAAAACAACTCATAATAGAACTGGCACAGCAAGGTCGGAGAAACAGATAATTGAATAAAAGTTAATAGAAACTTGAGATTAAAACAGGAATGGATCAACCTACTGGATTTGATTAATTCATTACTGGGATTTTTTGTTCTTAAAAGTTTATTCATCCAGTGCTAGAAGGCTGCAACTGTTGGTATCAGGTGAAGGGAGTTAGGAGGACATTCAGAACATCCGGTGCAACCACAGCAGGGATTGGGAACCTGTGGCCCTCCAGATGATGTTGGACTACATCTGCTATAACCCCTGGTCATTGGCCATGCTAGCTGGGGCTGATGTAGTCCAACAGCACCTGGGAGGCCACAGGTTGCCCATCCCTGCACTACAGATAAGGCCTATATCTCATTCTCCACACACTGAATTCCAGTAGCCAGTGGTATCCAGAGAAGGGCCATTGCAGATGATCTGCGGTGGGGGGCTTCATATGGGAACAGGCAGCCCTTGGGATAACCTGGTCCCAAGCTATATTATAAAGCCTTTCAACTTTGTTAACTCTAGCACCTTGAATTGCCCTTGGAAACTACCTGGGGTGCTTGCAGAGCTTCTGTTTCAACTCTGGCCGGTCAGTGGCTCAGCTGCTGCGTTTTGACCCAGCTGGTGATTCCAAAGGGTCTTCAAGGGCCACCCCGCATACAACACATTGCAGCTGTCACGGCGTGAGCACTTCCAAGATCTTAAAGAGAATGGCTCAGAAATTCCCCTGCCCAAGACTTTGCAGAGGTGCTGCCAATCAGAATACACACTACCAGGGCTAGATGGGCCAATGGTCTGACTCTGCACAAGGCAGCTGCCTATGCTGTTGGGTAAGGTCTGCAGCTCCATGGGGCCACACCTGCTTTGAATGCAAAAGGCAGCATCTTAGCTAGCACCTAGCCTGGCCTCAGTTCCTAGTTAGCATCAGGTTCAACCCTTAGTTAGCAGGAAAACTAGGAGTGTCTGGGAGTGTAGACACAGCTGGGCTTAATGTACTCAGGCCTGGTGCCAGGCATGAAGGGGCCCTCGGGCATGCTCCGATGCAGCTGGTGTGGGCTTAAATAGGCCTGGCCATCCCACCTCCCATGTTGTCATGTCAGCGCACTAGCACGCTGCGTGCACATGCCTTTGCAAGCACTGATGTGACAACACATGGTGGCCAGGCCTATTTAATCCCACACCAGCAGCATCGGGGGGCTGTGTGTTGCCTAGAAGGGTAGTGCTCCCACTCCACGCCAGAGGCAGGTCGCTGCATGTGATCTGCAGCACACATCAACTCCTTCCCCTAGGCCATAAATCACACCCCGTGTCCCCATGCTGGCATGGATCGTGGAGCTCTATCCTCTCAGCCTATATTTATTATTTTATTTATTATTTCAATTTATATACCGCCCTTAGCAGAATAGCTCTCAGGGCGGTGAACAAACAAGATAAAATACAATATATCATAGTAAAAAATCACAAAAACATGTACAAACAAACAACAGAAATAGATTTAGTCAGGGGTCCTTCTGAGCCCCAGGGGCCCTTGGGCCCTTGCCCTCCTGGGCTGTCCACTGGCGCCGGGCCTGGATGTATTAATCAGAGCTTGGAAACTACCTTTTAAAAAGGAACTCATTTGAGTTCAAGTTTAACATGGCCAAAAAGGAATTACTTCCACCACATTTGTCCTTTCACAAAATGAACTAGTTTTGTTCACTTTCAGTTCATAGTTCAATTCAAGTTCATTCAAATGGTTCTCAGCAATTTTTTTTCAGTATTCAGAATGTTACAAGTTGGTCTAAAATAAGACTAAGGCTGCATTCAGATTGCATTTTATTTCATTTTCTCAACATTTCCTTACCTGTAGTTTTCACATTTTATACGATCTTGCAGCTGATGTAAAAGCCACTACTGTAATTAATTAATAAATAAATAAATAAATATACTGTACTGGAAATATAGTGAAAGTTCAGTGCTCATTTCCGTGTTAATTGCTTCCAGGAAAAAAAAATCTGGAATCCTGGAAAGTCATGGGAGTTTGGTGTTGCAAGTGATTTTCATGGATCATGTACCCACCGCTCACATAACAAAATTCTGGGGGGTATTTGTGCGTACCACACGGTGCGCCATGAGGGAACAGAAGCGCATGTGTGTGGAAAGGATATGGGAGTGACAACATGCTCAGTGTTGTGTCACACCACGTCCAATGGTGTGAGTGAAATTTAGCACCCCATATTGTTACATTGCTGAAAAAGCCACAGTTCCATAATGCAACAGGTAATGCAGTGTAAAAGGAACATTAGAAATTTGGACAGAAGCGCTGCCATTATTAGTGGAAAAAAAGAATGTGATAAACCCCATGTCTGAATGCAGCCCAAGAAAACATGAAAAAACATGCACACTGGGGGATTTCTTTCAGAGAAATCTAAATAAAAGCAAACACAGAGGGGAATGTTATTTCCCCCCCTCTGTTTATTTCTCCCCAAATTTACCATCTTTAAGCTTAAAGGTCCAAAGAGTATGTTCTTATACAAAGAGCCTGCAGGATCAGGCCAGTGGCCCATCTAGTCCAGCATCCTGTTCTCACAGTAGCCAACCAGATGCCCTAGTGGGAAGAAGCCTGCAAGCAGGACCTGAGTGCAAAAGCACCCTCCCCTCCTGCTGTTTCCAACAACTGGTATTTGGAAGCGTACCACCCCTGACTATGGAGGTGGGGCATAGTCATCATGGCTACTAGTACTATGAATATGAAAATGGAAATGAACTGCCTTCAAGTTGATCCCGACTTATGGCGACCCTATGAATAGGGTTTTCATGGTAAGTGGTATTCAGAGGGGTTTTTACCATTGCCTTCCTCTGAGGCTGAGAGGCAGTGACTGGCCTAAGGTCACCCAGTGAGCTTCATGGCTGCGTGGGGATTTGAACCCGGGTCTCCCAGGTTGTAGTCCAACACGGTAACCACTACACCATATTGGCTCTCCTTAGCATGAATGGAAAATGGAAATGGACTGCCTTCAAGTCGATCCCGACTTATGGTGACCCTATGAATAGGGTTTTCATGGTAAGCGGTATTCAGAGGGGGTTTACCATTGCCTCCCTCTGCGGCTAGTCCTCCCTAGCTGGCTAGGGCTTGCTCAGCTTGCCACAGCTGCACAAGCCAGCCCCTTGTCCGCAAGTGGCAGCTGGGGGGCAACTGGGCTCCTTGGGACTATGCCTCTTGCCCACGGCTGCACAGGTGGCAGGGCATGTCACACCTGAGCCACTCACTATGGGGGTGATCTTTGGCTGGCCCTTGACACCCAGGAGACACGAGCGGGGATTTGAACTCACAGACTCTGGACTCCCAGCCATGCTCTCCTCCCCACTGTGCTATACCAGCTATAGTAGTACTCTATAGAGTGTAAAAAAAACACATGCAAGAGAATGAACCTGAAGACGAATTAGAAATTCTTCAGAGTTCTACTCCAACGTGAATTTAATTCACATTCAGTTGACCCTGCAGTTATGGGAACTACTATCTGGTGTTATTCAGAGATTTTTGAACTAATTCAACCAAACTAGTTCATTCCAAGCACTGATACTAACGGCCTGACTTGGTAAAAAGCAGCTATTTAGGTTGACACTTACCGCAATTTTAAGCGCAGTACACCCATTTAAGAACGCCTTGATGTTGCCAATGCAGTCAGCTTCTGTCTTCGGCTCCAAGCAAAACTAAAAGAATTATATAAAAAAAAGAACAGCAAGAATCTGATCATGAGGCTCATGACAGCTCCTGTCAGAATAGCCTGTTTTGTTCCAGGAAAGCTGAGGAAGATATTAGACCGTGTATTTGTAATACTGTAGGAGACAGCTTGGTGCTGGATAGATTTTCAGAAGAAGGTGGATCACAGTGTGTGTGTGTTGGGGGGTGGGAGTTGGCAGGTGGGAGGCAAGCAAGCTGTCAGCCCAAGAAGAAGAAAGAGAGCCAACGGAGTGAGTGAACCATAACGCAACGAGGCTCACATCTCGGCTCTGGATGTCAGAAGATGACAGGGACCCTTGAAGATCTCCCTTTCCTGCTGCCAGAATTGTGGCCGGAGCCAGCCCTACACAAAGGGGGCAAGGGGGGAAGAAGAGAGCTCAAGCCTGGCTTTCTGTAGGCGGAAATAGTTGGGGGCATAATTATAGTAGGATAAAAAGAGGCTGACTCCCTGCAACTTGGGAAGGTATTATTTGTGGGGCTGCCTTTGGAAATCACTTGGGAAATTGAAAAAAATTTTTTTTTGTCTTGGCTTTCCTCCAGGGAGCTCAAGGTGGCACACACAGTTCTCCCCCTCCCTAGTTTATCCACACAACAACTCTGTGAGGTAGGTGAGGCTAACAGATGGTGATGGGCCTGAGGTCACCCGATGAGCTTTTTGGCCGAGTAGGGATTTGAACAGGGATCTCCCAGGTCCTCGCCTGCTTTTCTAACTCTCAGCGGAGTATTTTGGCATAATTGGCATAAAGAGTCTCAGCATCTTTATGCCAAAATACAAGCTAGCTGTAGCTATATTGTTGAATGGGACCAGAGGGCTGGAGTGTCTCCCACCAGTTCTCAAACAGTCCCTCTTGCGTTTTTACTGAAGACAAAACAACCACCAAAGCATTCAAACAAAAAGGAAGCCTTATAAAGTCAGCCTTATAAAGGAACCCAGATTATCAGAAGGACCTGTTTGTTCTCACGCAAATCCACCTGATTGCTAGGATTGTTACTGCTCTTTTTAGTACAGTATATGGTTTGCATAATTTAAATTTGTTTTGGTTGTGTTCCTGATTTATTTGTTTCGTAAGCTGCCCTGGGAATTTGTTTGAAGGGCAGGATAGAAATCTTCATAACAAAGAAACACACACACACACAAAGAAAAAGAGCATCACCTGAGGCCCTTCTCTGGGGCTTCCCATCAGAGACTGGATGGGTGGTGACCAGGTAAATTTTGAAATGATGCTGCAAATCATGATGCCCACACCTCTTGCCATGTCCCCAAGGAAAGTCCAAAACTGCAGGCAGCTGTGATGGATTTATTTAATTTTTTTTTAAAGAAAAAATGTTCTGATAATTAAATATAGCAAGCTGTTTTATATTGAATCTATCCTGACTGGCAGGCTTCAGATATGAGTTCAGTTTTTGTTGCCTAGAGGAACACCTGCCCCAACTTTATTTATTTATATTAAAAATTTATATTCCACTTTTCACTAAATCTCACAGCGGCTAACAAGAATAAAAAAATATACAGAGTGGTAATTCAATGCTATTCCTAAGCAGAGTAGACTTGTTTAAGTTAATGGACATGACTATCTTAGGTTCATTAACTCAGTGGGTCCACTCTTGAGTAGCACTCTATTGAATACAACTCACGATATACAAAATTGAAAACACAAATTAACCTAAAAAATGTAAAACTTCAGAAATTTAAAACCGTACCAAAAAAACACTAGAAAAAATAAAACGCCAGAGATGCATTCATGATGCAGAGAGCTCCCGAAACAAAACTGTTTTAGCCAGGCATCTGAAACTCAGCAGGGATGGTGCTTCTCTGAATTCCAGTGGGAAAGAGTTCCATAGAGTTGGGCTCAGAACACTGAAGGCACAACTCCTCGTTGACGTGAGTTGTGCTTCTGGCCTATGGGGGACCACTCAAAGTGCTCTCCCAAGATGACCTCAGTGATCAACTTGGGACACACAGGGTGCAATTCCACATACAGAGGCTGACTAGACTGGCAGATGAATTTTATGTTAATGCTGGCAATAGCAATGGGATAGTATATCCCAAGGCCACACATACACACACACACACACACACACACACAGGTCTGACCTTGTGCAACCCCTCCTCCATCTGTAGCTGCCTCAGTCTGCCTCATGCCAGGAGGCTTTCCTAGTCCTATCCTTTGGGGATTGAACATGGGGCATTTTTGAGCAAAGCATGTGCATTAGGACCATGGGGCTACACTGCTCTTCTGCGTACGTGAAAAAACAGCAAGGGCCTGGTGGCTCTGGGCATCAGCAGCCTTGACGGTTGCAAAGGTGAGCCTGAAAGCATGCAGGCAACTCGTGGCGAAATCTCAGAAGCCGCAGGCATTGCTTTGTAAGATTTCCAGTGCTTGGGGGCGGGAGGGCTGGGTAAGGCAGTGTCCTGTAGCAGCCTGCAGAGAGCCTGGCTCTTCCCTCCCCCCCCACTTCCTCTAAGATGAGAAGAAAGAGCCAAGTACAGTTTTTCAGAGAAGAAGTAAGCATACATATTTGCTGAATTTTCTCTGTTCTTGGTACCTGATCTGGCTCACCACCAGTGTAGAATTCTTCTTCTTACTGTTTTTTTATTTATTACCTACTCTTTCCCATAAGGTCTCAGAGCTGGTTACAACAAAGTTAAAAAACACTTTATTAAAACCACTTTAAAACAAACATTCAGGTATTTTTTTCACCCATCACAGAGTGCACATACATACAGAGAGACAGAGCCCTGCTGTTGTGCTTCCTTCTACTGCATTAAAAAAAACCCCAGCTTATTATACAGATACCAACAAACTGCTACCCTGATTGTTTCTGTCCAGCCCAGAGCCTCATATCCTTTTATGGGATGTTTCTCAAGTATACAGGCTGCCCTTGAGGTATACATGTAGCCAATCTGAGTGATTTTGCAGTTAAAAGGTTCCCTTTTTAGGAGAACAGTGAGGAACTTGATAGGGAACTGGGCGGGAGGGGGAATTTACATCTCAGGAACTGTCTTTTATTTCACCCTGCTGTTTCCTCTTTCTTGTCAAGTTACTTACATCTTGCCTTTCCTAGTATTGCTAATTTGGGCTGTGATCCACAGATCCTTGGATCCAGTTTGATCAGGGTATGTGGATGTTTACAGATTGGACCAAGATGAAGGAGGTGTGAAAATTGGAGGGAGAAATATCAATAATTTAAGATATGCAGACGATACCATACTACTAGCAGAAACCAGTAATGATTTGAAACGAATGTTGTTGAAAGTGAAAGAGGAAAGCACAAAAGCAGGACTACAGCTGAATGTCAAGAAGACTAAAGTAATGACAACAGAAGATTTATGTAACTTTAAAGTTGACAACAAGGACATTGAACTTGTAAAGGATTATCAATGCCTTGGCACAGTCATTAACCAAAATGGAGACAATAGTGAAGAAATCAGAAGAAGACTAGGACTGGGGAGAGCAGCTATGAGAGAACTAGAAAAGGTCCTCAAATGCAAAGATGTATAACTGAACACTAAAGTCAGGATCATTCAGACCATGGTATTCCTGATCTCTATGTATGGATGTGAACGTTGGAAGTGAAAAAAGTGGGTAAGAGAAAAATCAACTCATTTGAAATGTAGTGTTGGAGGAGAGTTTTACGCATACCATGGACTGCAAAAAAGACAAATAATTGGGTGTTAGAACAAATTAAACCAGAACTATAACTAGAAGCTAAAATGATGAAACTGAGGTTATACTTTGGACACATAATGAGAAGACCTGATTCACTAGAAAAGACAATAAAGCTGGGAAAAACAGCAGGGAGTAGAAAAAGAGGAAGGCCAAACAAGAGATGGATTGATTCCATAAAGGAAGCCACAGACCTGAGCTTACAAGATCTGAACAGGGTGGTTCATGACTGATGCAATTGGAGGTCACTGATTCGTAGGGTTGGTATAAGTCGTAACTGACTTGAAGGCACATCACAACAACAAAAAGTATGCTCCCGTGGGGATAGTTTTATGTGCCTTTTACATTTGGCACCAAATGGAAGCTCCACTGGGATCAGTTCATTTCAGGGGCCAACCCCTTCCATTGCAGGGTTTGCAGGTGTGGCCAATCAGCTGATTGAGGGTACCCACAAACTCATCTTTGGCTGGGATCAGCTGTATTCAGGAACCCCCAGCACAGTCAATTTTGAGGCAGTGGGTTGGAAAGGTCACTCCCTGCTAGAGGCCCTGGAGAGCTGCTGCCAGTCAGAGCTAGATGGACTAATAATCTGTTATAAGGCACTGCCTTTCTTTCAAATTCTCATCTTACCACCTTCCATGAAGTCACTAGATGGCTGTAGGTAAGCCACAGCCTCATGGCCCCATGCCTCCTTTCTGTAATCTGGATATATCACTAGCCTGCACTACAGGGCTGTCGGAATGAGTATTGAAACAATGGATGAAAAGTGCAATAAAAATAAAAGTGCCATAAAAATGCCAAAACCTGTTCCTTGTGTTACTCTGGTGGCTGACACTCATAGCTGCCTCAGCCCAGCATTGGGTACTTCTATGCTGTCTGGGGCTTGTTATTTTAGCGTGGGAAAGGGCAGTGTTTTAGTGGCCTCCACACAGTCTGAGTAATAGCAGATGTGAGCCTCAGGCCTATTGTTATCTTCCTTTGATTCTTGATTAAAGAATCGAAGGTTGAGTTTTAAAACATTGGTCACATCCTTGCAGCATAGCACCGGAAAATATATAGAATAGCTCAGCAATGGTATCTTTTCTACAGAGCCTAGAAGAAAAACTTTGGGCGGTGAGCCAGTCTCCATGGTCTTACCTTTTCAATAGATCCTGGGAGAAGCCTCAGAATCAGTTTGCATAGCACGACTCCATCTTTCAGGGATGTTTTGAGGAACTGCACAGGATCACCAATAATCATTTTGGGAGAATTTAAGGCTCCCAGTGAAATCAGCCAGGTCACAATTTGCTCTTCTGGATTCATGGTTGAAGATTTTGTCTTGCAGATCTCTTACATACAACGAGGAGGCCTAACCCACATCCGCAACTGCATCTTCCTGCTTCTTCTAGGGTGGGTGAGAATGAGGAGAGCAGCGCTAGAGGTTACTTATTGCCCTGCACTTAAAACCACAAACTTTTTTTAAAAAAAAACCAGAAACTGACTTTGCTCTGACTGGAGGAACGGGTTTGTGTGTATTTGCATTATGATTTCTGGTCCTGGTTTTGTGATCATGTCTGCAGAATTAGGAAGGGGAACAGCTTTTGTGACAGACGTTCCGCAGCAGCTAGAGCGGTATCCTTATCCTGTATATCTCAGCTTTTTACTTCATACCCCTCACAATATACAACAGAGACCTGGACTACACTTGTAGCAGAACAAGCCCATAGAGGGAATTGTGAAGGATCCTCTTTTGAATACTTCCCCTGTGAAAAAATAATAAAACGGAGTACATCAGGAAGAAAGGCGTCTGGTTCTTGCTGCGCTAGTTTTCTATATGCAGGGTTTTTAAAAATAAAAATGCAGTAGTCAATTAAAAATGTGACCCCCTGCCTTCAGTCGTGCCACTTCATTTTCACACCATTCTCCTGAATGTATAGACCTGTACCTGCAGTTATTGAAGTGTTAACTTCAGACTCTACAGACGCTAGCTATCTTTTAACAGGTATGTTATATATAAGGCATCTACTCACAAAATGTCCAGAAAAATTACAGTGATTTGACACATTCCTTTTTTAAGCGTACATGGCTTTAAGGGTATCCCTAAAAGTTAGATGTGAACCCAGAAAACACATCTATGACACAGGTTTGGCTCAGGCTAGCTCTCAAGTGTGTTCTCTGGCAAACCAAGTCACACCTCTGCATAAGTTGTGAAACTGGCATCAAGCATTTAGCGTAATGGTGAGGAACCTCCAGATGACACCAGCTGCCAGGATGGCCAGTCCTCAGGGTTGAAAGTTGCAGTCCAGTGACATTTGGAGGACCACAGATTCTTGTACCCGATGCAAGGTAAATCTGTCACTGGACTACATTCACATGCAACACACAAAAATTAATCCCACTTTAAAGGGGGGGGGGACATGGAACACAAGATTGAAAACAAAAACCCCAAACGGATAATTGCCATTTAGATCCACCCTATTACCTTAACCCAGGGGTGGGTTAAGGTGGAACCTCGGGCCCAGGAGCTGTATGTGGCCCTTTAGGACTATCTGGCCATGGGGACTCTCCCTAGGCCACACCTCTTGTCACAGTTCTACACTTTCAGGTGCTTTGCTTGCCTGGAGTGAATGTGCCCTTGAATTATGATGCTTCTGCTTGCCTCGATAAGAGATGTGTAGACTTTTGCATGACTGGAATGCAGCCTACTGTACAAAGGCAAGAGGAACACCAATCATCTATTGCTCTGCCCTTTTGCCTGTCCCTGCACACTGCAAGGCTAATGGAACACTATCCCAAAAAATTGGGGAATATGAAAGTGACTTGTTTTAAAAGCTCTTTTCATTATTGCTATGGCATTTAAGTAGAACCATATGATGCATTTCTCAGCTCAGCAGTAGCACACCCTCAGTTCTGTAACACAGAAGACACATCAAACAATGGTCCTTTGTGGCTATTTAAACAGCAGGTTCCACCTTCATTTCCTCCCCTTTTGCATTTGTAACAAATGCAAGCTGCTGTACACATTTCAGCTCTGCAATAGTTGTGCTGACTCATGTGGTTTAACTTGTCGCTGTCTCCACCTACTGGCAGCTTGAACTTCTGTACTAGCACTCACTGGATAGAGTAATCAATCCTCCCCCTTGGGACTGTCCCCCTTTTGCACAATGGCTTTGTATGAGGGAAGGCTCTAAATGTCATAGAATGAGGAGCATGTAAGGCACTGACCCTCCCAGCTCATTTCCACTTGTGCACCTGAAGTAAGAACTACTTCCTAGTGTGAGCTACCAAACTTCTCTTGCCTATCTGGAGCCCTCTTCAGAAGTTAATCACAATATGCAAGGACATGAAACACTGAAATGAGTCAGAAAAAAAACCCTTTATTTTGACAATAAATTGAATACAATCTTTGCTTCTTGGGTATTTGCAATTGTGAGAATTTCCAACCATTTTTGGTTTAGGAACTTTTCCTGGTTGATACAATTCTGTTTTGAATAAGGCTACTTACATTGGTGGTACTACCTCATTTCCAAAGTAATCTTCCAAAAAGCTAGTTACAAAAGAGAACAGAAGGCCTCATCTAATTCCTATCAATACTAGATCCATGTTTAGTAGTATTTCAGAACCCATTTCTTAAGCCCACACAATTTTGTCTATTCTACTATTAACAGACGGCCTTTTCAGTTTAATTTTAATTCATGAGACTACCAATCTTATTTGTACTCTTGCAGTTTCCTGACTTCCTAATTTCCTTGTAGTTCAAAACATTGATCTGCCAAGCTTTAAAAATTCTTCTCCTACATTTGTGAAGTAACTGCCTTAGATAGCACTTCAGCATGCCTAATACAGAGGGCCCAACTGTGGGTCCTCTACTGTCAAAGAGTAGCAAGTTAGATGCCACAGCTTTTGCATCACGTTTGTAAGAGGGAACAAATAATTTGCATCCGACTGTTCTGACATTTAGGAATCTTCCTCTTTATTAACATCCAGTGCTCACAGCCAAGTGACACTGGCGTTTAAGATCTGACTTCCTTCTAAAATGTCTTCATTAAACCTGTAGACACATTTTAGCCTGCTCAGCAACCGCACTCTCCATAGGCATCCACTCTTCAAAGTGTCAGTCACAATTAATCTTGTACCTAAGATAAAAAGAATAATTTTAGCGGTGTCCCAAAGGAAATCATCAGAAAGCTGTGACTTGCTCAGAGACATTAAGTCACGAGTAGGTTTGCTTTGATGCAGATACAAACTCAGAATACAGGCTGCAGAGATTACTATACTCTACAATTCTCAACTTGGAAAGGATTTGTCAGAAGCGGGCACGCCATCCTTAAAATGATAGAAGAGACTTTAATACAGCATTGCCCAACAAAAAGGAAAATATACTTAAGGATACTTATTTAGGTGCATTGTGACTACTTATACCTTCTCAATAATTTACTCTGTTCAGTACTCTTATAGGGATACAACAGATGCCTACTACCTGCACTTTTCAGAAACAACTGAAGACATTTTTGGTCTGACAAGTTTTTCCCAGCTGGATAAATAGGTCTCTGCCATGGATTTTTTAAATTGTGTGTTGCATTTAACTTTTTAAATATATTTTGTATATTGCCACAGGATAGAAGTGAAAGGTGATGAATGAACAATACTCCACAGACTACTGAACAGCATTTCTGAAATCCTGGAGAAACGCACTTTACAGAAGCTTTCACCAGAGATTTTAAAGTTTACAGCTTTCTGTGGCACCGTTAAGGGTATTCCAGGTATCAGCACCAAGAACTAAACCCTGAGAGCAAGGTAACTCGTTCTTTGCATCACAACCACATACATTTTCAAACCAAAGTTAGGAAGTTATTTAAGAATGACTCAAGGGCAGATCCAAACATAACCTTTTTTTTGGGGGGGGGGGGGGAAGACTCCAATTCCCAAATCATATGCGATACTGAAGTCATTATTCCTGCTGGGAGGTCTCTGAAGCTTGTTCTCATAGCAATAGATCTGCATGTATCCAAAAATGCCATTTACTGCTCTTGGCTTTAAAAGAAATCCAGTTTGTTATCTCCTATTGCTCAGTAGATAAGCAAAGATGAGCTTTCAGAACGGGGTGGTTACTTGCTTATCCAAACTTAGCCCCAAAGAGCTCAGCACAAACCTCAGTGAACATGTTACTATTTAACCTGTGCATTATGTCCGTCCATTTTCAGCTTGCAAAGTGTTAAGCTAAACTAGGCTTAAAGATATGAAGTCTTCTTAAAGCTGCACTCACCTCTGGCTTACCTGTTGTACTGGTTACAGGAAGCATCTGTGTCATCTGCTACATCCACGTAATGCACTATTAATCTATGTACTGCATCCCAGATCACATCTTAAAGGAAGAGGTCAGCCTGCAACAATTAAATTAGGCATGAAAGATTATGCAAACACAAACCGCCCAAGCCCACAGCCACCCCCCCAAAACACAACAAATACACCTGGGTTTGCCGATTAACCTGCTTCAAGCTCTAATGCTTTAGTTTGAGGTGGAAGGTTCACTGGATTGGAATGAACTGGAATGGCTTATGGATTCTCATTTCCTTTCCAATGGTGCTTTTCATGGTAAATCCATTAACTTGACTGGCAAATGTTTTGAGGATTATAGCAGAACGTTAGTTGGAGGTCTTCAGGTCTTACTATATTTCAAGAGCATCTTTTGGACTTCCTGGCTGTACCTGGGTCATGACAACTTGCCACAGGTTCTGCCATTTGTATCAAAACTCCCCACACGACTACAGTACAAAGAAAAGAAGTCAGGCATCCAACTAAACATCAGGTTTGTAATAATGCTTGCTTGAAATTCCCCAAGGTGGTACAGATTTTGGCAATTTAAGCCAATTTCTGATAGTGTCAGAATTTTAATTTCTTAAAATATATAGCATAGGCTGTCTGTTGTTTTTTTTAAAAGTATCTTCATTGAAATATACTGGGCAAAAAACCACAATCCCTCCCAACCCTTTACAGGAATGTTTGTCTACAATGAGTTGCTTTCTTAGCATCACTTTCAAAAGCTTTGTGCCAAACACACTTTCATCCAAGACAAGGTTATGTTGAATTTGGAAGGCTTCGTCTAAGGCTATCCAGCACAGTTTTTTTTTCCATTGGGTGCTGCTTTAAAATCTAGAAAGAGCTTCCATTGCCATGATGTACAGCATGTCCTACCGTACTTAAGGACGATAGTTTTGGTTTCATGTTTGACTAGACTGAAAAACTAGTTTGCTTTGCTTACCATCTTTGCTGTTTCACAGGCATTTGATGCTTTAAATCTGTTGTGGAATGCTGAAAGTTTCACTTGTTTATATGAAGCCATAAGCCTTTCAGCAGTTGGAGAGAAAGACTTCTTTGCTTATCTTATTTTCTCCATTTTGCCTTTGGAGTCAAAGATGTTCCTTTAAAAATGAGACACTACAGGGTTGCAAAAATTTGAAACAGTAAGAGCAAGTATCGTTTCGCAGCTTCTTTGATGGAACTGGTCAAACCTCTTACTTACAGATCTGTAGCTTGCTTGCTACAGGTTAATATGTTATTTGGGGGCGAGGTTCTTGCACATTCCCAAATGAAATATGTAGAAAGGCACAACGTACATTCAGCATTATCCATGTGTTGTTTGATTTAATGACTGAATGGTATCCTGAATTTTTACATAAGACTGAAGAAATTTTGTTATTTGGGACCATTGTGTGCATTTCGGCATGGAGATGACGCTTAACATTTTAGTTTGGCACACATCCCACCACCCTCCAAAAGCTAAAATGGTTTGCCTAGAAAGAAGGCACATTTGCATGTGTAGAATGATCCATGGCCATTTTAGATGGCTGCACGTTGTATGGGAAGCCTTAGGGTTCCTGGTCTCATTGATGAGGTGAGAAGTGTGGCATTTCAGGGTTAACGTTTACTTTGAAAAGTTACAACACCAGTACACAGGCTCAAAATGTCATACATTAACATCTGCTTTTTGAGAGAAATATTAACAATTTTGAAATGAAATTAAACATGTTTACTTTTTCCTCACAAAAAACATAAGTAATGGAGGGGAACTTAACAAGCAACAATTAAAAAAGGTAAAAACAATGTTTCAGTAGTCCTCTGGGAGTGAAGCTAAAACTTCCACATTCCATTTGTTGGAGGAAAAAAACTGATTTGGTCCAATAGTTTCAAAGGTTTTAGTATCTGCTTCGGCCTCCTCCTCTATCAGAGCGGCTCCCTCCACGGCCGCCACCTCTGGGTGCTCCGCGGCTTGAGCTGCTGTATGAATCACGTGGAAGAGGGTAACCCCTTTCCATAGAAGGGGGAAGGCCTCGGTCTTGTCTTCCAACACGATCGCGGCCACTTGAGTAGACATCACTTCTGCTGCTTGAGTAACTTTCTCGACTTCCACCATACCCATCTCGGGTGCTCCCGTAATCGTCATAGCGACTGCTTCCACCATAAGATGGAGGGGGCCCTCGTGCAGGTGGAGCACTACGTGAGTTACCTGCAGGTTCAATGGTCAGGTAATAGGGCAACACTATAAATCATATCACCACAACGTTACATCTGAGTTTAAAAGAATTGTATCAATGGTGTGTGTTACTCTTTTGTAATAACTGAGAAGTTTTAATATAATCTCACATGTTGGGACATTTGGCAGGGGAGTATCGGGTAGTGAATGAAATAAACAGGCTGTTTGAAGACGCTGGTACTTTTCAAGGCAGCTCTTTTTGGGGTTATTCCAGAACAGCTTGCTATTTTTACAGAAGAAACTCAGCCATTTTTTTCCAGTGATAGATGCAATTCAGAACTGTTGAACTTTTGCTTCGTTAGCTTATGGGAACTGTAATTCAATTGTTTTGTTAAAAATAAAGTAACGGTATGTTTTTTTCACTGCAATGGGCAAGCCCAGCATGCTAAATCCCCACTTAAGTAAAAGCAGTCTAGTGATTCAAGAATGAAGCTCATTAATTTTCCTCAAGACCTTCAAAATAAGCACTTACCATAACTCTCATATGAATCTCTGTAAGAGCCCCCACTTGGGTGATCCGAGTAGTCCCGGTCACGCCCTCCGTAACCATCACGATCGCTGTAAGAGGAATAACTGTTGTGGTTTAGTACAGGCTGTCACTAAACAACATCTGTAAGCCTCTAGGGTAGTCTTTCACTTATACTGTTCTTCCTCAGAGCAGCTTACATTTAGTTCCCAGGCAGCCCCACATCCATGCAGTTTTGAAATGACCCACCCCTTAGTCCCAATACCTTAAGTAAGTGTAACTAAAATAATCACATATACATGTTTACCTTTGCCTCCATTACCCTCCCCTCCCCTTTCCCTTGTGTCTGCATAAGCTGCTTGGGGTAAGGGCTTGCCAAAGCTGAATAGCACCATGTACATTAGGGGTGATGGGCAGAAGGTAGCTATGGATCTACTATTAGATTGGCTAGCATTTCTGACTCCCAATTATACTGATGAAATATAGAAAGCTTGTAGCAATTAGGAATAGGTTTTTGTGGGGAAGGACTGTGAGCTCCCTTCAGTTAGGATGCCTAAAATGAACTTGTGGGCTCAGAATTTTTTAATTCTATAATTTACACCAGGCTCCAGTTGGTAGATTCCTGAGTTTTAATTAAAATTAAAAGTCAATTCCACAAGTCTGAAATCTGCCCCACTCCTGATATACATGGATAGTGCTATATAAATCAATAATGAACTTTTATCTTCCACAGAACTATATCATCCGCCTTCACATGGTTGGCTAGCGGCTTTAGAGCTGCTTTAATGAAAGCCAATAATTTTTCATGCCATAGGTATAGTTCAAATCAAGTTTTATTTCTCTTATATTACTGTTGCCAGAATGATAGCCGTGTAAACATTTTGAAACAAAGCCAACAGAGTCTTGTTGCACCTTAAAAATAAACACATTTGTTAGGGGATAAGCTTTCTTGGACCACAGTCCACTTCTTCAGGTGAATGAAGTTATCCTCATTGCAAGTATAAATAGTAACACTTCATGCATCTGATGAGATGGACTGCAGTCCATGAAAAAGCTTATGCCATAATAAAGTCATTAATCTTTGAAGAGCCGCAAGACTTTGTTATATTACTGTGGTTTATTATTTGAATCAAATCATAGAGCCACAATAATTGAATCATAAGCTTGACTAACTTGTTCTATGAAATATTAGAGATTTGTTTGAGAATACACAAAAGTGAACGTTATGTACCTGTAACCTCTTGAGGGGTACTCATCTCGTGAACTGGAATGACCATAATCACGGTAGGCATAATCTCTTGGAGGTGGATCATAATCCTTTGTGTCTCTGGAACTTGCCAATTGAACAATGAGCTTGACTAGCTTGTTAATGGAATATTAGAGATATGTTTGAGAATACACAAAATAGAAATTTAAGTACCTGTATCCTCTTGAGGGGTACTCATCACGTGAACTGGAATGACCATAATCACGGTAGGCATAATCCCTTGGTGGGAGAGCATAATCCCTTGTGTCCCTGGAGCTTGGATAGTCTCGACTTGAATAGCTACAGAAATGAAAATCAAAGCATTTTTGTCCAGTGGTGAAGTGCAGGAACTCATTACGACAATGCAGAATCATGTTTAGTTTATGATCTTATTGTTCTATTGTTTTTATATGTGTCTTGTTGTATGTACACTGCCTAGAAATGCAAATGATTAAGTGGTATATAAATGTTTTAAATAAAACAAATAAACAACAGCTCTCATAGCCACAGTCTCAAGTAGAGCCCAAATGCAGGCAATTTGATCCATTATATACACAGATAGCATATGGGCTTGGCTGACAAGTGATAGAATACTGAACGTGCAAAAGGTGGTATATTAAATACTGGCTAGGGAAACCTGAGAACATCTCTGATTAGCCTTTAGCTTTTAATTAGAAATGCAAACAATTTTGCAATAAACTGTTACAACTGAACGGCTAGCATGAAGTAGAAATCCCATTAAAGGAGATGTGTATCCAGCCTCTGCTCCCCCCTCCATTCTAATTTCCTTAATGTTGGTAATTTTTCATAAACAGTAAATATCAAAAGCTTGTTACCGCATTCATTTTCCAGAGCAAGAGGGTTCATGTTCTGACACTCTCGTGCCTGGTGTAAAAAATGCCCTTGAGTTCGGCTTCCATATACCCCACTAGTTAATAATGCTGCTTTTGCCATCAAAATGCAGAAAGCTCATTATAGGCCCTTGATCTGACAAAATATTCACCAGGGGTTGACTCTACCTGTCTTTAGTACTGTATCCATCATCTCTAGGAGACAAGTAGACATCTCTTCGTGATGACAGTGGTTCTCTGCGTGGAGGTCCTCCGTAACTGTCTCTACCACGTGACAAGGGCGCTTAAATAATCAAACACAAAATGAAGTATTCTGAAATAAAACATTCTGAAAACAAGGTATCAGTAGAGAAAGTTGTTCCTGTCATGAACTGACAGAACACACACATCACGCTGGACTAATTTTTTGGGGTGGCATATATTTCATGCAATCCCTTTATTTCTTCTTCTAGCTGATAAAGTTCCACATTTTATCAAAGGCAAAGCTGCTTTCTGTTCCTCCAAATAGTGGCTTAGTCCAAAAAAGCATACTTAAACAGGAGCTGATTAGTGGGCATTTAGCCCATATTTTAAAAAGCAAGAACCCTTTTCAAAGGTGTTACAAGGTTCTTTTGTGGCACACATGGGGACGGGGGTGAAAGAGAGAAGGTAAGCGGTTGAAAGCCATTCGAAGGTATTAAGAATGATCAAGAAACATAGAAGGTTCTCGTAGTTATTGACTGCTTGAAGGGATTGTGCGGAACACCTTAATCAGCCAGTAGAACCAAGAAATTGACATTCACATCTTACTCCAGCAAGGGCAGCTGAAGTGCCCAGAGACACAAGTTGGGACCTGTTCCCAACTTAGCACTGTGCTGTTGCTGTTAAGAGTCTCTTAAAAACAGCAAGACTGTATTACTGCTTTCAAGTTCCAACAAACCTCAGCACAACTGCAAGGACAAGCCCTGGCTTTCTCCCCAAATGAGAGGCAACCACTCACCCAAAATTTGTGAACCCCATCTAATGAGAAACTGAGGGAGAATGAACTGTTTTTCTCACCCAAAAGGTGATTTTACTGGCTGCCAGTCCATCATGGATCTCATGTGATGGGCTAGCACCCAGCGAAAAGCAGATTTTCATTATTGTTAACATTTACAAGTTATTTGGTACAAGAAAAAACCTTACCTCTGCCACCCATTCCACTACTGCTACGAACAGGTCCTGAAGGCGCAGGTCTCTTAGGTGGTGGACCACCACTACGAGGAGGTGGACCCCTCTTCATTGGGAGAGGACCTCTAGAAGAACCTAAAACAATGGCAATGAGTATGTCAGCTAGATAGCACCTTTAGAGATTCAGTGACCAAAACAACACAAAAGAAACAGGATTCCTTAAGAGAATCTGCCTCACAGGGAGCACAACATATTATTGTGATGAAAGGGGTAGTCCCTGCAGCACCCATGATATACAGGTAATATTCCTGCACTGTCAGGCTTCTGCTCCGATTCAATTTCATCAGATCAATGACAGTGAATACGAAATCAAAATAATAGCCTACCAAATGTCAAAATAATGGAAACAGATTCAACTGTAGTATGTTTTTATTTGTTAACGACATGGGCCATAACAAAATGAGCTAAAATTACAAAAACAAAGGATAACCTAAGCAATTATCTAAAAATTAACAGTATCTGCTGTTGAAAAAATGCTTCCTTTGCAACAAGATTTCTGATACTATTTGCTCCTTATTTGAACAACTGTCCTTTCCATACAACAGGTGGTCTGCTAAATATAGTGAAAATGAATTCCACAGAAGTAGGTGTAATGTTTAACACCACTCAGCTGGGCCAGCCTACAAAGTTTTACATTCTGTTCTAAAATTCAGCAACACTGTTGACTACAACAGACTCAAATTGCTATCTGCTGTTTAAACTCAAAATAAACTCAAGAATGGAGAGCAGCTGTAAACTGCAAAAATAATCGTCAACAGCTTATACGTAAATATGACAAACAAGCTCACCTTTGTTTAACACATTTTAAAACAACAAAGCAGCAGGAGTACTGTTTGAACTTAAGTCTGAATTGCATACAATAGCCTGAGTTTTAGTCTACTATTCAGTGTTCTGAAATTATTTGCTGATATGAATACATTGTTCATTTTAATCTTAAACTGATGTCTTATAAAACTATTAAGCACAATACTGACTGAAGAACATCTGCCCAAAGTTGCAGAATTTCAGTATGTTAAGGCAAATCCCCAATTTGCCTGATTAACAACATGAGATTAATCCCTGGACCTACTGCCATGATACAACTCCTTTTAAGCAAGCTTGCAAAGTCACAAAACCCTTCAATTAGATTACAGTGAACCCAATATCCTCTCCCACTCTTTGAAGAACGAATTAAGATAGACCATCTTTTCCTTATGCTTCAGAAAGAGGGAAGAGAACTGTATCAGAAATTCCCTATTTGTACAGTGTCATGTTTTGATTTTTATGAGTACAATATTCCTTGTTTGCAACACAGCGGCTTTCCCAGTATGCTGCCAACCAGCAAGTTTATATGCACTGTTGTACATGTTGCCCAATTACACATAGGAATACACATACCCAAATGACTCCCTCTTGAAGGAGGCCCCCGTGTTCCACTTCCGCCTCTTCCACCTCTAAGACCTCTTGGAGGACCTCTGCTCCTTGGAGGGGGTGGGGGGCCACGCCTACCGGTTTCAAAGGATGGCTTGGTAGCTTGTTCAACTTTAATGGCTTTTCCGTCTAAAGACTGAATAAAGGAATCTAGCTCAATGTTTATAGCCAACGTTTGTTTTCAGGACAGAGTCCCTCAATTCTTAACTCTAGATCATTGTCTGTGGCAATTGTGTTTAGTATTACTCAGGGATAAACCAATTTTTTTTAACGGAATGTATTATTTTACTAAATTTCGTAAACTGTTCTGACATCTTAACTGATGGACAGCTTAAAAGCTGAATATGTAGCTTCAACCAGCATTTGTAAGATGCCTTGCTGAATGTCATGGATCCCAATCTTTCTTGGTTCTTGATTATGATTTGTGAAGCTATGTAAAGTGAAACCAGTGCACTCCCTCACAGGTTTTGCCTTTATTAGCAGATCTGTACGCTTACCTTAGGGATTTAACTTTGAGGCCTTGAAGATATTTAAATAGGCAATTTGTGGATTGCATTTCAGGTGTCTAAGCTATCCCATCCAGAGTACAGAGTGCTTGCATGATACTGAATTGTTTGTCATTTACCTAAGGTTAAACTGTTTTACTTTCACTCTGGTGGGTGTCAAGTACTACTTGTAACTGCATTACTGTAATGCTGTTATTTAATTTGCCCTTTTAACTTTTTTCACAGGTGTATGTGATAACATTGCAATAATGACAAATTAATTGAGCACTAGTTTTTGGCTACTACATCAGTCTTATTAGACTGCATACGAATCCTCTAGATCTTGCATTTCCAACTGCATCCAAATAAATTTTCAGACACACACTTTTTCATGTTTCAGATTATATTAAGTGGCAACAGTCACTACAGGTATTTTCTAGGAATAAGTGATGAAGCCATCACAATCAGGATATAATCCTTTAGATTTATGTAACACTAACAGTTCTTTTGGAAATATACTGGTAAGAGTAGCTCGGCAAACATCCTCAGTATGATTTTTGAAGAAAACATGCCATCAGGCTTAGATTGTCTTAAGGTAGAAAAAAAGTGGATGTCATTCAATATAACAAGTGGTTGGAGGGAGGTGCCCAGAATGACAAAACAAAATGATAAAAAGTCACAATTTTATTCCGTTTTTATAAATAAAAAATGTATAAAAGGCCCAACGCGTTTCGGCTAATCACATATAGCCTTCATCAGGGAATGTTTGTTTAAATTCTTCCTTCAAAGTGATGATGTTATTGATATTATTCAAAAGATTACAAGTCGCTTACCAGATTCAGCCTGACGAACGTGTTACTGACGATTTGTAATCTTTTGAATAATATCAATAACATCATCACTTTGAAGGAAGAATTTAAACAAACTTGTCTCGTTAAGGCAATAAAAACAACATTGATCAGCCAATCAGTCCAATCACCTCAACTTGGTAGACTGCAATAAATGGAAAACACATCAGTTCCTACCTTTCCATTCATATCTCTGGCAGCATCCTTAGCATCTGCTGGACTCTCAAAGGTAACAAAAGCAAATCCTCTTGATTTGTTGGTTTCACGATCTTTCATAAGGAGAACTGAAGAGAGACCAAAGAGTTATTCCACTGTTTCATCGTACGGGGGCACCTCTCAAGTTTTACACAAGCCTGCTCAGAACTTCTTAGAGGACGTGTAAGCTCTATCACTTCAGCTGATCAAAGCTGTTAAGTTCATCAGAGCAGAACTTTAACTTAATAGTCCCCACTGAAGATGCTTTGTGCTTACCTTCCACTATGCGACCATATTTGCCAAAGACAGATTCAAGAGCCTTTTCGTTGGTCTCTGTGTTCAGCCCACCAATGAACAGCTTCCCAGGGCGATCTGCTTCAACCATTTTGACACTGTTTGGGATCTGGAACAACACACATTCAAACAGAACCATTGGAGATTGCTTAAGTGTTTTCATACTTCTGATATCAAGCTTGGTTGTGACCTTTGGGAGTATGTGACTAGTGTAAGAGACCTACCCTGACAGTATTATGCAGATATCAAACTGATTAGGAATTAATTTCTTTCCCAGCTCATTGGCCTTTAACTATTAAATGGCAAAGACTTAATCCTATCTGTGGCAACAAAGGCCTTGCTTAAACACATCTAATTTAGAACTGTTAAGTGTCCCAACACATCACCCTGCTCCAAAATCCAGAAAAAGCAATGACCCTTCAATTACTGCAAACTAGAGCTCCAATGTAAAAGATGCTCAGGTGCCACAAGGCTCAGTCTTTGGCACAGGGGTGACAATTAAGGAAACCAAAACTAATGTAAGACAAGGAAATATTGGTCAGGGAACAAAATACGAAGTCTCCCCTATGAAGTTTTTACCTACTGAAAAATGTTGAACAAGCCTGTTACCACAAGAGGAACTGTCTCCCAGAGGGATATTTCACCCCACCCTCATTTTATTTCATTTTTTATTTGACAAAAAGAGTATTTAGCTCTTTAAATCAAGAGGGAAAGCATTCAGAATTCTACCCAACAGCTCACTAAGCAATAATATAATCAAGTAATTTTTAAACTTATGTGACTACCAATAACTATACTGTATTCTGCAATGATTCCATACTCCCTTATTGGAAAGATAGATTTTGGCTATAGGCTCAGTGAGGGAAGCAGCCCAATCCCACTTATGTGCACTTTCTTGTATGCTGCAAACTGAAATGAGGGTAGGGGAAGAAGCTTAAACCTAGCTGTGGTTTGGAGCTCACAAAGCAATACCCTCTGCACACCAAAACCTTCAGCCATCCTTCACCAGTCATGATGAAAAGAAAAATAACTGAAATGTTTGGCAAGAGGGATGAAGTGATATTGGCAAGGACGTGCTGTTCTTAACTGAGTGTAAGGCACTGTAACGTTTAAGAACTTGGCTAAGTTCTAATAGCCTGCTTTTCCCTCCTCTCACCCGTTCCTTTTAAATCCTAACCCCGAGGGCAGAGAACATGTTCATTCTGACTTTTTGTAAGCCGCTTTGAGCGTCTTTTTCTCTACAAAGGGCGGGGTATATAAATGCCCTAAATAAATATTACAAGACAGACACAATTAAAAGGAAAGCAAGCAAATAAACATGGGGGGGAAGCACAAACCCGGTCAATTCACACAGCCCCCCCCAAGTTAAGTTCACCCTACGGACGCGCATGCGCGACTTTGAAAAAGAAAGGAGGATACGCGCGCGCAGTTGAGAGGCAAAAATGCAAGGATCAGTGGCGCATGCGCAGCAAGGGCTGTCTCTCAACACCCACCCGGCGTCCTAGCGCCGGACCCCTCAACCGCGCGCACTTCGGGAGAGAATAAAGGAGGGCCTGAAGGCGAGCACAAAATGGCGGCTCTAGCGACCCTCCCAACCAGCCAACCCTCTCCTTCAGTGAACAGGTTCCTGTCCTCAGGCAGGCCGAAGGGAGCCCCCCTCGCCGTCTAGCACCTCCTCCGTGGCTTAAAATGGCGCCTCAGCATCCCTGAGAGGAAAAAAGCTGAGGGGGGGAGGGGCATGGATTTTTAAATTAAAAAGTTTTTTAAAAAAGAGGACCTATAAAGGACACCCCCTTCTCAGGTCTAGCCGGCTGACCTAGATGGGAAGGGGTGGGGGAGAATAGGAAGGACCACCGCCTCAAGGTGCCACCCATGCGTGGGGCAGCCTGTCGCATGCTCACCTCGTCCCGACCAGTAAGAACGGCAACGACGCACTGAGAGGGAACAAAGGCGCCGAGGGCCTTTATATAGCTGACGTCACCGCGTTCGGACGAGGCCCGGATGGAAGAGTGAAAAGAAACCGGGCGGGGGGAGGGAACCTGGAGAGTGAGCACGTTTGGAAGATGGGCGGGGCTCCTGCGCGTAGCACAAAGGGTATTGAAAGCGTGTGTACAACTCCCTGTGAAGTGAAAATCAAAAAAAAAAAAGCCCAAGTTACAAACCTGTCCATATTTACTTGAAAGTAAGTCTCACTCAGTGTAATTGGACTTATATTGGAGTGAGCATGCATTGCATTTCCCAGGAACAGAATTTCTTGTTCATGTACACCCTTGCTCTCACTTTAAATTTAGACTGTAAGCTTTGCTGGGCGGGAATTTTGTTTTTCCCCTTTTGTTTATGTCAGTCTGCAAAGCACCAAAGTGCAGTAACATAGCAATTAAATGGATTATTTAATTTTATTTGTTTGGAGCATTTGTACCCTGCTCTTCAAACAAAGAGGCTCCCAGAGTGGCTTATATACAATCAAATTAGTTTAGAGAAAAGGTGAGCAAGAAGTCACATGATAGACGTGTATAAAATTATGCATGGTATTGAGAAAATAGTAACGCTTTTCTCCCTTTCTTATGACACTATAAGTTGTGGACACCTGAAGCGGAATGTAGAAAGATTCAGGTCAAACAAGAAAAAGTACTTACTATGCAACTCCCACAAGAGGCCGTGATGGCCATCAACTTGGATGGCTTTAAAAGAGGATTAGACAGTCAAAGAAGATAAAGCTATCAGGGCCTACTAGCCAGGAGAGCTATGTTCTGTCCCCATAGTCAGAGGCAGTATGCTTCTGAATACCAGTTGCTGGAAACCTCAGGAGGGGAGAGACAGCTCTTGCACTCAGGTCCTGCTTGTGGGCTTCACACTGGAGTATCTGGTTGGCCACCGTGAGAACAGGATTCTGGACTAGATGGGCCACTGGCAGCAGGCTCTCATGTTCTAGACTTAAATGAAACAGGAAGTCCCTTCCCACAGACTTACCACCCTTCCCACAAGCTTACCATGACACCAAAGGGAAAAAGGTCAGGGAGGGAAGAGGGGAAAAAAAAAAAAAGCAAAATCTGGCCTGTTTTTAAAGTTGAATAGTAGTTCTTATAATCAGGGCTGTGGAGTCGGAGTCTTGGAGTCGGAAGCAATTTTGGGTGGAGTCGGAGTTGGTAGAAATGTACTGACTCTGACTTCAAAATAAAATTAATATTTTAATATTAATTTATTAATATACATTTGCCATTTATGAAGGAGTCAGAGTTGGAGTCAGACAGTAGAAAAATTAATATACATTTGCCATTTATGAAGGAGTTAAGAGTCGGAGAGTAGAAAAATAGAGGAGTCGGAGTCGAGGTTTGACATACCGACTCCACAGCCCTGCTTATAATGACCAGCAGGAATGAAGACAGTTTGGAGATAGGAGGCACCTAATGGAGCTGGTCTTCCAGCAGAGCTGATGGAATGTGTCATTTAATACTAAAAATATTGTATTATATTTGCTGCTTCAGGGGTCTTTAAAGGGGGTTAGACAAATTCATAGAGGACAAGAGATCTGTCAATGGAGATTAGCCATGGGAGTTACATGGCTGGGGAGCCACAATGGGAGAAGGCTGTTGGCTTCATGCTGTGGTGGAGGTGGTAGATTTCCTAGAGACATCTGGCTGCCCACTATGGGATGGAGGATGCTGGACTAGATGGTTCTTTTGGTCTGATCCAGCAAGGCTGTTTTTGTATAATTATAGATACAGGCCTGAAGCCAGCAGCTGGCCATGGCGGGCAGTGGCCAAGGGCCCCAGGAGCTTGGAAGGGCCTCTTACTAGCCTAACCCAGCTGTGGCACCATTCCCCACCTGGCACCCAGATGCTTTTTAGTGGTGTGAGGTTGTGTCACTTTTGAACAGGGGCCAAGCTCAGCTGTGTCTTGCCCTCTTGGGGTTATGGGTGTGGCTCATTGTTCGCACTGGTTGAAGGGCCCCTCAAAATCTGTTGCTAACCCCCTATGCATATCCCATTTTTGAGTGGAGTCTTCAGAGTGCCTCAGAACTCTGATAAAGCATATGACAACCCATACACTTAAGTATTAGCCAATAATATTTTTACACAATAATGATGAGAATGTTAATTTTTTTTTAAAGTGCTGCACAAGAGTCTTTTCTTGTTTTTGTTGCAACAGCTGCCACTGTGGAGTATGTAAGGATGATGAAAGATTTATTTATTTATTTATTTATTTATTTATTTCATTTTTAAACCGCCCATAGCGAATAGCTCTCTGGGCGGTGAACAAAACAAGATTAAAATACAATATTACAATAAAATTACAATAAAATCAGCAACAAGTTAAACGAAAAAAAAAAATTAAATGAAACACATTGAACATTAAAATGCCTGGGAGTATAGCCAGGTCTTAACCTGGCGCCTAAAAGAAAGTACCGAAGGTGCCAGGCGTATCTCCACAGGTAGGCTGTTCCACAGTTCGGGGGCCACCACAGAAAAGGCCCTAGATCTAATAACAATCCTCCGGGCATCCTGATGAGTTGGTACCCGGAGGAGGGCCTTGGATATTGAACGAAGTGAATGGGTAGGTTCATAGCGGGAGAGGCGTTCCACAAGGTATTGTGGTCCCACACTGTGTAAGGCTTTATAGGTCAAAACCAGCATCTTGAATCTGGCTCGGAAACAAATAGGCAGCCAGTGCAGGCGGGCCAGGACAGGTGTTATATGCGCAGACCAGCGGGTCCTCGTTAACAACCTGGCTGCTGCATTTTGCAGTAGCTGAAGTTTCCGAACGGTCTTCAAGGGCAGCCCTACGTAGAGCGCATTACAGTAGTCCAGTCTAGAGGTTACCAGAGCGTGAACAACTGAGGCGAGATCGTCACTGTCCAGATAGGGGCGTAGTTGGGCTACTAAGTGAAGATGGTAAAACGCATTCCGTGCCACCGAGGCCACTTGAGCCTCAAGCAACAAGGAAGGGTCAAAAAGGACCCCCAAGCTACGAACCGGTTCCTTCAAGGGGAGTGTAACCCCATCTAGAACAGGATGAACATCCACCATCTGGGCAGGTAAAGAGCTCACCAACAGTGTCTCAGTCTTGTCTGGATTAAGTTTCAGTTTATTAGCTCTCATCCAGTCCATTATCGCGGTTAGGCAACGGTTCAGCACATCAACAGCCTCACCTGAAGAAGGTGAAAAGGAGAAGTAGAGTTGCGTGTCATCAGCGTACTGATGGCAACGCACTCCAAAACTCCTGATGACCGCACCCAGAGGCTGCATGTAGATGTTAAAGAGCATGGGGGACAAGACCGACCCCTGAGGCACTCCACAATGGAGAGTCCAGGGTGTCGAGCAATGTTCCCCAAGCACTACCTTCTGGCGACGATCCGCTAAGTAAGAGCAGAGCCACTGCCAAGCAGTGCCCCCAACTCCCAACTCCGCGAGCCTCCCCAGAAGGATACCATGGTCGATGGTATCAAACGCCGCTGAGAGATCAAGGAGAATCAACAGGGTCACACTCCCCCTGTCCCTCTCCCGACAAAGGTCATCATACAGGGCGACCAAGGCTGTTTCAGTGCCAAAACCAGGCCTAAAACCGGATTGAAACGGATCCAGATAATTGGTTTCATCCAAGAGTGCCTGGAGCTGGCCAGCGACCACCCGCTCCAGGACCTTGCCCAAAAAAGAAACATTCGCCACCGGTCTATAGTTGTTCAAAATATCTGGGTCCAAAGAAGGTTTCTTTAGAAGAGGTCTCACTACTGCCTCCTTGAGACTACCAGGGACTACTCCCTCTCTCAAGGAGGCGTTTATCACCTCTTTGGCCCAGCCGGTGGTTACAGCCCTGCTGGCCTTCACCAGCCAAGATGGGCAAGGATCAAGGGCAGACGTGGTCGCCCGCACCATTCCAAGCACCTTGTCCACTTCCTCGAGCTGCACCAACTGAAACTCATCCAACAATGAAGGACAAGACCGTGCTCTGGACACTTCAATGGAGTCATCTGTCATAACATCAGAGTCTAAGTCCCGATGAATGCAAGCAATCTTATCCTGGAAGTGCTCCGCAAATTCGTTGCAGCGAGCTTCCGATGTTTCCTTAGTATCAGGAGGGCCAGAATGTAAAAGCCCTCGTACCACCCTAAAAAGCTCCGCTGGGCGGCAAAGAGATGATCTAATGGTGGCAGCAAAATATGACTTTTTTGCCGCCCTAACCGCTTTTACATACAACTTAGTGGAAGCACTCACCAAAGAATGACTACATCCGTCAGGAGTTCACCTCCGCCTGCACTCTAGCCTCCTTCTCTCTTGCTTCATCACTCTCAGCTCCGGGGTATACCACGGTGCTGTTTGAGTTCTGCACCGAAGGGGGTGCGCGGGAGCGATCATGTCAATGGCCCGGGTCATCTCCACATTCCACAGATCGACCATGGCCTCGACAGGAGCGCCAGTGCTATCAGCTGGAAAAACTCCCAGAGCACTCTGGAAAGCAACAGGATCCATAAGCCTCCGGGAGCGGACCAACTTAATAGGTCCCCCACCTCTGCAGAGGGAAAGGGTTGCCGTGAGTCTAAAGCTCAGCAAGCGGTGATCTGTCCATGACAATGGAGTAGATGAAAAATACCCCACCCTCAGATCACCATCTCCATGACCAGTGGCGAAGATCAAATCAAGAGTATGTCCTGATACATGCGTCGGGCCAGTAGCAACTTGAGACAGCCCCATGGTTGTCATGGAGGCCATGAAGTCCTGAACTGCCCCGAACAAGACAGCCTCGGCATGAATGTTGACATCCCCCAGTACCACAAGTCTGGGGGATCTCAACAATACCTCCGAGACTATCTCCGTCAGCTCACTCCGTTTTCTCCTCCAGGCTCTTCTGGAGCACCCTTCCCCAACCTGCCCCTCCCATGTTGTTGGACACCTCATCCGTGATCACCATCTATACAGGCTGGGGCCGAGAGGAGTTGTAGTCCCAAACATCTGGAGGGCCCCATGTTGGGGAAGACATTTTTTAAGTGGCACCACAGCCACCAGACTAGTCCACATTCTGAAGGGGCAAAAAATGGCTCTTGTCCTACTATGCCTGTCAAGAAAGCTTGAATCTGAAATGGCTCTGTGGCAAAGAATTGCGATTTCATCTTGACTGAAATGGCCTCTGTGAAGGGCAACGACTTTGCAGTTTTCTTTCACAGCTGATGTTAGTTAATTAGGCCCAAACAAGAACAGCTGCTTATCAGCTCAGAGCCTGGTATTCAAGGTAACAGGCCTGGGAAGGTTTCGGGAGTACGTGCCAGTTGGGTGCGAAAACTTGAGAGAGCATTGCATCATGAGAAAACCTCCTGATTGGCTAACTAATTCTTGACTATTGCTAGGAACTTTCCCATAAGTATAGGATTGAAAGTTTAGCCTTTGTTCCCCTGGGTTCCATCATGTCTATTGGCGTTACCTGTGTGGGATTCCGTTTTCCATCTGCTATCCAGAATATGCATCTCTGGGTAGATGTGGATCTATGAAGCTATACAACTATTATCTCTTCGTAAGTATAGAATAGGTTAGTTTTTTTGTTTTGTGACTGAACTCTGTATTTTACCTGGCCCCTTCAGGGTGTGGGTTTTAAGGAACCATTTAACTGCTATTTTTGTGCACTTATATTTTATTCAATAAAGCTACTTCATATTTACCAGTGTGTGTTTATTTATTTTACTATTATTTATTATTTGATTTATATCCCACTCTTCCTCCCAGCAGGAGCCCAGGATGGCAAACAAAAACACTTTAAAACATCATAAAAACAGATAATACATTAGAATAAAACAACTTTAAACACATTTTTTAAAAAAGCTTTACAAACATCTTAAATAAGAAGGGTTAAAAAAACATATTGTTTAGGAAAAAAGAAAGGTTAACAAAAATATTAAAAAGCAATTCCAACACAGATGGCAGACTGGGATAGGTCTCAGCTTAAAAGGCTTGTTGAAAGAGGAGTCTTCAATAGGCGCTGTGCTCATTTCAGGAGGTGAGTGGCTCTGAATCTGGTACCTTGGCTACTGACCACAGACTACCGTATATTTAGTTATTTGCCTAAGGCCCCAGAACAAGGAGTGCTTCTTTGGCTCTTGTCTTTTGGAATCCTTGGCAGGTCTATTTCTGGCACTTTGGGTTTCCCCTTGACAGAGTCGTTGACCAGTTTAAGGGATGGAAGCAGTCTACCTACCTTGCAGGGTTGTTGCTTTACTCAGTCCTGGTAAGGGAGGCACGGGTTGTGCCTTGCCAGGATCAATTGCCCTAGGTTTGGGAATTGAGTTCTGGGACTGAACCAGGTCAGGTTTATGACACGGGGTCATGACAGTGCCAGTCAGCAGTGGAAGCATAAACTAGACCAGCACCAAAATTATTATTATTATTAAAAAATAAGCCAGCCTTCACCAGTAGGGTAGTGGCAAATTCAGAAGTGCAGGGTCCCTTCATGATAGTCAGGCCACTCTCCGCCACAGCGACACCCCCTTTTCCACTTCCCTTCTCTCCCTGTCTTCTCCCGAGTCTGCACTCTATTGCAGCAGACATCCCTATGATCCAATCAACGTGAAAGGGGAGGTAGCTGCTGAGAAGAGTCTTCTCAGTGGCTGGATCACCTCCTTTCATTCCGATTGGCTCCAATCATCAGAAAAGGTCAAGGACTCCTCAGGCTCCCTTTCCATGCGTATTGGCTCATACACAGGGACCTGGATGGGACCCTGCTCCCAAAAAAGTAATGGGTCTACAACTCCCCCCTCCCGTGACGTCAGAAGACTACACCTCTGGCCTTCATCAGTCGGGTGTCCTCCGGAGATTGTTGGGACTACAACTCCCACCAGCCCCAGCATCCAGCATGGGACTATCCTCAAGGATGATGAAAGCTGTGGTCCAAAAACATCGGGAAGGCCCCTGATTGGGGAAGATGAAAAATAAACCATTTTATCCGTGTTTTGAAAACAGAATAAAAAGAAGAAAGTGTCGTCTGCGGCAGCGTGGAGGGGGGGAGAAGTATTCCGTTCTCTTGGCCGTATTCACCAGCTTTTGCAAAAAGAAAAAATGAGGGGTGGGGAAAAAAACCCTCCTCTCTTTTTTTATTTATTTAATTTGCATCCCATCCTTCTTTCCAGAGGAAGAGCCCAGGGCTGTTCTTTTTTCTCCTCCGCTTCTCTCGATGCTCCCACGACTCGCCGGGGCACGGAAGGCCGGGCAAACTGCCCTCACTCAAGAGGGCGCCGCCTGCCTCGCCGCCGCTTCGGCCGTGTTTGGGTCACGTGGGTCTCTGGAACGCTGAGCGGAGAAGCGCGCGCACGCACGCAGGACCGGCAGCCCCTCTCTCACGCTCGCTCTGTCTGAGCGATTGTGACGACGCCGGCGCGGAAGCTCGCCCGCCCGCCCCTTCCTCGTGTGGCTAGCGGCTGGGCCTCAGGAAGAGGAAGAGGAAGCAGTAGCAGAAGCAGCCGCCGCCACAGGCACGATGGGGAGGCCGCGCCGGCTGCTGGTGCTGCCGCTGGTGCTGGTCCTGGGGGGCCCGGCGGCCCTTTGCGGCGCCTTCTACCTGCCCGGCTTGGCGCCAGTCAGCTTTTGCGAGGAAGGGAAGAAAGACGGATGCAAGGTAGTAGGGAGGGGAGGTTCAGGTATTTAAGGCGCAGCAGTCCCTCCCCTTTCCCCAGGTGTATTTCCCTCCCCACACAAGAAATCCTTCTCTTTGGCCAGGTGTGTATCCCCCCCAAGAAGCCCCCTCCCTTTTACCCAGGCGTATTCCCTTCCTCCAAAGCCTCCCTCCCCTTTTCCCAGGTGTATCCCCCCAAAAGGCCCTTTTCCCAGATGTGTATCCCCCTCAGAAGAAGTCCCCCCTCCTGTTTGCTCTTTCTGGGTGGGGTGAGGTGGGAGAGGAAGAATTCCTCTTCATTTTCATTTCCTTTCTTGTTTCCTGTGTGATGTGTGACATTGTGGATTGCTTATTTTTTAAAAAAGTAATCCCCCTCTAAAGAATATTAAGTTTAAATTTTTGATCTTCCAAAATATTATTGAAATTATATAATTTAAAAAGAAAACTCACCCCCCCCAAAAGAAAATTGTTATGCTGGTAATGATGCTGTTGTGATGATATAGTTTAAAAGACAACTATTAACCCCCACAAGGGAAACTGTAGAGTTCATAACTGTGGTCTTCCAAAATATTCTTGAAGTGATATAATTTAAAAAGGAAATTCACCTCCCACCAAACGAACATTGTTATGATGATAATTTGGTTGTTGAGGTGATATAATCTAACATTATTAACCCTCACAAGGGAAATGGTAAAGTTCATAATTTTGCTCTTCCAAAATATTCTTGGCATGATATAATTTAAAAGGATTAAAAAAAAAAAACTTCCAGAAAGAATTTGTTGTGTTCATAATTTTGCTGTTCCTGCAAGATAGGTAAAGTGGCAGGAGAAACAAACTTCTTCCTTCCCCACTGTTTCTGTGGGAAGCACAAGAAAGAAGCCTTCATTTTACAGGCTTTCTTGCGTTGTGCACACCTGTTCTCTCAGCAGAATTTAATCCCTGCTCATCAGATGACCCACTTATCAGCTGGCATCATGGGTGACATCATTTGATTGACACATGGACGTGGTTGGGGGGAAATGGCCTTGTGGCCAAATTGGACCCCTGGTGGGCCACAGTTGGCTCACGGGTTGAAGGTTCCACACCCTTGTATATCTGAAAAAAATGTGTTTTGTGAAACCAATTTGATTAAACACTGTCTGGTGTCTAGTTTTGTTACAGTTTATTAAAATATATTTTCTTTTTGAAAAATAGCTTCACATATAGGAAGGAACTCCCTACATAATCTCCTGCATTAAAATCTTGTTTGAAGATATAAATCATGCTTAGAGGGCACTTCATAAAGCACCCTTTAAAAATTCTTGTCAAAACATGAGCCCTACTTAACTTGAGTGAGCACCTTATATATTACTGCCATTAAAATCTGTTCTGGGAAAAAAAACCCACATAAATTGAAGGGTGCACGTTATAAAATCTCCCCTTAAAATTTCTTGTAAAAAAACTCTACTTAAACATAAGGGGGATGCTTTGTGCAGTTCCTCCTTAAATTCCTTTGTTGAAAGCATGAGCTCTGTTTTGTTTGTTTTATTTATAAACAGCTTCACAACCTGAGGCTATCAAGATGAAAACAAAACAAAATACAAAAAAATGCAATTTCTAAAAATAAAACCATTTGTACGAACTCTAAAAACAATAGTAAACAGTTCCTTCAAGCATACAATTAATGTTTTGATAGCATCCCCCCCATTGAGTCGGGGGGGGGTTCATCTAGCTTTTTTCCGTCTGCACCTCTGTTCCCCCATCTTGCTGTGAGAAGAGTTCCCACTGCTATCTCTTTAATTACATTTTCTAAGGCTATAAATATAAAAGGAGAGGGGAGGGCAAGAAGAGTCACTTCCTCTCCCCTAAAATGCCCTAAATTCGCTCAAGGAGACCCTCACTGTCATATCTCCTTTCCTGTCTCTTTCTGTGCACCATACTGAGCGGTAAACCATATACATACTGAAGGAGGACGCTTCATATAACTCTCCTTCAGATCTCTCTTCAAAATACAAGCACCACTTTTGTAGCACCTTTGCATTGAGTTGGGAGGGGGCACCTCCTGTGTGTGACCTTACTTACGTCCTCCGAAAACAAGTCTAACATGCTTATTTTTTGTTTTCCCTCAGTTACTCATAGGGATGTGCATAAAATGTGTCCTTATGTGTTCACAGCAACCCTGTGAAATGGGTTAGGCTGAGCTATTGAGACTGGCCCGAGGCCACTCGAGGGGCCAGTTGTTTATAACTGCTGCTTTTGTGCCTTTCTGGCATGGGATGGGGAACCTTAGGCCTGCGGGTCAAATGTGGCCCACCAGGATAATGTGTTTGGTCCTTGGGACTCTCTCCAGGCGACACACCTCACTAGCTCTGTGTCACACCCTTGTTGAGTGTTTTTGCCTGTCTGGAATACGTTCCTTGAACTCGGATCGTGCCTTTGTGTGGATGGAGGATAAGGATGGGTGTGTGTGTAGAAACTTCTCTAATGTGCAATGGTAACATTAGCATGCATTGCTCTGCCCATTCTTGCTTCTGGCTCTGCCCACCACTTGCATGTGCCCCGCCCAAAGGATGTCCAGAAGAGAACATGGCTCTTAGATTTGTCACCTCTTGTTTAGCAGACAGAAATTCAGAAGGGGAAATTTTCTTCAACGCTTTTCTCTCCCTAGCAGGAAAATTTTGCCAGCTGACTTTCACCTGCTCTGTATCTGTGCCAGATCATTTGGGTATATGGGGATGAAACTATCTTTTAGGTATTCTGGTTCCAAGCTGGTCTCAACATGCGACCTATTATCATCATCATCATCATCATCATCATCCTGCTCTTTTTCCAAGGACTGGAACTCAAGGCGGCTTCAAAGTATAACAGTACATATAATTACAAGCAAACAAAAATCTGCATTAAAATACAATTAAACTATGTGCAATAATAAAACCATTTAAATATACAATTGGAGTAATTCAAAACTCACTTTAAGATAGTATAGATAAAACAGTAAAACAATACAGCACCCTCTTCAACCCCATCCTTAGGAACCAACAGACCTAAACCAGCCTTTGCCAATCTGGTGCCCTGCAAGTGTTTGGATTACACCTCCCATCAACCCCAATCAGCATGGCCAATGTCCAAAATTTCTGGAAGGTACGAGGTTGGCAAAGGCTGATCTAAACTATCTGAACAGGGGTACTTTCCACTTTCCCATCCTTTACTCACTTGGGAATAGCTTAGCTGCAACACAGAAAAGCAGTTTTGATTGTAAGGCTAGTTTAGAGGCTATATTTGTTTGTTCCTGTGAGTTTTCTGATCATCTGAGAGTAAGTATTACGTGTCCAGAAGTAATACAAGAATTAGGCGATGATCTTTTAGGTATCCTGGTTCCAAGCTGTATAGGGCTTGGTATACCTTGAACGTAGCTGAGCAGCTGATTAGCTGTTGGTATAATTCTTTCAGCAGCTGCGTAATATGATGCTGATATTCTGCCCCAGTGAGCAGTGAAGTCGCTGCATTTTGTTCTAGCTGTAGCTTCCAGGCCAGCTGCAAGGGCAGCCCTAGGTAGAACACATTGCAGTAATCTAATCTGGAGTTTACCAGTGCATGGCCAACAGTGGTTAGGCTATGAAATGAGAGAGAGTAGCTAAGAATCAGGAAGTCCCTGGTTTAAATCTTGCTTCTGCTGTGAACTCTGTAGGGGGCCTTATGCTGGCCACCCTCTCACAGCCCCATTCCCAAATATTGGAAATATTAATGCAGACTTGCCTTACCAGGGTTATTTTTTTACTTATTTGAAGCATTTTTACCCTGCTCTTCAGCTTTTCCAAAGAGCAGTAATGAAGCCATCCCTGCACTCAGGCATACAGTTTAAAAGACCCCTTTGCAAGTTTTGCCCTCTTCGTTTTTCCCATGGGTACTTCCTGGTTGAAGCTTATAACAAAATAAAGTCCCAATTCTTCCTGAGATGTGTCATTGCTACATGAGAGGGATTATGTGTTCAGGTGGGTAGATGCGTGCTTGAAAGATCTGTTTTTTCCTCTGGCTGGATCAGCTGTAGGGCAAGGTCTGATCTTCCCTGGAGGAGGAGAAGATCAGCTTCCCTGCGCTACAGCTGATCGCTCCTCCGGCGGGATCAGCTGTAGCGCAGGGGGGTCTAATCACTCTGGAGGAGGAGAAGATCAGCTGTAGTGCGCTTCAGGGGCCAAGTGCTGCCAAGCGGCTGGAGCTCCCTGTGCTACAGCTGATCGCCCCGCTGGTGCCACCATATTAGTGGAACACTGAAAAGCGGGGCCCTGCTGCACAAGAAGTTCAATACAAAAAGTTCTGAAAATTGTACTGGAAAGTGCTAGATAATGACCACTCCCTGGCATCATTGCATTACCTCTGCATTAACGTATCAGGATGAATCTTCACTAAATGGGTGGCATCGTATAACATCCGTGCAGGTTTTGCGCAGACATACTGTATGAGCATGAATGCTAAATAAACAGCTGGTTTGGAATCTTCCTGAATATTCTTGTGCTTATGATGCAAAACAGCTGAAATGTATCTGGAGGAAGTACTCACAGTGGAGACCTTTCAGCACTGCAGGATGACCAAAGGGTGTTTTCTTGTTTGTAAATAATCGTTCCAAGGTTGATATTTCTTTTTGCTCCGCTTGTATAGGCTCTGATTGGTAGGGTATGCATGTAAAATATTTTACTCAAACCGCTTCTAGGCAGTTGCTGATAATGAGTGTAGAATAATTAGTATGCTGTTTTAGGCACAATGGACCCTTGGGAGGAGGTGGGGCTATTCCTAGTAAGCGAAACACTTGATGCCCCAATAGAAGGTTGTAAAAAAGGAGGTGGGAGGACCTTTTTCAACCCAAGGGCTGGATTCCCTTGTGGGCAACCCTTTGTAGGCTGCTGGTTTCTGGCAGGGCCAGAAAAAAAAATGGTGGAACAACAGATAAGAACATAAGAAGAGCCTGCTGGATCAGGCCAGTGGCCCATCTAGTCCAGCATCCTGTTCTCACAAGATGTGAATCTTAACTTTGTATAGACTGGTATGTTCCAGCTGTACACAAGCCAGAGGTCACAACACACCCATCTCTCTGCCCTCCATCAAGGCAAGCAAGAGACATTATCACAATTCAAGGACATATTCCAGCCAGGTAAAAACATTCAAGGAGGGCGTGGCCTCGGGAGTGGGGTCATGACTCAGGGTGAGTCCCAAGGGATGGTAGGTTTGCATGTTCCCTAGCCACCATTGTAAAGTATTGGACTTGAGTAGTCAGGAATCCACACAGAAATGACTACATTTACTGTCTGATCCAAGCATGTTCGTTAGATGTAAGATCCATTGGTTCCAATAGGATTTACTCCCAGTTAAACCTCCTTAAAATAACAGCCTTATGCAGAAATCCTGAGTACACTTATTGGTGAGTAAGAGAGCTGAGTGGGATTTACTTCTGAGTAATCATGTTTAGGATTACACTGTTGCAATAGCATCCTTAGAACTGTTAAGTATGCAGAGTGCTTTCCTTGTTCTTCAAAAACTTTTTAAAAATTCTTTTGCAGATTATTGTACTAAATGTCAAAGTGTCTAAACAGTTTTTCTCTTGCTTCTAGTCACAAATTGAGCTGTTTGTGAACAGATTGGACTCAGTTGAATCAGTTCTGCCATATGAATATGATGTGTAAGTACACCCTGATATCATTAAGCCAGTGTTTGCATTTCCCCCTTAAAAAGTTTGTTTAAGAAACGTGTTGTCTAATTTGCAGAGTGTTCAAGTGACTGCTAATTGAATTGTAAAAGTTCCATGGAATAGATTGCACTGATAAAAGATGTGAGGCAGAATTGGTTTTGAGATGGGAAGGAGTTAGATAATCATAGTATTGTAGTCTGCATTAGGACTACATTGAATGTAATTCATGCAATTTAAAACATTTTGAACAGGGATGAGGAACCTGCGGCCCCTCTGATGTCGTTGGACTCCCAGCTCCAGCCAGTATGGCCAATGATCAGGGATGATGGGGCATGGGAGTTCTAGAGGGCCACAGGTTCCCCATCCTTGTTTTAGATTAGAACTTACCTATAAGTGTTTGTAATGTTAAGGGGAAACAACATTCTTCTTATCTGTTTGTTCCTAGTTTTGACTTTTGCCAAGATGTAGCAGAAAAAAGGCCTTCAGAAAACCTTGGACAAGTCTTGTTTGGAGAGAGAATAGCATCATCACCCTACAAGGTTATTGCAGCATTTCAATTCTGTTTGGATGACTGTATGTGTGGCTAAATCCAGCTGCTTTTTTTGGTTGTCTTTAGTTACTTACATGCTGTAATCTACACAATGCAGTGTGTGAGAGAGAGGGGGGAGAGACAGTGGGGTGGGGTGGGGATGGGTTGGGGAGAGAAGAGATTTCTGTTCAGAAGCACTGAACAGAAATAAAACAGCACAGGATTCATATAAGTGTTTAGATGTTAAATGGCAGCTTTGAAATTAAGGGCTAGGCTGGGGATTATTAGGAAAGGGTACATTGGAATAAATGTACAGTGTGTCGTTTCTAACAGCATGGAGTAAAAAGTTTTTTAAGCTGTTTTAAGTTTTCTTCTGTGCTTATATCAGATTACATTTAAGGAAGAAAAAAAATGCCAGAAGCTCTGTACAAGGTCTTATGACCTAGAGAAAAAAGAAGACAAAAAAAAACTGGAATTCTTGAAGAAGGGAATGTGGTTGAATTACCAGCATCACTGGTGAGTGATTATGCTCTCTGAAATCACCAGTCCGTGAAGAAATAAAAATTAACAGTCTAGCCAGATTCTAAAGATAAGTTTCCCCACATTCCATATTGTCTAACAGTCATGTCCTAAGAGATTGTGAATGAATTAACATGTAATTCTAAAATGCACTTAAAAAGCAAAAGTGCCAATAAGATGTAGATTAGATCTCACTCTAGAATGATCTGCTTAATTTTATTTCTTGTTTAGGATTATTGATAACATGCCAGTGACTTGGTGTTATGATGTAGAAGTTGAACAAAAATACTGTAATCCAGGATTTCCAATTGGATGCTTTGTTGCTTCAAATGGCCGAGTTAAAGATTTCTGCATTATCAATGTAAGTGGTCAAGGTGTATTTTGCTAATGTTGTCTGATAAGACATTAGATATAGACCTTTGCTGTTTTTCAGAATCCTGAGAAGGTTGAGGTGTAACACCAAACCATGGTTAGCACAATATATGAAACTACAGTGACCTTCAAACCATGATCTGCAAGTTGGCACTAAATAAGCATCTGACATCTTTGCACGAGGCTGGCTTGCAAAACAGTTTGGGAAAGTGGTTTCGCATTAAATTGGAACAGACAATCATGGTTTGGGATGTTGCTCTCCTTCAGAGGCTGTTTGTGTTGTGGGATAGGATCTGGGAATCCTCAGGGAAGAGGGAAACTGCACAAATCACACTTTGCTTGTACATTTGGAACACAAACCATGGTTTGGAGTCTAAACAATGATTACCACAAACCCTTCACTACTGCAAGGTGTCATGATGGCCACCAACTTGGATGGCCTTAAAAGGCGATTATGCAGACTCATGGGTGATAAGGCAGTCGGTGGCTGCCACTCACAAAGGCTTTATGCTACCTCCAGTGTCGGATACAGTGTTTATGAATACCAGTTGCTGGGGACCACAAGTGAGGAGAGCGCTGCTGTTGTGCCCATATGCTGTTTGCAGGATTCATATAGGCATCTGGTTGCCCACTGTGAGAACAGGATGCTGGACTAGATGGGCTTTTGGTCTGATTTAGCAGGGCTGCTCTTACGTTCTTATGGCCTGGGAATGGCTGTGTTTGTGTGTCACGATAAACCACAGTTTAGCGAGATGGTTAGCTTGTTTTGAAACTGTCCATAGCTAGGGATAAACCATAGTTCCTGATTCAGATGACATGACAAGCTGAGATTTAGGAAACTGATAGTAAATGCTGCAAGGGTGGGTGCCACCATACTAAAGACCCAACATCATGCAGAGCTGGCTTCCTGATAAGTTGGTATCTTTGGGATGCCCTCTGCTGCAGAATGCAGTGATTGGGTGGTTATGTGAGGAATGGGTATTTGAGGGATGAAACTATCGAAAGGTATCCCGGTTCTAAGTTGATCCCAGGATACAACCTAAACCAGCTGTTGCCAGTCTTGTCCCTTTCTGACGTTTTTGACTATAGCTCCCATCAGCCCGAAATAGCACAGCTGATGTCTGAAACATTTGGAGGGCACTAGCTTGGCAAAGGCTAACCTAAACTATTTGAACGGGGGCTGGGAAAATTCACCGTCCCGTGCCTTATTCCCTTGGGATTACGTTAGATGGAACATCAAAAAGTACTTCACACTGGAAAAAGATTACCCCCCAGTAGACAGTTGGACAGTAAAGATGTGGGAATGTATTTCAGTGCCAAAATTAACAAATGTTAACATCCATCCTTAGCCAACCCTCTAGCATGGCCTGTGGCCACCCCATGTTCTTGCACACATGCTCTCTCTCACACACACATGGACACATATACCTAGACCCTCCTGCTGGTCCATGCAGGGGCATGATGCTGGTTATTGTCCCCTCTCTATGCATCAAATGATCAGTTGGATGACCGGGGAGGGGACGAGTTGCATCTTTGGATCCTGGCTGTTATTAGGGGATGTTGGGCCAGATAGAGGCAAAACATAATGAACTTTGCGGAGTCTTTCGGTGTGATTATAAGCCCTGCAGCATTCAACTGGGACTTGCTCCCATGTATGTAGGTATAGGATCACAGCCTTGATTCCTTGGGAGTTTTCTTCTCTTTAGAGACTTGTTTGGGGATTTATTCAGTCCAGTTTCTGTGGAAACCAATTGTGAAATTTCAGGTGACTTCAGTATGTATCAGGATTGTCCCCTCGTTATTGTGATATTATTATTTACAGAATGGGATGCAACACAAACATAATCTTTTTATTAGTTATTTGTGGCAGAAACATGGAACGAGCTTAATTAGTCTGTCCTGTCATGTGACGTCAGGCGCAGAGGTCTGTTACCTCTGATCTTTGCACTGTGATGCTCAGCGCTAAGACTGGAGATAAAACTACGCCTGCTTCCACAGCTCGAACTTTGAATTGCCTGATGTCATATAATGTTAGGTGATTGACAGGTACCCGACCCTACCCATCTGTCAAAAACATCCCATTTCCCCACCTGTGATTTGTGGAGTCACACCATAAACATCTTCAGTATAACTTATCAAAAAACAAAACAAGAAAAAATCTGTCAAAATTATTTTTTTCTCATAAACATTGTGTAACAATGCATAACTGAATAATCACCAAAAGCTAAGAAAGATAGCGTTGACTTGGAGAGCTGCTATATGTGCGGGGTGGGAGTGGGGTGGCAATTTTTGCCAAGTTCCACCACACTCCCTTACAACTGCTTTGGAGGGTCTCCCCCCCAGCCCTCTAAAGCAGATTTAGAACGGGGCAGAAACTCACAGCAGATGACTTCCCTGCTTTGTTAATTGACATATTTCTTCTGTCAGAGGATGCAACCGTTACAGTTTACTCTTAATTTTGCGCTTGTTGCATTCCACTTTACAGTATTAAATGCAGCTACGCTGTCGCTACCACCAGTGGCAAGTACCTGTTGCGGAAAAAAAGAAAGACTTTGAATCATCTAATGGTGTATCAATTTTTCTCCCAGTCTGAGTTCAACAAGAAAAATACCTACTACCTCTTCAACCACGTTGATATTACAATCACATACCATAGTGGAAAGAATGAGAACTGGCTCGGGGCTCGCCTGGTGGCAGCTCGCGTGGAACCCAAAAGGTAACGCTGGGCATTTGCCACGTCACGACACACCAGTATAGAGGCAGAGACTGTTTTAATGGGGCTCCTTTTAGCTACCTGCTCTGTTCAGCGGTGGGATGCTAATTGGTAGTATAAACTAAGACAGACCAAAATTTATTTATTTATTTATTATTGGGTTTATATCCCGCCCTTCCTCCCAGCAGGAGCGCAAATCAGGAAGTTGTCTTTGTGCCAATCCACTCTAACCTCGATTCTGCTTGTGTTTTACGGTCTGGCATTGTTCTTTATCCATATATGTTTTCAGCTTTCCCTGTCATACTGGACGCTGCATCTGTTAAAATGTCACACTGTTTTTGAAGCACAGTGGCAGGTGATGCTTTCTCCTGCGTGAACCTGTGTAAAGGATATACTTGTTGAATTTGCACAACTGCATGGCTTATGATAAAGGGTTTCGGTAATGCATGTCACAAGGGGGCATGTTTTTTTCATTGCCTTATTTTTGTCCTTCCCTCATTCTCCAGTGTTTATTTTCATAGGGAGGTAGAGTGTGATTGCCATGCTCAAAAAATGGTTGAACTTCTATACATATATGTGTGTCTGTATTTCTTTTCTCTGTCATGTAAAGTCTGAAGATACCAGTGGGAAACAATTTGAGATGCTTGAAAATAGGGAGATACGTTGCTTTGTCCACGATCACTGCAATCTTTTTTCCCGCCATTAGGTGGCCCTGAAGTTCCTTGTAAACATATTGAATGTTGTTTGCCGGGAGGGGAGGAGACTTGTTGGAACTGAAAAGTTAGCTCTTTTCCTTGCAGTTGAGCTTGATCGGGCCTGTGCTTTTCTATGTTGCTTTCAACAGCATAGCTCTGCAGGTAGTAGGAAAGGCATTGGCAGCAAAACACGAATGGAGGGGCATCTTGTAAGGCTTCTCAAATCAGAAGGAAGATTTTTTTAAAGCTCTGTGTTCTGGATCAAGCAACCTAACATTATGTGGCAGGGGACAGGTTTCAGTGGTCTGATCCAGCACCGTGAGCAAATTATTCTGTCAATCTTGGTGGCAGCAGTATTAAGTAAGTGCAGTGCTCGGTGGGCAGAGCCCAGTGCCCTGGTGGGGATGCAAATTGCCCCCTCCCCGATACTCAGATCAAGAGTGAGGGTGATACCTCCTTTATTGGGTCTGCTGAGGAGGAGGGGGGCTGTATGTGTCTTGACAGTGTGGAGTGGCCACACTCACTGCTGTCCTGCTGTCTTGTGTTGTTGTTGTTGTTGTTATGGGCCTTCAGGTTGATTACGACTTATGGTGACCCTATGAATCAGAGACCTCCAAGAGCATCTGTCACGAACCACCCTGTTCACATCTTGTAAGTTCAGGTCTGTGGCTTCCTTTATGGAATCAATCCATCTCTTGTTTGGCCTTCCTCTTTTTCTACTCCCTGCTGTTTTTCCCAGCATTATTGTCTTTTCTAGTGAATCAGGTCTTCTCATTATGTGTCCAAAGTATGATAACCCCAGTTTCATCACTTTAGCTTCTAGTTATAGTTCTGGTTTAATTTGTTCTGACACCCAATTATTTGTCTTTTTCACAGTCCATGGTATGCGCAAAGCTCTCCTCCAACACCACATTTCAAATGAGTTGATTTTTCTCTTACCCACTTTTTTCACTGTCCAGCTTTCACATTCATACATAGAGATCGGGAATACCATGGTCTGAATGATCCTGACTTTAGTGTTCAGTGATACATCTTTGCATTTGAGGATCTTTTCTAGTTCTCTCACAGCTGCCCTCCCCAGTCCTAGCCTTCTTCTGGTTTCTTGACTATGGTCTCCAGTGGTTAATGACTGTGCCAAGGTATTGATAATCCTTAACAAGTTCAATGTCCTCGTTGTCAACTTTAAGTTACATAACTCTTCTGTTGTCATTACTTTAGTCTTCTTGACATTCAGCTGTAGTCCTGCTTTTGTGCTTTCCTCTTTAACTTTCATCAGCATTTGTTTCAAATCATTACTGGTTTCTGCTAGTAGTATGGTATTGTCTGCATATCTTAATTTATTGATATTTCTCCCTCCAATTTTCACACCTCCTTCATCTTGGTTCAATCCCGCTTTCCGTATGATATGTTCTGCATATAGATTAAACACGTAGGATGATAAAATACACCCCTGTCTCACACCCTTTCTGATGGGGAACCGATCAGTTTCTCCATATTATGTCCTTACAGTAGCCTCTTGTCCAGAGAATAGGTTGCACATAAGGACAATCAGATGCTGTGACACTCCCATTTCTTTTAAAGTATTCCATAGTTTTTCATGATCTACACAGTCAAAGGCTTTGCTGTAATCTATAAAGCTCATGGGTGATTTCCTTCTGAAATTTCTTGGTCTGTTCCATTATCCAATGCATCTTTGCAATATGATCTCTGGTGCCTCTTCCCTTTCTGAATCCAGCTTGGACGTCTGGCATTTCTCACTCCATATATGGTAAGAGCCTTTGTTGTAAAATCTTGAGCATTACTTTACTTGCATGGGATATTAAGGCAATAGTTTGATAATTATTGCATTCCCTGGGATCCCCTTTCTTTGGAATTGGGATGTATATGGAAACCTTCCAGTCTGTGGGCCATTGTTTAGTTTTCCATATTTGACAAATTTTTGTCAAAATTTGGACAGATTCAGTCTCAGTAGCTTGTAGCAACTATTGGCATGCCATCTGTTCCTGGTGATTTGTTTCTTCCAAGTATTTTAAGAGCAGCTTTCACCTCACATTCTAAAATTTCTGGTTCTTCATCAGACTGATTCTCCATGAATGAATCTGTCATCCTTGCATTGCTTTTATAGAGTTCTTCAGTGTATTGCTTCCATCTTCCTTTTATTTCATCTCGGTCAGTCAATGTGTTCCCTTGTAGATTATTCAACATCCCTACTCTTGGTTTAAACTTCCCTTTAATTTCTTGAATCTTTTGGAATAGGGCTCTTGTTCTACCGTTTTTGTTGTCCTCATCTATTTCTATACAATAACTGTAGTAATAGTTCTCTTTGTCCCTACATACTAGTTGCAGTATTGTTGCATTTAGGGTTCTAACCATGTTTCTGTCTCCTTTTGCTTTTGCTTTCCTTCTCTCTTTAACCATTTTAAGAGTTTCTTCAGTCATCCATTGAGGTCTTTCTCTATTTTTAACTAGAGGTATTGTCTCTTTGCATTCTTCCCTGATAATGTCTCTGACTTCACTCCATAGTTCTTCTGGTTCTCTGTCAACTTAAGTTTAAAGCCTCAAATCTGTTCCTTATTTGATCTTTATATTCTTCTGGGATGTTATTTAAATATTTTGGCATTATGATTGCTTTGTTCTTCTCTAGCTTTACTCCGATTTTTGATATGACCTGTGGCACAGTCTGCTCCTGATCTTGTTTTTGCAGAAAGTATGGAACTTCTCCATTCTGCTTTCAGTTATATAATCAGTTTGATTCCTATATTGATCATTTGGTGATGTTCACGTGTACAGTCGTCTCTTTGGTTGCTCAAAAAATGTGTTTGCAAGAAACAAATTATTGGCTTTACAGAATTCGATAAGTCTTTCTCCTTCTTCATTTCTATCTCCTAAGCCCCATTTCCCCACAATTCCTAGTTCTTCTCTGTTCCATACTTTTGCATTCCAGTCCCCCATGATTATCTGCACATCTTGTTTTGGTGTGTGATCATTTTCTTTCTGTACTTCTGCGTAAAATCTCTCCAATTCCTCTTCTTCTGCATTTGCCGGAGCATAGACGTGGACGATGGTTATGTTAATAGGTTTCCCGTTTAATCTCATTGATATCACTCACTCAGACCTTGCATTGCTGTCCTGTGGCCAATAGTGAATTCAGCCTTTGATATACATCTACTTAAAGGAATAATTGGAAGCAAAACATGGACAGAGGGGTTAAAGCTGCAAGTATTACATGGGTTTAGAGAGTTTATAGCAGTGGTTCTCAGACCATCGGTGCTGACTCACAGTTCTTAGAGGGCTGTGAGAGAGTGATGTTCCAGGGCTCACCCTGAAGAATGAGCTGCCTAGGTTAAGCTCTATTCTCTGATTCTTCTCCTTGTTGGTCTGCTATCTCTGCGTTGTCATTGAATGTGGCCTTGCAGACTCTTTGCTATCTGTGGCAGAATGATAGGCAAGGACGAGCCAAACAGGTGGTTTGAACCATATCCCAGATAGGGGAGTGAGTGTACATTAGGATTAGTATGGTCAGGTTCTGCTGTGGTCATTTTATTTCCCTTTTGAGAACTCTTCTGATAATATGAGGCAGCTTCACAGGCATTGGTTTTTTCCACAGGTCTACAGGGACAGCAAAAGTAGCAACTTCTGAACCTCTTCCCAGCTGCGTTATTTTGTAAAAGTACAAGAGCCCTGTTCAGTTGAATCTAGCAACCTTAGGCTGGGGCATTTGCATGGAATTAATATGTGAATATCAATATATATCAAGGCCTTTTTTTTGTCAAGGAAACTTAACATTCAGTGTCGATTACCTCTTAAGTGGGCAGATCTTCATGTTTAGGAACCCCTAGTTCAGGGCCCCTGCTGTATAGCTGTGGCATAACGAGTCAGTTTGCAGATGATTCAAGGTGTCTAGACTTACTGGCAAATGGTCTAGTTCACACAACACAAAGTTGCCATGAAAGTCACCTGGAAAACTTGAAATAATAAAAAACCTGCCTTTTAAATTCATAGCTGCTGGGTAGCTTAAATGTCTTCCAGGTTCAATTCCAGCCCTTTTTCCTCTGGGCAATTTGGTTCTTCTGCATAAATAAATTGCAAGATATATTGCGTTGCTTCAGGGATCTGTCCCTTTGCTTTGAGGTCTATTCCCCGAATTGTTGAGGAAGAAAATTCCCCTGGCTGCTTTATATCTTATAATAAACTCCTATAAATAATGTGTTTGTATTGCAGTATATGAAATACAGCACAAGTATTTTTCCACTGCTGTAATCAGAGCCAAGTAGCTGATACATCACAGATGGGGAACTTGTAGTCGTCTTGATGTTGTTGGACTCCAAATTCCATCAGCCCCAGCCAGCATAGCCCAGTGGTCAGGGATTATGGGAACTGTAGTTCAAGAGCATCTGGAGGGCCTCAGGTTCCCCAGCTGGGCAATACCTTCCTGCGTATTTCTGGGGCGGGGGAAAATACTGGTGCTTCATAACTTAGGTTGTGCATGCTTATTCTTGTGGAGAAACTGACAACTATTGACATACCTAGTGGCCCTTTACCTTAAAATGCCACCTCTGATTATGTGGACCATCTCAGATGTCACTCTCTCCAACATTTGTAGGGATACCCTTGTTGGATAAAACTATCAACATAGTTTGGGGGACAGTTGGGAATTGGCCATATTGAGCCTGACATGTATGGTGGAATGCTTGGTACTTCGCCCCTTACATTTTTTTTGGTGATCTTTCTAATACTAATACCTTTTTTTGGGGGGGAGGGGGAAACAGCATACATTGTGACCCTGGAGCTTTACACTTTTGGCATGCAGTTCCGTAAGTTAGCTAGCTCATGGTTTGAAGGAGTAAGCTCCGAAACAACACTGGAGTTTTAATTCTGACTTGTCTTTGCATTCAGAAGCTAGATTTGTTCTTTTTGTTAGTGGGTAAGTTGGTACAATGTGCATTTAATTCACAAAACGTCTGTGGACTCTGAAAAATGTGTGGCATTTCAGGCAAATTGACTTGGAAACTAAAACATTTTTAACACTTGGCCTGTGAATCTGTAAAAACTGTGAAGAAGGTATTTGCAACATCCAGAGTGATAAAATATATATTATCTTTGTAGTTACAAGCATACAGATGTAAACAATTTATCTTGTGAAGTCTCACCTATGGAAATCCCTGCAGACTCTGCCAGCAAGCTGGATCTGATCTACACATACTCTGTGAAGTTTGAAGTAAGTATATTTCGCAGCTATAAATCCTTAAAACTGTTCAGATTATCAGTTCTTGTGGCCAGCAGGGTGTGCAGAGCTGGGGGTTTGTTTAGCCTGAAAACCCCAATAAATTATTTACACAATTCATTTTTAATTTTTTGAAAGTATAAATAGTAGTGCAAAGATTCTACAATCCAGCACATACCTGCATATAAATACTCTACTTAGTTACAAATTAGGTAGACAATCCATATTTTCCCAAATAGATCTTGTTGTTTTTCATGGTTAAGATTAGTATATACCATATGCAACCTAACTGCAGTGTTCATACGTTGCAAAGGTAGTCTCTCCACTAGATGGTGGTTCTGGGACTTGTTAGGCATGTTAAACCACAAACTTCACTAGGAACTGGGAGCACCCTTGAGCACTAGAGCTACCTTGATTTTTTTCAAAGGGAGATAGGAAGGCTCTTTGTCACAGATGAACAAGCACTTCTGTTTTAATAGCTTAGCATACATTTAGTTACTGATCCTAATTTGGTGGTGGTGGTGAATGACTCTCTGCTTTAGTCTCTTAATTAAAAACTTGGCGTTGGCACTGAATGGCTGATTGACAGCCTGTTTAGAGACAAGTCCTGATTGAATATGACACAGCATGGTCAACGGCAGAGAGGGCTGAGTAGCTTGATTTCCATATCCTCTCCAGTCCCAATGGCTGTGTTGAGACTAACCCCAAAGGGTGGCAATTAAGGTTAGGTTTTTATGATGCAAGACACCTGTTTAGTAAGGAAGTCTGCAGAGACCATTAGCTAGCTTTTGCCCAGGCAGCCAAATGTCCGTTATGGGCTAACAGCTTTCCTTTTTCTTTCCAAATGGAATGTGACTTGAACCCGTGACCTTGAAGTGCAAGGTTCTGTATCCAGTTACTGTTCCCTGGAGCCAGTCAGTCATCTTAATTTGACAACATGAATGAACTGCCTGTCAATACTTGTTTTTTTTTAAAGTTTTGATTTAGCTTGGGTATGTAATATTGACTTCATTCAGAAGCACAAGATGTGTTATGCCCTGTGGGAGTATCTGCTTTTATAGTGGTCAGGTAATCATAGCTGCCTTATACTGAGTCAGACCGTTGGCCCATCTAGCTCAGTATTGTCCACACTGATTGGCAGGGGCTCTCCAGGGTTTCAGACAGGGTTCTCTGCTAACGCAACCTGGAGATTCCTGGAATTGAACCTGGGACCTTTTGCATGCAAGGCAGGTGCTCTGCCGCTGAGCTGTGGGCCTTCCCCTGGCCCAGTACCTGTGATGTGCCCATTGAGGTCTGTATATGCAGGTGCTGACCCCACCCCCTTTTCTGTCAATTGGATTCTTTTGTGCAACCCCATTGAGCATTCCCCACCACAGAAGAGGACAGCCCTTGAACACATACAAGATCTGTGTTTGGATGGAGAGCTCCTTTTGAGCTTAGGGTTGTGGCTGGTGATTTGATTTGGTATCAACAGGCAATATTGCATTATTCTCAGGCTGTGCCTTTTTTTAAAATTCGAATTGTGGGTGCAGATGCTGGGCTATTTGGTTTATTTATTTATTTAGTACATTTATATTCTCTAAGGAGCTCAAGGTGGTGTACAAACATGGTTCTCCCCCTCCTGATTTTATCCTTGCAACAACCCTGTGAGGTAGGTTAGGCTGAGACAGTGACTGGCCCAAGGTCATCTAGCAAGCTTCATGGTTGAGCAGGGATTTGAACCGTGGTCTCCCAGGTCCCAGTCCAGCACACTAACCACTAAACCGCACTGGCTCTCAATATGTGGAATTGCAGTGTAGGAAAGGCAGAGAAGGAACCACAGTTTCTAAAAACCTTGCAAGCTGATCTGCTGCTGCTGCAGCAGCAGCATTCTTACAGAACAGCCATGTTGCATTCAGGTTTGCAAATGTACAGATAATCGCCCTCAAAAATTGCATGGCACCTGGAAATACATCAGTATATTTATTTACTCAAATATTTACAAACTGCTCTTTCATATAAAATATTACAAAGTGGTACATAGACTTAAAAACACAGTATTACAATAAAACCATCAAACACATCAGTAAGAGCTGGTTGGCAAAGAACCTCAGACTTGAAAGGCCTGTGTGAATAACACTATCTAAAAAACAAAGCAGGGATGACTCCTGATGAGGCTTTATTGGCAAGGGGTTCCGCAGGGCAGGGCCAGCCACACTAAACGCTTGGCCCTTGATAAAGGCCAGCTGAACCTCAGGGGCATGTGGGACCACCAACACTGCCCAATTAGAAGACCTCAGCTATTGAGGGAGAGCATAAGGAATTAGGCTAGCCTTAAAATAATAATAATTATTATTTGGATTATTTAGGGCTTTGCGAATTCACACAAGAACCTTGAACCTGGCCCAGTAAAAGATTAGTAACCAATGCAGCAGCGGAGTAACATGTTGCTAATAGCCTGCTCCTATGAGCAGTCTGGCTGCTGCATTCTGTACTAGCTGCAGGTCTTGGACTGTATATAAGGACAGCCCCACATAGTGGGTTTCAGTAACTGAGATTTGAAGTTACCAATGCATGGACCACTGGGGGTCATGCTATCCCAGTTGACGAATGGTCACAGCTGGTGTACCAGCTGAAGCTGATAGAAGGCACTCCTAGCTACAGAGGCCACTTGGGCCTCTAGAGACAGAGATGGATCAAGGAGTTATATCCTCAAGCTACGAACCTGCTCCTTCAGAGGGAGTGCAGCCCCGTCCAGAACAGGAAGTTGTCAGTGTCAGGTGTAGAAGCTTTAGCCGGTGAGAATTGAATGTATGAAGTCTTGGTTTTTTGTGTGTGTGCGTGTGTGTGTTTTTGAGAAGTGGGTTCCACTGTTCGGCTCTTACTTTTTCCCTGCAGGAGGACAACAGCATTAAGTGGGCTTCGAGATGGGACTACATCTTAGAATCTATGCCCCATACCAACATTCAGTGGTTTAGGTAAGAGATGTTGAAGTTCTGAAAGAAGTAGCTTACACTTTCAAGATCTGAATCTCCCCACACTTACTGTGGGATTGGGAACTTCTGCTGTGCTTAAAAAGAAGGCAGCCAAGCGTTCAAGCCAGTGAACTCCTCATGTTTTCATTTGTGGAGTAACTCTCCCCAGCTCTGGCTCTCTTGGGAGCAGCTTGAAGTATTGTGTTTCGCCCAAAGAATGTGCCTTCTGCATCCTGAAGAAAAGCAATTGGCTTGTTTTACTTTTATCATCTTGTTTAAGAGAATTTCTAAGAAGTTACAGTTGATCAGCTATTTTTTTAATGCTGTCCTGTGGTTTGCTTTGGAGTTTTATCTCTGAAGTTAGTATTTACTGTTAAAGAAAAAAAAACCCTACAATGAATATGGATTGTGTTTTTTCCCCTTAATAAAAAGAAAGAAGAGAAAGCCTCTTGCGTGTCTTAAGGCAGGCAGTACACAGTAAACAACTTATGAGATGTTTCAGGCATTAACAGCAAGCCATGGTTAGAAAAGCTGGTTTGTTATGCCTAAATTAATATCATCTAACAAACCATGGTTTGTAAATGGCTACAAACCAGGATCTGAAGCCATTTTTTTGAAAGCCACAATAGAAGCAAACTGTAACTTGCTGTTAACATCTAAACCAACAAATCATGTTTTGGGAAGTTGCTCTGCCCTGGGAGGCTGCTGTTTGGCATACCATCTGTGGAATGCAGAAGAGGGAAACTATGCAAACTGCAGTTTGCCTGTCTGTCTGGAATCCAAATCATAGCTTGGAATCCAGACTATGTGTAGTGCAAATCATGGTTTGTGCAAGAGTTTAAAGGGGTTTAAAGTTCATATACGCATACGTATGCATGCTTGTGATTATGTATATATTCTCTCTTTCTCTCATGCATACACACACACACACACACACACACACACACAAAATATGAAATGTTTAGTGTAGAGCTATACAGATATTAGGCAACTTCGGTTGGTGGCCCAACTACGCCCCTATCTGGACAGGGAAAACCTTGCTTCAGTTGTCCATGCACTGGTAACCTCAAAATTGGACTACTGCAATGCTCTCTACGTGGGGCTGCCTTTGAAGATGGTTCGGAAGCTGCAGCTCGTGCAAAATGCGGCGGCCAGATTGTTAACAGGAACTCGGAGATGTGAACATATAACACAGATTCTGGCCCGCTTGCACTGGCTGCCTATACGCTTCCGGGCCCAATTCAAAGTGCTGGTTTTGACTTATAAAGCCTTACACGGCTTGGGACCACAATACTTGATGGAGCGCCTCTCCCGATATGAACCTACCCGTACACTACGTTCAACATCAAAGGCTCTCCTTCAGGGACCCACCCAGAGAGAAGCCCGGAAGGTGACAACAAGGAAACGGGCTTTGTCTGTGGTGGCCCCCGATTTATGGAATTCTCTCCTTGATGAGGTACGCCTGGCGCCAACATTGTTATCCTTTCGGCGCCAGGTAAAAACCTTCTTGTTCTCCCAGGCATTTTAACATTTTAATATCTACTTTTAACACCTACATTTATCACTCACAATCTTAATATTTTAGTAATTTTAACATTAACATCTTAAACAGCTTAATATTTTAACTGATTTAATACGTTTTTATACTTAACATTTTAGGATTGTGTCTGTCGTTGTCTACGTGTTTACCTATGTTTAGTTATTTTGTTACATTGTTTTAATGTGTTTGATATATGTTTTTTATTGTATATTGGATGTTTTTATGCTGTAAACGGCCCAGAGAGCTTCGGCTATTGGGCGGTATAGAAATATAATAAATAAATAAATAAATAATTGATATTAGGCATTGAGCAAGGCTTGTAGCACCTGTCAGCGACCAGGCGTGTGCATGTTTGAGTGTCCCCAGCTGCAGCGTATCAGTAAGGCTAATTGCTACATTGATGGGCAGTTTAATGAGCAGTGCCTCACTTATAATGGAAGTATATGGATTTCTTTGCTTCTTGATTTATGCTACCCTCCGTTAGTGACCTTGGAGGCAGGAGTGGAGGCACTGCAACACAGTGCTCTCCCACCCTACAGAGTCTCTCTCCAGGAGGATACTGTGGTCTGCAGTATCGGAAGCTGCCAAGAGGTCAAGAAAGTCAACAGGGCAGCACTCCACTTGTTCCTCTTTTGATAAACTTCATCCATTAGGGTGAACTGGGCAAGTTCCATGTTGAAACTGTGCTAGAAGCTGGGTTGAAACGGGTCCAGAGGCTTAGTTTTGTAACGGAGCCTTCCTCAACGTGGTGCTTTCTAGATATTCTTGTTGGAATCCAACTCCCGTCAGCCCCAGCCAGCATAGCCAATGATCAGGGTGATGAGATTTGTAGCCCACCAAATATCTGGAGGGCACTAGGCTGGGGAAGGCTGTTTTATCCTGATCTAAAACACTTTTGCCCCCCTTTTTTATGCCAGTCCACCATGGCTCTGTCTCTTTAATTAATTAATTAAATTAATCAGTTTATTATTTGATTTATATCCCGCCCTTCCTCCCAGCAGGAGCCCAAGGCAGCAAACAAAAGCACTGGAAACACTTTTAAACATCATAGAAATAGACCTTAATGTACATTAAAACAACCCATCTTTAAAAACATTTTTTTAAAAAGCTTTCAAGACATCTTTTTTTTAAAGGTTAACATACTGTTGTTTTTTTTTTAAAAAAAAAGGTTTAAAAACATTAAAAAGCAATTCCAACACAGATGCAGACTGGGACAAGGTCTCAACCTACAAGGGTTCTTGAAAGAGGAAGGTCTTCAGTAGGTGCCAAAAAGATAACAGAGATGGTGCCTGTCTAATATTTAAGGGGAGGGGATTCCACAGGGCAGGTGCCACTACACTAAAGGTCCATTTCCTGTATTGTGCAGAACGAACCTCCTGATAAGGTGGTATCTACAGGAGGCCTTCACCTACAGAGCACAGTGATCGACTGGTTATATAAGGGGTAAGATGGTCTTTTAGGTATCCTGGTCCCAAGCTGTATAGGGCTTCATACACCAGAACTAGTTTTCTGCCCGTTGTGACTATTACTGTAAATCTTGACGATTCTGACCTTCTTTGCAATGCTACTACTTTTTCCACTGATCTTCTGCCCTGGACTTGAGCATTCGGTCCTGCTTGTCATAGCCTTTAAAATTGTGTCTGATGCCACATGGGTGTGCCAGGATTGCTTTGCCTATCCTTGGTCTCTTCTTCCCCTGCAGCATCATGAATTCTCTTGTGATTGTGCTCTTCTTATCCGGAATGGTGGCCATGATCCTGTTGAGAACCCTACATAAAGATATTGCAAGATACAACCAGATTGACTCCTCGGTAAGTAAAATGGAGCTTCTTTTTAAGCTCTTTAATAGTGAGAGAAGCGGACACCTACAAATGGCACAGGTGTGTTGAGTCCCCCGAAAGAGGGATCCTGAGCGTGCTTGTGAAGTCTCGAGGTTAGTGTATAGCAGCCTCCTTCAGCGTAAAGGGCAAGATGTACAGCCGTACACTGGGAAGGAGAAGGTGAGCACTTCGCTTCCTCTCTTAACGTAAGAGTTCTGGCTGGATCAGACCAAAGCTTCGTCTTTTCTAGCAGCCTGTTCTCACTGCAGCCAACCAGATGCCTATGGGAAGCTCATGAGGAGGAGCTGAGCGCAACAGCACAGCAACTGGTATTCAGAGGCATCTTGCCTCCAACAGTGGAGGGAGAACATTGCCACCATGGCAAGTAGCCATTGATGGCCTTATCCCCCATGAATTTGCCTAACCCTCTTTTAAAGCCATCTAAGTTGGTGCCCATTGCTACATCTTGTGGTAGCAAATTCCATAGTTTTAACTACGCCCTGCGTGAAGAAGTAATTTCTTTTGTCTGTTCTAAATCTCTTAACATTCACCTTCGTTGTAGTCCCTGAGTTCTAGTAGGAGAACGGATAATGCTAGGCTGAGAAGAGGCAGATAATTGCTTGCACCTTCCTTGGCAACTGTTTGTGCCTTCCTTGGGAGGCTCAGCTCATTATTTTGTATTTCTAAAGAACAGGCATTTTTGCTTCTCTGTATCTTTCCTTTTCCATTTTCCCGGCTGCTCACTAGGAAGCTACAGGTGGTCTGCATGGGAAGCAGCTCCTGGGGCTGCCTTCGTGAAGAGCTCTTAAAACTTTAACCAAATAGACAGTATTTACTTAGCTAATTAAAACAAAACTCTGCAAAATAAGACTTTCCATCAGCTGTCATTTGGAAGTAATGAACAGCCTTGCAAAAATCCTGCTTCCCCAAGGTGAGGAGTGCCTTGCTTCCTATGAAACAAATCACGGGCTCAGCTCTTGTGCCTTGCTTAGATAATTTGATTTCTTCTCCAACAAGATGCGATTAAGCTTTCAAGCCAGCCATGTTGATGGGGCCAGAACTTAACGGCCAAGGTTCAAGGGAAAATAATTTTTGCTGCACTGCCTCTTTACCTGGTGAGCTTAACTTTGCTAGATATTGATGTCCTAAATCTCATGTGTTGGGGAGCCTTAAATTTTATTCTTTGCAGATGCCATAGAATTTTCCCTTCCAATTTCCTAGGCACTAGGCTCCCAGGGTTCTACCCAAAGGGGAATCTCCTTGAAGGAGTAAATAAGTCCAACACTGTCACTGGAGGTTCAGGTGGCTTCAGTGGCTAGGAATGCCTTTTCCCAGCTCTGGCTGGTTTGCCAGCTTCGGCCCCTTTTAGATAGGGAAGACTTGGCCACAGTGCTCCATGCTCTGGTAACTTCCAGATTAGATTATTGCAGTGCACTGTACGTGGGGCTGCCCTTGAAAGTGGCTCAGAAACTTCAGCTGGTCCAAAATTCAGCAGCCAGATTGCAGGTTTCTTTTAGAACTCGTATAACTCCTGTTTTAAAACAGCTGCATTGTTTGCCATTTAATTTCTGGGCCCAGTTCAAGGTGCTCACGTTAGTGATTAAGGCCCTAAACGACTTAATTCCCAAATATCTGAAAGACCGCCTCCTTCCCTATAGACCCTCTCAAATGTTGCGATCAGCAGAGGTGGCCCTTTTGGTAGTTCTGTCACCCTCAGAAGCTTGGAGGATGGTGACCCAGGAGAGGGTCTTCTCTGTGGCAGCCCCTAAGTTGTGGAACTCCCTCCCCATCAAGGTGCGCCTGGCAACTTCATTGTACAACTTTTGGCGAATGCTGAAAAAGGCCTCTACGCTGGCCTTGGACACCTGAGATGTATATTTTTAGGACCCACCCTATTCGCTGTGATGTTGTTTAGGTTGTTTTTAATTGCTTTATGTATGTGTTTTAAAATTGTTGTAACCTGCCCTGGGACCTCTGGGTGAAGTGCAGGTAATAAGTTCCAATAATAATAATAGAATGTCTCACTGCACCCTTCCACATAAAGCACTCGCCCTTCGAGGATAGAAGAAATGCTGGCTGCCTGAGTATCTAAAGGGCTTTTTTGTGCAGGAATAAAAGTGCAGGGGACAAGAAGCAATTTTCTGGCCACGTTTCAATAAGGAACATATGTGGTATTGGTAATGATAAAGGAAGTGGAGGAAAGGTATTTTGCTTCTATTCCAATGTTGGCTAGTCCATCTCTTGGAGGGTTGAGTGGCCTCTTTCCTCCACTTTCCAATCAAGGAGTGAAAGAGTGGGCTTGATCATGATGACACGAGTTACTCACAGAATAGGTGGTGTGATGTGTTGGCCTGCTAACAAACATGCTTTTCACAGAGTGAAATCAGTTGCTGATCCAAATTGTTCTAGAAAGCTTTTGTAAAAAGATTGCCTCCAGCCTGTCAGTATTTTGCTGGAGAGATCGAAGTGCATGATGGAAATTTAGGACTGAGTAATTAAAGTGGATGAATGCCTTCTGTTGCTCTGATGCAACAGATCCGCTCGGAAGAACCCATGCTCGCTGTCAAACAAATCAGGGCTAATATTCAATAAGGACCTGATATAGTCTAACCTCTGCAAAAAGAGGTTGTCTGGAGGAGCCCAGTGTGTTCACCTTGTTGCTCTTTAATTCCTGCAGGTAAAGGCCTTGGCTTTGGAATGTCGAGGAGTCTTTAAATTGTTTTTATTTTTTAAACAGTTTTTATTAATTTTTACAAAATACACATGTAGCATTCAATTTTAAAAAATCATAACAAATACATATAGGTATATAGAGGCGTCAAATTCCTTAAGTCTTTTCTGTACACCTGCTTTCATTAGTTGAGCGTGTCCTTCCATAATGTGCCCTGAGTCATTGGTGGTCTTGGAGTCAAGTTTGATTTATTCACATAGGAGGTGAAACTAATCCAAGTCGCATCAAAGACATTCATATGTCCCCTGGCATAGGAGTTCTTTTACTTCAATATGGAGTTGTCATCAACTTGAAGAAATCTTAACTGATTAATCAAATGAGTTTTAATTGATTTAAATCCTGATACACTTGATTTTGGATACTGTTGTTTTGAAGGGAAACAGGCCGGCTTCCCTTGTTTTTAGATAATGCCTTTGTGTGCTGTGTATAGAATGTATACATTACAACAGGGAAAAACCAGGGAGAACATGTCCTCAAAGTGCCAGAATGTTCGGTTGGGTTCAACTCGTTTTGGAATTAAGAAATCCCTTAATCAGGGCAACCTGGAAATGCGTAAAAATACATACTTATAAACAATACCGAAGCAAGCTTTTGAAAATGTCAAAAATAAGTTGCTTCCGATGAAGGAATTTCATACTGCACTCTGTGGAACTCTCTTCCCATAGAGGCTCACCAAAAAATGAGTCGGGGTGTTTCTGAAATGAGTGTTAAAGCCTCCTTTTCTAGGCTGGCTTTTGGTTACTAGATACTGGGAAAATGTTTGAAACTGAGACATCAGGTGGTCGAACCCTTTTTGGGTGGTTGCATAGTGTTTGGTTTGATTGAAAATCTAAAATAACAAACAGATTGAAAAGGGGGAAACAGGTTGTTGCTCATTCATGGGCGTGTTGCTGTGAAACCTGAAACTTTGTTGTTCTCTGCTGTTGGGAACGCGAGGAAAAGTTAAGCGTGTTGACATTATGGATCAAGAAAAGTAGATGGCTGGTTCAGGGTAGGCACTGAAGACCTATGTGGGGAACTTTGAATCACACCTGTGCAGTAACTAAGCCCAGATAAATAAAGAAGGAGAAATGAAAGCTTCAGCAGTGTTAGGATTGCAGAATGTAACATCTTAGATTTGGAACAGTGTTTTCGATTTAGTATTTTATTCCACTGGTTTTATTGTAAGTAACACACCCTCCTTATGGTACTCTGTGGAGGGGACAGGAAGATACCTGATGGAGCCTTTGCCTTGATTTTGTGTTGCAGTATTCATGGAGGATAAGGCTATCAATGGCTACTAGCCGCGATGGCTATGCTCTGCCACCACAGTCAGAGGCAGTCGCTTCTGAAAACCAGTTGCCGGAAGCCGCAGGAAGGGAGAGTGCCCTTGTGCTCAGGTCCAGCTTGCAGATGGTCATCTGGTTGGCCACCGTGAGAGCAGGATGCTGGACTAGATGGGCCACTGGCCTAATCCAGCAGGATCTTCTTAATATTCTTATGTTCTTTCCTTTAATGTCAAAATTGAAACTGACTTGTTTGGCAATAGACGGCAAAGGCAGATAAATGTGTTGAGGGCTTGCAATATCGTGTAAATTAAGCACCATCTTTTGTTTAATATCAATTAACATTGCAGCAGTCTCACTAAGTATGTTAATGTTTGTTTCTCCTTCTCAAGATAAGCGTTTCTTAATAAATCTGCATTCTCCACCCCAGCCCCCTCCAACTAGTAGTCCATTAGGGAGTTGTAAAATCAGTGAGTAACGATGCAGATGCAATTAGCCCCCTTCAGAAACAAAACCTGAAAGATAATCAGGCTAGGAAAGTGAATTTCACGTCTGGCTTGTACTAATTCACTGTTGCATGATGTACGTCTAATAAAGATGTTATTGCAGGAAGACGCGCAGGAGGAGTTTGGGTGGAAGCTGGTCCACGGAGACGTCTTTAGGCCTCCCAGGAAAGGCATGCTGCTCTCTGTCTTCTTGGGGCAAGGGACACAGATTTTCATAATGACATTTATTACCTTGTGTAAGTAACATGAGATTGGCTATAAGGCATTGTTGTCATTTATGCAACATCAGCAGTGTGTGTCTGTGTATATATATATATATTCAGGTCCCTGCCTGAAGGACGTTACGATCCAAGGTCCCATCTGCCCCATACAAATAAAGAAGTATGCCATTGTGAACAGTCATGGCTTCCCCCAAAGAATCCTGGGAACTGTAGTTTGTTACGGTTACGCAGAGTTGTTAGGAGGAGGCTCCTATTCCCCTCACAGAGCTACAACTTCCAGAGTTCCCTGGGAAGAGGGATTGACTGTTTAACCGCTCTGGAAATTGAACAGCGCAGATGGGGCCTTAGGCAAGCTTCTCTAACCTGGTGCTCTCCACATGCTTTTCGCATCATCCCTGACCATTGGTCGTGCTGGCTGGGGCTGGTGGGAGTTGGACTCCAGAACTCTAGAGGACACCATTTTGGGGAAGGCTGCTCTAAAGTTTGACACTGGGGAGGGAGAGAAAGAGGAGTGGGAGAGGCTGTGGTAAGCAAATGTAAAAGTGTTAATGTTAATAGCGTCACGGTAAGATAATGTGGCCTATGTAGGCAATGTGCGATGGCTGTTTGCCTTTGGAAATGCAGTACTAAAGGGAATGCAGTGGTCCAAACCAGGGTTATGTTGTTGGAAATCAGTAAGTTTAAGGATCAGTCCTGGGGTCTTTCTTACCACAAGAGGCTGCCCCTTACATGAGGGGTGAGCAGGCTCCTGGGGGTCTATTTTTTTTTTAACTCACCAGAGCCAGGTGAAAAAGACATCCGGATAGAATTAAAGTCCACGGTGCCTCTCAGCACATTCTGAGCCTAGTGGTTTGTCTTCAGTACCAGAACTGAACTGAGCTCTCAGTCTTTTCACATAAAAGTCAATTCTTGGTTAGCCTTCTTCATTTGACGAGCCTAATGATCTGTGGGGGGAGAGTCATCGTTTTATTGCTAAACATTTGAGTCGGTAACCCTGATCCACTGCAGATCACACAGATCTACCAGTAGATCCCCATTTGCCTTCTTCTCACCCCTGCTATTAACAACTATGTTATCTTCATTCACCTGCACATGCAGCAGGGAGAGGCTGTTGCTCAGTGGGTAGAACATGTGGTTTGCATACAGCAGATTCCCAAGTTCAGTCCCCGGCATCTCCAGGTAGGGCTGGGAGAGATGCCTGTCTGTCTGAAATCCTGCAGAGCTGCTGCCACTCAGTGTCAACAGTTCTTAGCTAGATGGAGCAATGGTCTGCCTCTGCATAGGGCGGCTGTTTCTATGCTGTTTGTGTTTTGCTCTTCTTTGCATAAGCAGCTCCACTGAACGCAGACCTAGTGACCGTTCTGGGTCTTAGCTGAGCACCTGGAAAGCGGCTGTTTGGCAACAGCAGCAGGTGCAGTCCTTATGAGAAGGGAATTTTGTGACACTGTGTAAATCCTTCTCCCCCCTTTCCAAGAGTGCACAGTGGAACTCAGCAGTCATAAGACCAGTTGAGAGCTTGAGAACCCCTGTCTGAAATCCCGGAGAGCCGTTTCCAGTTTGTGTAGATGATATTGAGCTCGATGGACCAATGATTTGGTGTAAGGCAACCATAAAAAAGGGAGAAAAATATCATTAAAAAGCGCAAGATTGCAATAAAACCTACAGTAAAAACAGCAGTCATAGATATCTGTAAGAAACCAATACACTTCACGATCCAAATACCTGGAGAAACAGAAATGTCTTCAGCCTGTATTTTGAAATTTGAACTGTGGGGTCATGTCTGCATTTGAGGAACATTGCACAAATTTACGTTGGGGTAAATGTTCCCTCCCAAACTCTTCCCCCCCCCCCATTTGTGTTCCTGCTTTCAGTCCTTGCCTGCCTCGGATTCCTTTCGCCAGCCAACAGAGGGGCCTTGATGACCTGTGCAGTTGTGCTGTGGGTCTTGCTGGGAACCCCAGCAGGCTACGTGTCTGCTCGGATGTACAAAAGTAAGTGCAAAGCTCTGGTAATGGAATGTGGCCTGCTTGATGTTGGAGCCACGAGGATCGAGTTGGAAGTGGAGAACCACGTGTGGTGCAGAGGTTCAGATTCCTGCCCAGCACTTAATGAATGGCCTCATCAAATCTCATAGCCTTTTTTCTGCCTTTATAGAATGGGATCTGTTACTGATTTTTTTTCTGGTTTGGGGAGAAGATGAGAGATCAGAATTATCAATGGGATGGAGTGACTCCCATATGTTTCAGCATTTGGGGCTTTTTGGTTCAGAGAAAAGGCGAGTCAGAGGTGATGTGATAGCTGTGTATAAAATTATGCATGTCAGAGAAAGTGGATGAAGAAAAGTTTTTCTCCCTCTCTCATAACACTAGAACTCGGGGCATCCGATGAAACTGAATGTTGGAAGATTCAGGACAGACAAAAGAAAGGGCCTCTTCATGCAGGGCATAGTTGTCGTTGATGTTGTTATGTGCCTTCAAGTCGATTACGACTTATGGCGACCCTATGAATCAGCGACCTCCAACAGCATCTGTTATAAACCACCCTGTTCAGGTCTTGTAAGTTCAGGTCTGTGGCTTCCTTTATGAAATCAATCCATCTCTTGTTTGTCCTTCCTCTTTTTCTACTCCCTTCTGGTTTTCCCAGCATTATTGTCTTTTCTAGTGATAGTGCATAGTTAAACTATGGAATTCGCTCCCACAAGAAGCACTGATGGCCACCAATATGCATGACTTTAAAAGAGGATTGGACAAATTCATAAAGGAAAAGGCTATCAATGGCTACTCACCATGATAGCTGTGCTACAGAGGCAGTTTGCTTCCAAATACCAGTTGCTGGAAACTGCAGGAGGGGAGAGTGCTCTTTGTACTCAGGTCCTGCTTGTCGGTTTCCCGTGGGCAACTGGTTGGCCCCTGTGAGAACAGGATGCTGGACTAGATGGGCCATTGGCCTGATCCAGCAGCCAGGCTCTTCTTATGTTCTTAATAGGGAAATAGTGTTCTTAGCAGTGCGTACCTCCCCTCTCCTTCTCTGAACTGCAGTCTTCTCTCTCATATATGACCCTTTTGGAAGCTGGTCATGAAACATAGGATGTTTTAAAAACTGCTTGCAATGTAACACAAGGGCATATGGTGGAGAGAGAGCCTAAAAAGCCTTTCTAGATCCTGGCCATTGGCTTTGAACAGGGTATTGACCCACTTTCAATTTGGCAGGAGAGTATTATCACTGTGCTTTTGGGGTCCATCGGGGTTCAGTTCAAATTTCTGTAAACAGGGCAGATTCAAAGTGGTTTGTAGTACTGTCGTGAACAAGCTAGCGTTAAAATTATTGAGATTGTTTTTTAAAAAAATCTGCCAGCAGCTGTGAATGTTCTGATTACTATTTCCCCCCCTTATTTCTTAGCATTCAGAGGTGAAAAATGGAAGACAAATGTGTTGCTGACAGCTCTGTTGTGCCCAGGGTTAGTATCCCCAATTCCTTTCTTTTTATAGAACTCATTTTGTACATTGCAAATCCGTTAATATGCACAAAAGCTTATGTTTCTTACTGCAATTGACCGACAGTTAAACTAGTTGTAACCTAATCCAGTTGTGCGCATCCTCTTTTGTTTCCTTGTTCTTTTTTTTTCTTAATAATGTTTTTATTGATGTTGGGTAGAACAGAATACAAAACAAGAATAACGTAAACAACAATGAGGGAAAATAGTGCACTTGACAATAGGAGTTATTGTTCCTCTAATGCTGTTCCTTGTTCTTGAGAGTATCTTGCTATGAGCCACATCCCCATGTATGTAACTGCATGTGTAGTTCCTTTTCCTGTGTGTGTGTGTGTTTTAAATCCTCACCTATTTTTACAGACTGACTTTGGAAAGTCTTAAGTACCTTAACTATGGTTTGCATGGTGCTGAAATCACACTTAACCAGTTTGCAAATCCGTTTCAAGCTATGGTGTCACACATGGGCTTTTAGTCAACATTGGTTTAGGTCAGGGTTGATCCCTCCCCCCAGGACATTTTTCTGCCCCCACTCCAAAACTACTGATTTTGGTGGTTAAAATTATCTGCTCCCAAGTAGAAATAGCTCTGGGGTAGGCGGAGCTTAGCACCCTCATGGGAATGCGAATTGCGTCATCAGATCAATCATTTGAGTAGAGAGGGGGCAATACCCCCCCCCGATAACTGAAATTTGTGGGAGGAGGCTGTGTATGTGAGAAGAGTGTGGGGTGTGCCCCAGAGGGTTGGCCAGTGGAGAATGCAGCCATTGGGCAAGGGAATAGTCAGTCACCCCGATTTAGATGTTCAGGTGCAACTCTTAACCATGGTTAGGTAAAAAACAAACATGGATCATTGTTATATTTCATCATCATCATGGTTTATATGTATGCTGCCTTTCCATAGTAATCTATGCTCATGATATCTTGCAGCATCAAAAAAATTACATAACCCAGTCAGTTACAAAACAAAATTTAAATAATAAGTTAATGAAAACATCTCATTAAAAATATACAATAAAATGAAACAGTTCCCTTATAATTCATAATAAGGTCTAACTATATATATATATATAAAAAAATAATCCCAATAACAACAGAAACAGCTGACTCCCATAATTAGGTTTGGGCCCCAATAAAAGCCCCTAAGCAACATCCCACCGTGAAGATGGTCTCCGACACCTTCCAGTAGTAGCAGCTTTTGTAGGTGAAATCAGTCAGGGCCCCAGCCTCTCAGGCTAGATGGAAACAGGCCAGCAAGCAAGGAGAGGGTCTTGCAGCATTCCCAGTCAAGATGATCTGTGAGTACAGAGCCAACGACTTCTGCTGTCCTGAATTCCAGCAACCTTCTCAAATCCTCCTTTAGATCATTACCTGAAGGAGCAATCAGGTGTGTGGTTCTCCTATGCCAGGGCCTCAGTAAATGATCAGGAGCAGCATAAGAGCATGACTGTGCAAGCCTCTCATTCATTGCAGTGAGGCTTCCCTCGCTGGTCATCCTTCTCTCTGCTTCTCCTCTGAATCTTTACTGCGTCGGGTTGCTGAAGTTCAGCAAAAGGGATTCCTTTCCTGAAACAAGAAATGATGGCTCCTCCTTATCCATCCTCTTGGCAAAAGGCAGGGGGTGAACTGAACAGGCAAGGCAGTTCAACAGTCCTGTAGGGCACAGAGCTGCTGATTTTGGAGGAAATGTAGTTGAGCTTATGGGGATAGAACACTTAAATGCTGGCAAAGTAACATACACCATTGCTAAGTGTTGCAGCTCAGCAGCCCACTACCTATTATTATTATTATTACTGCTACTGCTACTGCTACTACTACTACTACTACTACATTTGTATACCACCCCATAGCCGAAGCTCTCTGGGCAGTTTATAACACATCTGCTAGGTCACATCTGCACCATGGAGTGGCATCAGCACTATCCCCCTCAGAATCCTGGGAACTGTAGTTTGTGAAGGGTGCTGAGAGTTATTAGTCCCCTGTTCTTCTCACAGAGCTACAATTCCCAGAGTTCCCTGGGAAGAGGGATTGACTGTTAGGACACTGAGAAGTTGCTTGTCTGCATGGTTGTGTTTATAACTGTTCTATTTCAAAATTTAAAAAACCCAAAAGTATCAATAAACAGTGGGCTGGAATTAGACTAGTTGGCAGCAGGGAGTGAAATAGCCACCAATTTCTGTACTGACACCGTAAGTCCCAACCAGAAATGTACTTCTTGGCCGCCATCTATACATACTATCTTGGCAGAGTCCAAAAATGGCAAAATGCCATGCTGATAAGCTTAAATTCCAGTGTATAAATTCCATTTCAGAGAAGTCGGATGATTGCCTGGGGTAGAGGGAGAGCACAAAATAAGAACAGATGTCTTGATTATGCTATACTAGTTCAGCAAATTTGCATAATGCCATAAGCAGCCTGAGGCAATTATGTACTCTGTGGATTGATTTTGAGAGTTTGTAGACAGGCAGGATTCTGTCTTCCCCCCTTTCTCTCTTTGGAGGAGTAAAAGAGAGATTTGCTTTGCTTTCCTGGGCAGAGCTTTAAAATAATGATAAAATGTGCACAACAGGAATTGGGTTTACAGGAATATTCATCTTGCAGCAGATTAGATGGTATTTGTGCACTGAATGGCTTTTTCAAAACATGTTTGGCAGAGTGAGAGTAAGTAAGGCTTTAATAGAATTGGCTCCTTCTGCTCCAATAATGGCATGGGATGGGGCTGCTTCTGAGAGTGTTGTGCGTTTGGCTCCACGGATGCTTGTGTAATGAGTCCCAGGCTGGTGAGTGTGGCAATGGCTCTTCCTGAATCTGACAGATGTGCCGCTGATGCTCCCTTCTGTTCATTGGATGGCGGTGCTTTCAGCTTCCAGTGATGGTCTGTGGCAGTGAGACTGGGCTTCTTGAGAGATCATGACATATTTATCAATGGCACAGGCGTAGAAGTCGTTTGGGAGTGGGGGAAGATAAATGAATTTACATTTTACAAGCCCTGTGAAGGGCTTGTATGTGCATACACTGATGGGGACGTGGATGGGGAACCTCAGGCCTGTGGGCCACATGTGGCCCTCCAGACCTCTCTGTCTGGCCCTTGGGACTCTTCCTAGGTCACACCCCTCACTGGCCTTGCTCTGCGCCTTCCTTGAGTGCTTGTGCTTGGCTAGAATATGCCCTTGCCTGCCTGGATAGAGGGGCAGGCATGTAAAAAATCTGATTTTTGCATGTGCCATGGGCCCCATGGAGGACTGCTGGCAGAGTGATCAGGAGGAGGAGGAAGAAGAATGGGATCCTGGGGAGAAGTTCAGTGGACTGCAGTGGGAGGGGCTGAGGCAGGAGAAGGCTTCAGCAGTTTAGACAGTGACGGCTCTGCCCCTTTAGTTCCAGTTACAATGGAAGAAGCGCTGCCTGACAATGAGCCGGCCCTCGTCGTGCTTCTTAGCCCTGCCTTGTCGCCCGAGCCACCACTCATGCCACCTCCTGAGGAGGAGGAATTGGAGGCTCAACCAGAGACGGCGTCAGAGGAAGATTTTGCTGGAGTGCTGCCACCGCCATTGCAATGGATGTGCCAGCTGATGCGCAGGTGCTCACAGATAACACTGTAGAAGTCCTTGCTTGCTCACGCACGCAGTCCAGACAAACCTTTCCCACGCAAATAGAAAGCCCGCCCCGAGCCTATTTAAAGTGTCTCAAGAGGCGTGTCTAATTGTTGCCGCCATGTCTTAGCTTGAGTAGTCATGCCTATCTGTGCTGTGTCGAGATGCAGCGTGCTGAATCTGTAAATTGATCTATAAAACACTCTGAGCTGAGATTCCACATGAAACATAACGGAGAAAAACACAACGTAGTCTGAGTCTGAATCCAGATTCAGGACAGCATGGCTGGAATGCAGCTGTGCAAGAGTCTCATGTATTTCCCTGCACACTTGCCTCTGGCCTTGCCCATCAGAGGTACACAGTCCCCGGAAGGTTACCCAGAATGGAATGTGGCCCTTGGGCTGGAAAAGGTTCCCCATCCCTGAATTATAAGGTCACCAGTTTTTAAAACACTGGTGGCCTGGTATGCAAATTCCCAGGTTCTGGTCCTGGTCCATGCTGATCCTGGTCCCTGGTCCTGCCCACCCTTCTACTGGGAACGCTGTTGCCCCAGATCTGGAGCTGTCTTTTTGTTTGCTTTTTTTGTTTAGCTTCATGGTTTACTTTGTTGTTAGATTTCAACAAGGATGTCTCTGCATCTTCCACTCCCGGAAACAGTGACATCATTCTAGAAATCTTGCAGATGCGATGACAACAAGTGCGCCCATCACCGTTCTGGGCTGTGGCTTGTCGCTCAGCTGACAAGTGGATCAGACCAACTGGGTGTGCATTGCCACAGAGCACTTTTGGGAAATTCTGGTACAGATGAGCTCCAAAACCAGTGTTGAGTTTTCAAAGCATCCCAGAAATTCTACACAACAGAATTCCTATTTCTCTTCTTCTTTTTTACTTATTCCAGAGCCAACACTTTCTCCATTTATGGAATGCCCTCTGTAGAAAAGTCGGTCTCTCTCTCCCCTCCCCCCTCCATTCACCCTAGGGATTTGATGGCTGAAACATACCGTTCCTGGCAACCTTGAAATTATTAGCTGTGAGGATATATTACTGTTTTTTAGATGCTTTTGTTTTAAAGTTGTATGGTTGCTTGCCACTCGGGGCTCCTTTGGGAGGAAGGGTGGGATAATTAATAAATAGCAGTTGTGCATAGGTAAAAGGTAAAAATCCAAAACTCACAGTAAGATAATATTGTCACAAGTAGTAAATAAACTTTCAAGTTCTTCAGAACTCTTCTTCAGGCTGGATGTTAAACCAGTTTGGGGTGGGGGTGGGTGGCGAGAAGAAACTCAATGGGGGGGGTTAAAGTCTTGAAGTCTGGGCTCCTACTGGGAGGAATGGCGGGATATAAATTTAATAAAAATAAAGTCTGCAGTGTTAACAGTTTTCTGGGGCTTTTGCCAAACTGGTACCCTCCAAACTGTATCAAACTGGTATAACTCCTGTCAGCTTTAGCTGTCACAGCCACGCTGGTGAGGCTGATGGGAGTTGTAGTCCAAACAACAAAACATTCAGTAAAGGCTGCCGGCACAAAGAAACAGTAATGGCTGGTCTCCATAATTTTTTGAAACATAAAATCTAGCAGTTAGACACAGATCTTTCTCATGACTGACATTTTCACAACATCTTGGTTATTTTTGTGGCAATGGAAGTATTTCCTCAAGTAGCTATAGTTTGTGCTAACTGGCAGTAGGTTGACTTCTTGCACAATTTTTGTGCAGAATGGGACATTTTCCTGCCTGAGGTAGAACAGTAAGTGTTTTCCCGCCAACTCTAGGTGAAGAATTCCCAAGTTATTTTGGCACTTGAAGTAGAAAATCCCACAGTGCTTCTTGCCTTCCTTGACTGTAAAAAGCCAAACAACAGTAATAAAGTTAATACTTGCTGCCCTTTGCATGACACCCAAAATCAGCTGTCTGATGTGACTGCCTCACTCTGCCTAGTGGTAGGGCCGGCCTTGGAATAGAAACCTGTGGCGGTTGGAGTGGCTTGTAGTGATGATTGTAGTGGGAATGCTAATGGCAGTAATGCACCTCCATGGCTGATGCCTTACTATTTCTGGGCCTGAAAAAAATCTTTTGGGATTCTAGCAAGATGCCACAGGCTGCCCCACAAAAAGTTGGGAGCTACATGTTAACTTTGAACCTGGTCGCCTTCTGTTCCCCCAGAATTGTCTTTGCAGACTTCTTCGTAATGAACCTTATTCTTTGGGTGAAAGGATCGTCAGCTTCAATCCCCTTTGGCACATTGGTTGCTATCTTGGCCATGTGGTTCGGAATATCTGTCCCGTTAACCTTTGTTGGTGCATACTTTGGATTCAAGGAGAAGGTGGGTTAGAAATTCGGTACAGTGACGTACATTCTTTTTATTTAAGCTCCTTATTCTACCACTCGAGGATACTTTTCCTTTCCTGTACTCCAAACACCCATAGTCTTGTTGATCTAAAGGAGGTATGGAGAACCTTTGGCCCTCCAGATATTGCTGAACTCCCATCAGGCCTAGCCACTGGCATCCTTGATGGGGCTGATGGGACCTGTAGTTCAGCAACATCTGGAGGGCCAAAGGTTCCCCACACTTTACAGGTTGGTGAGCAGAAGGAGAGGATGCATAGGTGCTTTTTTTCAACCACTTAGGCAAGCATTGGCAGAAGACTTCTCGCGGTATACATACGAAGCCGCCTTCTGCCAAGTCAGACCACTGGTCTGTTGTATCTCAGCGTTTTCTATGCTGAGTGGCAGCAGGTTTCAGACACAGACATTCCTTTCCCAGCCGTACTCGGAGATGCCAGGGATTGAACCTGGGACCTTCTGCATGCAAAGCAAATGCTGTGCCACTCAGCCCTTCCCCAGCGGGAAACATCACTGTGCTGTGTTGCAGCATGAACAAAAGAAGATCCGGGTTGTAGCATTTGGACTCCAGTGGGCCATAGAAAGGGCTTGAGAATAGGTTGTGCAAGTGGAGGAACTCCTCTGGGTGTGGGGCCACTTTTCTTGTGCAATGCTTTCCCTTTCAAGTCAGAACCCCCTTCCAGTACATTAGTGCAAACGACGTAACTATTCCTCATTGTGAAAACAGTAATGTTTTTGCATCTTTAAACTTTTTTTGCAACTTTTTAGAGCTGCTTTGCTGTTTTACCTAGATGTATCTGACTCGTTAATTCTGTTTTAATGTTCTTTCTCTAGCCTATTGAGCACCCGGTGCGTACAAACCAGATTCCTCGACAAATACCAGAGCAATCCTTTTTCACAAAGCCTCTACCAGGTATCATCATGGGGGGCATCCTGCCCTTTGGATGCATCTTTATCCAGCTCTTTTTCATTCTAAATAGCATTTGGTGAGTATTGCCCTCCTTGTGTTTTGAATTTGGAATTACCAGTCTACATGCCTGACTTGCTATTGCACTGCGAGAAATAAGTTAATTAAATGAATAGAAGTTCCTGTCTGAACCCAAACCACTCATCCATAGAGGAGGTTGCCTGCTGCCTCTCTGTATGGTTTACTGCAGCCTTCACCAACCTGGTGCCCTCCAGATGTTGTTGCACTGTGCTGGCTGGGGCTGATTGGAGTTGTCCTCCAGCAACATCTGGAGGGCATCAGGTTGTCAAAGTCTGGTTTACTGCCCTCTCCTTGTCTCCTGAGCCCCATTGGGGTTTGGTAATTCATTCATTCTTTAAAACACAGGTTGCTAACCTGTAGCCCTCCAGATGTTGCTATACAGATGTTACTGTAAACTGCCCAGAGAGCTTCGGCTATGGGGCGGTATACAAGTATAATAAATAAATAAATAAATACCCCCCCAAAAAAGTGTGTGGGAAGTCCCCCCACCCCAAAAAACAAACAAACCCGGAAAAGGAGATAAATAGCACTGGGTAGGAAAAAGAGAACATTGTCCAATGCATTTTGAACCACTATGGCCTTCATCAGGAAATTCAGTTTTTAAGAATGCAACTACAGAACTGAATAGTGTAAAGAAACTCTTGATCAACAGTGTGTTGTATTCATTGCTAATCCTGCTTAGACCAGATCCATTGAAATTAATAGCCATAACTGAGTGGTCATTAATATCATTGGGTCTACTCTGAGTAAAATGTAGTTGGATGCAACCCAATTTGTAAAACTCATGATAGAATTAAAAAGAAGAACCATTCAAAAAACAAGTTGAGAAAATATACTTCTGTCAAATGAAAGTATAAATATTGAAAAAATATTCTTGCAAATTGAAGACTTTCTCTACAGTATATATTGCCTTCTCCTGTAGTGAAGAAATATCTAAAGTGACCACTATTTGACATTGTCCAATTTTGTAAGTTTATTTATAAAATCCATGGAATCTCTTATATAGAAATTCAGTTGGACCACAAAAAGGAGCTAAAAAGTATCTTACATACTTGGAGAATGGTTCCAAAATTGAATCACATGTTGTGTCTCTGTGTGAGTCACTGCTCTGGACCAACGTCTTCCAAGTAGTATCCAAGTATAGAATAGGGACTCATTCAAAAGCACCTGTGTGTGTGTGTGTGTGTGTGTGTGAGAGAGAGAGAGAGAGAGAGAGAGAGAGAGAGAGAGACTTCTGATGTCGGGTAGGTGATGAGTGAAAATGTGGGAGTCTGAAGGGAGGGCAAGGATAAGGGAAGCTGGCAAGACTGAGAATCCAAGGCCATGGATTCAAAAAAACAACCCACAGCCTAACTGACAGGCACTAAACATATCATGAACTGCAGCATATAACCAAATGGGAGGCCGAAACTCTTCCTGCAGTAACTATGCCACCTGGAACCATGCTAAATCTGGATGTTTGAGAAAGGAGGCTGTGTGCAGAGGGCTTGGATATGAGTTGAGTCACTGTATTCTTTCATTCCAGGTCTCACCAAATGTACTACATGTTTGGCTTCTTGTTCTTAGTCTTCATAATTCTTCTGATTACGTGTTCAGAGGCGACAGTCTTGCTGTGCTATTTCCATCTATGTGCCGAGGTAAAACAGACATGCTCTTCCATTGCCAAGGCTGGCATGTTGCTGGATGGGATCAGGCGGCGCCAGCTGACAGCTTTAGTGGGGCTGAGCCACATCTGCAGGTTGCTGGCCTGTCGATGCCACGTTGCATTGGAAGGATTTGTGGGGGTTGTGGCTGCCAGCTGTGCAAAGAGGCGCCCCCTGGAAAGAAAAGTGGGTGACGCTGTGTGGCCTGGGAAGCCAGGGCTCCTTTCTGCGTAAGAAGAGCTTAGTGATGGGCAACTGTTTAGGGGTAGCGACAGAGGAAAACACTTTTGCATGGTGGCAGAAGGCCAAGGTGCTAAAAGGGAAAGCGAAGCTGAGGATTCCCCCCCCCATTTGTTGTTGCCAATGTAACAGATTGCTGCAGTTTTCTATGCCAAACGAGCTTTCCTAGTGTACCATCGAGATGCGATTGCATCTGTATACCAGCTGGAATGTAAAAGGGGAAAAAAAAGAAAAGTGTAGGTTGGCTTCTTACTGCGTTTGCCATCTTTGTGTCCTCTATCTTGCTACATTTTATTTATTAGAAAAGTATTTCTATACTAGCCTCTCTCAAAACTACAGGACAGTGTACGGCAGCATAAAGACATTTTAAAAACAATACAAAACAATCATTAAAATGACTGGCTACGTAAGAGGCGTTTTAAACAGCCTGCCAGCATAAAAAAGTATTCAAGAGATGCCTGGATGTCAAAAGCGAGGGTGCCTGCCAAATCTCCTGCTGAAAGAGGGTTCCACAACATGGGACCACTGACATTAGATGCCCGACTTCTGAACCAGGCCAGCTGGGCTCTGTAACATGGAGGACAACTAACAGTTCTCCTCTGGGTGATCTCAGTGAACAAGCTGGGATATAAGGGCTCAGGTGGTCTTTAAAGTTATTAATTTGATTTCTTACCTGCCCTTCCCCGTAAGATCCCAGGGCGCAATACAGCTGTTTAAAATTCAATATTAGAAATGATTTAAAACATATAACAGTCACAGAAATAGGGCGGGTCCTGAAAACATTGATTGCAGGTGTTAAAGGCCAGGATAAGGAGGTGTGTCTTCAGCAGATTACAGAAAATATATGATGAGGGTGCCAGATGCCTCTCTGGGAAGCGAATTCCACAACCTAGGAGCTGCCACAGAGAATGCCTTCTCCTGCTCCCCCTGCCGAAGTTCTGAGGGCGCTGGAACTGCCAAGATGACCCCCCCATCCAGAAAATGACTTCTTATGTAGGGCCCCATGAGATTTGCTGCACAGATTCAGAAATGTAGTGCTGGGTGCAGATTCCTAAGGATCTTACTCATTCCTTTAACAGAAGAGAGAGCAAGTTTCGTAGTGTGATGTTAGGTTTGAAAGTGCTTGCTGGTGACTTTGAAAGCCGAAGGGGTGGGCTAGTCGGAGCTCTGGTGGATTACACCAAACTCTTCCCCTTGATCAGCAGGAGCAGAATAATTTACACAAACGCATGCAAATTTGTATAATGTAAAGGTGGCGAATTTTATCCTGGTGCAGAATTTTTAACTTTTTTTTGGCAGATAGGTGGGTGGAGCCACACAACCACTGCTTCTCCCCATTGTTACGTGTCGGGTACTTGGCTAGCTCACAGCTCTTCATTCTCAACATCTGTGGGAGGCGGGCTTTTGGGGTTATGCAGCCGGCAGACAGATGACTTGTGGGATCAGCTATTTTGAGTGAATCTATCTCAAGGCTGCCCAAACAAATCTCCATGCAAATGAGCTCTGAGAGGTGGAGTTAGGCTTCCTGTTTTCTGGATAACATGGAGAGCCTGAAACCCAATTTTGAACTGTTTGTTGTGCACCCAGACTAAAGAAGAACAGTGTTTTGGTCAAATAGCAGTAGGGCAGGGGTGGTTAACTTTTTTTCATACTGAGAACTGCATGTCCAAGCGTGTGAATGTTCATGGCCAAAGTGATTGTGCACTGCATCTCTTGCATGAGTGCACACACATACAGAGTGCTCTTTCTCCAACACACACAGGCACACACATCTCATTTGCGTGCACACACCACATTTCTGTGGAGACACATTCATGTTCTCCCTCTCTCTCTCTTATATACATGCACACATCACTCCTCTCACTTCTGCTTTGCCGGCTGGGCCCTCACCCAGTGCCAGAAGGAGGACTAGCTCCTTTGCAGAGGAAAGAGGCATCTGATTTTGCCGGGGGGTGGCAGGCTCCTGACAGCAGCTTGGTGGGCCACATTTAGCCTGCAGGCTGTGGGTTTGCCTCCCCTGTGCTTAAGGAGTTCAGAAATCTGGAAAACCATTTTAATAAAGCCTAGTTCAGACTAATAAATGTGGGTACATGCAAGGAAGAATTAAGTCTGGTCCATGGACTTTACTTAGGAAGCATTTCTTGGCAATTAAGTAAAGGATTGTGTTGCCTTGCATGTTTTTCTCCCCTTCTCAACCTCTTCTGGTTTGCTTCTAGGATTATCACTGGTGGTGGAGGTCATTCTTAACCAGCAGCTTCACAGCCGTGTATCTCTTCATCTACGCTTTTCATTATTTCTTCTCAAAACTTCAGATCACTGGAACTGCCAGCACCATTTTATACTTTGGGTACACAATGATCATGGTCTTGATTTTCTTTCTTTTCACTGGTAAGTCCATTTCTCAAGTGTTTGAGCAACCCAAATGGTGGGAGATATCATATATGAACATGTGAAGGCGCCTTATACAGAGCTAGACTTTAACTTGACTGTCGTAACTTACCTTAGGTGAGCCCTGCTACCTGAGACCCTTTTAATTGGAGGTGCTGAGGATTGAAAAATAGGAGGAAAAATGGAAATGGACTGCCTTCAAGTCGATCCCGACTTATGGTGACCCTATGAATGAGGTTTTCATGATAAGCGGTATTCAGAGGTGGTTTACCATTGCCTTCCTCTGAGGCTGAGAGGCAGTGACTGGCCCAAGGTCGCCCAGTGAGCTTCATGGCTGTGTGGGGATTCGAACCCTGGTCTCCTAGGTCGTAGTCCAACCCTCTAACCACTATGCCACACTGGCTGTCAGGTTAAGAAAGTAAGCCTAATATAAGCCAGGGTTGAGGAACCTTTAGTGTCATTGGGTCACTCCCTTGTGGAATGCTCTTCCGACAGAATGCTTTTTTGTTTTAACCTTTCAATGCATGCTGAAAACGTTTCTATGCCACCATGCTTATGCAGGCAATTAAGAGAGAAGAAGATTGCCTGTTGTATTCAGAAGCATGCTGCCTCTGGCTAGGGTGGCAGAGCACAGACATCATGGCTAGTAGCCACTGATAGCCTTCTCCTCCATGTATTTTTGTCTAATTCTCTTTTAAAGCCATCCAAGTGGGTGGCCGTCACCACCTCCTGTCAGAGCGAATTCCATCATTTAACTGTGCGCTTATATCTTGCTGTAATAGTTGATGATCTCTGATTTTAAATGTTTACATGGTTTTTATTGTATATATGTATGGTTGTTGTAAACTGCTTTAATATTTTTATGATACAGAGATACACAAATATTTAAAAAGAAAAACAGCTCCATCCTGGGTATATTCAACATATGAGTGAATTGGGTGGCCTTGTAAGTGTGTGTGTGTATATAAAAATACTTATATAAATGAGGATCCCTAGAAAATTAGAAATGAGGATTCTGAATGTGAGACGGGGAGGCCACGGGGGTCACACTAGCGCCAGATAGGAGTGCTGAATACAGTGGGATGTGCAAAAATCGACCCTAAACTGGAAAGACTTTTGAGATGTCAAGCTCATAAAGGAATTAAATTTCCTTTTGTGGCTGGCGTATGATCTATCAAGCGCAGTAAATCTGCTGTCCCCCCACTGTTTGAGAGGATGATAGCTGCAAACCCAAAGGAAGAGGGTAATCTACAGAACATAATAGCAGGTGGGGGGGGGGGGAAGGCTCCACTAGAAAAAGAAAAGTGGCGACATGACGGCACTAGGAAAGCAAGCCAGGTGTGTTGTGGTGGGAGGGTGGGGGGTCTTGTATTTTCCTCTGTAAGGATGCCTTTTTTTGTTGCTGTTAGTAGTGGGTACATAAGGAGGCAATTTGGTCCTAATGAGGCCATTGTGTTTCTCTCGTTGCTCGCTTCCTAGTAGAGAGCACTGATCGTATTTATGGTAGAGACAACTAGCGGACATTTGAGCGTCTGGGCAACAAGCAGCCATGGAGTTAGTTGATTCCTATGCTACCTTTTGGCCAAAAAAGTCCCCAAGGCAGTTCAACAAAGATGGACACAAATACAAAATTTAAGCTATAAAATGGAGCTTACAAAAATGTACAGCACTGAAAGCCAGATACGTCCATCTTCCTGCATCAAGGACAAAGGCCAGCCCCCCTAAAAAATGTCCAACGAGTACAGGAGGAAACTCTTAGGCAGAAGCTCCTCCTTATAAGGGTAAATCTTGCCGCTTGATGGTAGGACCCTAGGCAGCTGCCTTAAATGGAGTCAGACCATTGGCCCATCCAGCTCAGTATTGTCTACTCTGACTGGCAGTGGCTCTCCAGTGTTTCAGATGGGTCTTTCCCAGCCCTACCTGGAGATGCTGTGGATTGAAGCTGGGACCTTTTGCGTTCAAAACAGATGCGCTATCACTGAGCTACAGCCCTCCCCTTGAAAAAATGTGAAAATAATTTTCACATGGGAAGAGCTGCAACAGCCAGTGTTTCTACTTCCTACCGCTAAGCTCACTGCATTGTTTGAAGCTTGGTTGAAGGAGCACACTCTTTTCCTGGATATATTCGCACTGAGATTCTGGGTTTAGGAAAATAAGAAAGCTTAGTTTATTACAGGAAATTCATGCTTGATAGAAGAGAGTTCCTAGTTCTAACTCATTAGAGCTGGAGATGTAAAGAGCCATGTTTGCTCCTTGCTCTCTGCAGGAGAGAGAGACAAAGGAAAGATGTCTCCTCTTCCAAGGGGAGGAAGAAGCAACAGCAGGAAGAGGAAATGAGGTCACCAACTGTCAGAGTAGCAGTAGCACCTGTAAGAAGGTCAGCATAGGTTAGGTTAGAAAGGCAGTCTTGGAAGCTTGGAGGTTCCCTTCTTTCCGGGCTGTAATCCATGCAAACCGCAAGCAAGTTGAGTCGCATCCCAACTCTTCCAATATTGCCTTCCTAGTAGCCGCTCACATCTTGAGGCTGCTTCACTGTGTTCTTCCCATGACTTCACATGGCGCAAAGCGACACCTACATGCATTCAGCATGGAGTGGTTTGGGACCAAGTCTAGTGTTAGCACCACAGCATCGTGCACCTCATTATCAAGTGTGCGTGTGTTACGTGGGATGCCTTGGTCCCATGCGACATCTGCATGCCAACTGTCACATGCACATAGGACCCCCTCCCAATCAGGCACTAGGACATCCCAATCAGGCTTAGGTGTGGGGGTGGGACCAATGGGGGCTCATGATACTCTTGGTGGAGCCAGTGGGCATGATCCCCCCCCTCCATGTTTAGTGTACATATGGAAGTTACATATGGGGAGAGCATGGTTATGTAGTAATTTAGCAGCGATGGAATTCTGACCTTGTGCTCAACTGTGCTATACCAGTCCACTTTGTTTTGGAATCCAAAGAATACATGAAAAAGAGTTTGCTCAGTGCGCAGACATTTTCATGTTCTCTTCAGGTTTCTGTGAGCAGCTTTATTCCAGTCGTTGGAGGAACCACAGAAGGGGAGTGTGTTGTTGCACTCAGGTCCTGCATGCGGGCTCTCCAGAGGCACCTGGTTAGCCACTGTGAGAACAGGGTGTTGGACTAGAAGGGCCACTGGCCTGATCCAGCAGGATCCTCTTATGTTCTTAAGGCTTTCCTGCGAGTCCAGGATGATGGACTTGAGTCCTGATCTCCCCATTCCCCAAATGATATATACTCTTTACTGCTTCTCAGAACAGTGAGTTGCTGTGGCATTTCCACTGAGAAAGTTTTGAAGTACATCACCCGAGTAAACTTGACAATGGAGATTCAACATGGATTGTCAGGCTTAAGTGTTTTAAATGGAAAAAAGTTCTGTACAGGTGGCTGTAAGATTAACAAGAGCTGTGATTCTTTTGAACAAACGTGGGCCAACTTCGGTCTTACGTAGTCTATTTATTTTCTCCATGTGAGATAATCTCCATGTGTGTTTAAGTTTTCAGAATAACAGTTCACGCTCAAGATCTTGTAACATTTTAGGTGTAATTGATGTGTGTTTTAAGTGATCTGGAGTATGCAGTTTTGCTTAAGAAGGTAAGATGTACCCTGCAGACTCAGACCAACACTCGCTCTAGCTCACCATTCTCCGGCAGAAAGATAGAGATTAACCCTGGCAGGTGCCAGGTGGTGTGTTAGGAACTGGCCAGTAGTCTACCCTCTGCCTCTTGCATTCGGTGGGCATGTTGGAAAATAAAAGCATCTTTTAACATCCTTTCTATTTCTTTTAGGAACAATTGGATTCTTCGCCTGCTTCTGGTTCGTTAGTAAGATTTACAGCGTCGTGAAAGTGGACTGAAGATCCTCCACGTTGTTCTTGAACATATCCCTTGAATCGCTGGAGAGAGTTAAATATATTTTTAACCATGTACCAAGGATAAACATTACATCTTAAAATAGTTAGATGTGCAGTTTGGTATCTTGGCACCAAAAAGCAGGCTTTAAACAGACTGGGGCTTAAAGAACAATGGACAATTCTGGTGAACTTTACTTGAATTGCTTTTTACAAATGCAAAATCCAAAGTTGTTTTATTATTATTATTTGAAGCTGAAAGAATGAACCCAGTTTAACAACATGTGCATTATACTTTTCTTCTTGTGACTTTGCTACTTCTCTTTTGCAACAATTACTTACTTGATTATGCTGTTCACAGTATAGGACTATCCAGTAAAATCTTATGTAAAAATGCAACTTTTTTTAACTTAAAGAAGAAGAAGAAAGGACAACTGTACTTAATATTCTGCATCTCCTTTACAGGTAGCTGGTCACCTTATATAAATGTGCAGGCATTTAGCATGAAGTGCAGATCTCTTGGGGGAGAGGGGTGGAAGACCACCAGTGTCTTTGTTTTAAATAAAACTGCAGTTCCAGCAGGCTGGTGTGTGGCTGTCTCATCAGTTGCCTTGAGTTTGTCTGCTTGCAGAAGTCCCAAAGACATTCATTTAGAGCAGGGGTGGGGTGGGTGTTGCTGAACTACAACTCCCATCAGTCCCACCAAGCATGGCCTAGAACGATGGGAGTTGTAGTTCAGTGGCATCTGGAGGGCCGCAGGTTCCCCTCACTTGGCCTACACTGACTAGTAATGACTCTCCAGAGTTTCAGAAAGTGCTCCCAACTGTATCTGGAGATGCTGGGGATTGAACCTGGGACCTTTTGCATGCAAAGCATGTGCCCTACCACTGAGCTGTGTTGCTTTTGGAAGAGGTACAACCCCTCCACTCTCCTCCCCCGACAGAGCTAGAACTGCTATCCACTTCTCTGCAAGCCAAGGTTCTGATTGGGCTGCCCAACTGGCTAGTGCATGATACAGTTGCAGTCAAATCCTTCTCCGGCACTCAGTGCTTCTAACCATATATCAACCTTGCATACTTCCACCATGTCACAATCTGCCTGCAAGTCAACTTTGTTGGGGACAACACCAGAAAAGGTTGCTCCTTTGGGAATCACACTTGTGAGTGGCAGTGTCACCTGTTTTTATTTTTTAGGAGGGGGATAGGGGAGAATAGATCTGATCTCCCCTTGTGGGAGTTGGTGAGCTGAGTGTTTTTTGGGCAGTCCCAATGAATTCAGGAGGAATAGCAGCCTTGAGTGAGTGTTCTTGCTGCTGTTTTTACGTTACAGGCGAGAACCCACAATTTGTGTTTGTTTATGTATGTGCCGGCCATTTAAAGCTCTTTCCCTTGTATATATTTAATATAGTCTTAGGCACCCTCCAGATCAGGATAGGGAAGCTGTGGCCCTTAAGATGATAAATAGATGATGATGTTGGAAACGAACATTGGAGTCAATGGGCATTTTGGTCTAATCCAGCTGGGTAGAGTGTAAACTATAAAGTGTAAAGTATCAGATGCTGCATGCCAACTATAGTGCCTTGCAAAAGTATTCAGACCCCTGACCAATGCTCTCATATTACTGAATTACAAATGGTACATTGTAATTTTGTTCTGTAATTTTGAAACGCAAACTCAAAATCAATTATTGTAAGGTGACATTGGTTTTATGTTGGGAAATGTTGTAAGAAACATAAAAAACTGAAACATGTTGCTTGCATAAGTATTCAACCCCCACACATAAATATTTGATAGAGCCACCTTTCGCTGCAATAACAGCTTTAAGTCTTTCAGGGTAGGTATGTACCAGCTTTGGCCCATTCTTGGCAGATTTGCTCCAAGTTGGTTGGACGTGGCTTGTGAACCACAATTTTCAGAGTGCCACAGATTCTCAATGGGATTGAGATCAGGACTTTGACTGGGCCACTGTAGGACATTCACCTTTTTCTTAAGCCATTCCAATGTTGCTTTGACCTTGTGCTTGGGATCATTGTCCTGCCGAAAAATGAATTTCTTCCCAAGCTTCAGTTTTTTAGTGGACTGAAGCAGGTTCTCTTGCAGTATTTCCCTGTATTTTGTTCCATCCATTCTTCCTTCACTTTTAACAAGATGTCCTGCCCTGCTGATGAGAAGCATCCCCACAGCATAATGCTGCCACCACCACACTTCACTGTAGGGATGGTGCGTCTTGAGGCATGGGCAGTCTTAGGTTTGTGCCACACATAGCTCTTTGAGTTTTGGCCAAAAAGCTCTATCTTGGTCTCATCTGACCACAAAACCTTTTCCCACATTGCAGCTGGGGCACTCTTATGCTTTCTGGCAAACTCCAGACGTGCTTTCAGACGGTCCTTTTTGAGTAACAGTTTCTTTCTTGCCACCTTCCCATGCAGGCCAGTGTTATGCAGAGCTCTTGGTATGGTTGCTGGTGCACCATCACTCCCAGCCACTGAACTCTAGCTCCTTCAAAGTGATTGTTGGCCTGTCTGGGCCTTCTCTCACAAGTCTCCTTGTTTGAGCGCTGAGTTTTGAGGGATGGCCTTTTCTTGGCAGTGCCAGGGTGGTGTGATGCAGCTTCCACTTCCTGATTATTGGTCCAACTGTGCTCATTGGGATACCCAAACACTTGGATATTATTTTGTACCCTTTTCCTAATCTATGCATTTGTACTACATTATCTCTCACTTATGTAGAATGCTCTTTGGTCTTCATTTTCCTTGAGATCCACAGCCTGGCCAATGATCCAACAGTGGGGGTTTTATCCTGACAATGTGACGGCAACTTCAGTGGTTCACGGGTGGAGGCCAACGGTAAGGTAATTGTGTCCTCGGCAATTTCATTTGTGTAAACTGGGAGCTTCCACAGTACGGGTTGAATACTTATACAAGCAACATGTTTGTTTTTTATGTTTCTTACAAACATTTCCCAACATAGAACCAATGTCACCTTACAGTAATTGATTTTGAGTTTCAGTGTTTCAAAATAAAATGTTATACAGAACAAAATTGCAATGTACATTTGTAATTCAGTAACATGAGAGTATTGGCCAGGGGTCTGAGTACTTTCGCAACGCACTGTATATAATGCTAACTAGAAACATAGGAAGCTGCTCTGTACGGTGCCAGACCAATGTCCATCTACCTCAGGTCTGGGGAACCTTTGGCCCTCCAGATGTTGCTGAACTACAACTCTAGTCATCCCAGGCCATTGGCCATGTGTGCAGAGGCTGATGGGAGTTGTAGTTCAGCAACATCTGGATGGCCAAAGGTTCCCCACATCTGATCTAGATCTCTCTTTGTCTACCACAGCAGTGAGGGACTCCAGGCCCCTCTAAATATTGAACTTCAGCTCCCATCATTCTTAGCTATTGGCTCGACTTGCTAAGGCTGATGGTAGTTGAGAGTTCAACAACATCTGGAAGGCCACTGGTTCCCCATCCTTGGCTTGCACCAGGTGCAGGAGACCTTTGGCCCTCCAGATGTTGCTGAACTACAACTCTCGTCATTCCTGGCCATTGGCTGTGTTTGCTGGGGCTGACTGGAGCGTAGTTCCGCAACGGCTGGAAGGCCAAAGGTCCCCCCACTCCTGGTTTATGCTGTCTGGCAACAGCTCTTCAGTGTTTCCAGGGATCAGACCCAGCCTTTCTGCACGCAAACTGCTCTGATATTGAGCTATGGTTCTCTCCTCCCTTCTTTTGGGTTGCACAACTAGGAAGGCCTGTCCTTCTGCAATGACGGCACCATGGATTTATAGTTGACATAAGCCTCTGTCGTAGCTGATGTAATTTATTGTCTATTTTCAGCTGGAGGAAAAACACTTTAGACGTCTGACTTGCAGCATTGAAAACACAGATTTATAGCAGTGGTGAAGCAGAGGGGGCCCTCGGGTGGTTCCATAAAAAAGTCAGATTAATCAGTTGTGCACGTTGGCCATATTTTTGTGTTTTGTTTTACTTCTCCCTCCTGTGTCGTTTGTCGACAGGCATCATAATATATTGAAAGGCAGTGGAGCCGTTGTCAAAATGCCTTAGACTATATGGCCTGGAGATCACATATATTCTTTTTTTAGATCTCTAGGGAATTCTCTTCTTTGGGCACCAAGTAATGGGCAAATAAATGTACAGAGTCAAAGCTCCCACTGAAATTGTAACTTCTTCCAGACGGTGGAAGATGCACATCCTACAGTCAAATTGTAGAAAATAACAGTACTGGAAGCAAACTGGTAGTTTACTGGTAATGTTGCTTTTCAGAAAATCTTAGTGTCGCTATCATCTGAGGGCACCTGCACAAATGGATAAAAATGCATGACCGCTTTGCTTTTGATGCCAATTGCAGAGGGGGAAAATAGAGAAAATTTACCTTTTGAGAGGGTTGGGAGGGGGAAAAGAAATTCAAAGGCTGAACTCTTGGAGCAATTTGTTCTAGGAAGATTGAAAAGTACACCCCCCCCATGCACAATAACTACAGATGTAAGGGGAAGTCTGGAGTCTTGCACTGAAAAATGTCAGCCTCTGCAATCAGCATATGCCTGTGCCCTTTGTTCTGACAGTTTTTTTGTTGCAATTGCATCAATGAGAGTATAATGCATAATATGCCTTCCAATTATAACAAAGATATTCCCACCCCCTACAGTTTTGTATTATTTATTTATTATTCATTATCCTGTCCTTCCTCTTGGTAAATACAAGTGATAAAACAATTCCAATACAGATGTAGACTGGAAAAGATCTTTACTTAAAAGGCTTGTTGGAAGAGGAAGGTGTTTAGCAGGCACTGAACAGACAACAGAGGCAAGAGCTCTTAAGGGTAGATGTCACCATACTAAAGGCCCGATTCCTGTACTGAGCAGAATGGGCCTCCTGCAGAGCTCAGCAATCGATTGGTTATATAAAGAGTGAGATGATCTTTCAGGTATCCTGGTCCCATGCCGTATAGGGCTTTATACACCAGAACCTGTGCCTTGAACTTAGCTTGTGGTAGAACCCACCACTTTGTTTTGGGAACCATGGTATATATGTTCTTAGGGCTTCTCTGCCTACCACCACCAAACAGCAGCAATAATTTATTCTGAAGAAAAATACAATGTCTGGAATGCTAGCTTGGATTGCTGAGAAATAACTTGTGATTCCACCACAAACCCCATAATGGCCACATTCATAGTGTATGTAATGAACACCTAAAACTATTCAAATCCTTCCAATAGTTTTTGTAGCAACTGAATATACAATGTGTTAAACCTTGATTTCAGCCTTTTATGATACTAGAGTGCTAACATTCAGGCTACTTCTTATTTCTGAAGCATGTATTTGGGTATTACCCCATTTGTTCCACTCCACTTAAACGCCCTGTGGTTTCTTCTCTGAACATAGACGTCAGCCCTGATTTCAGATGGGTGGTGGCAGCAACACCCTGTCACTGATGGTGGGTTCTACGGTAGTGTTGATGCAACCATGCAACATTAGAAAAAATTGCACATATCTGTATAGCACTTTCTGACTCAACACTCTCTTTGCAGCTAAAAGTGTGAGCTGCTAACTTCACCGAAAAGTATTATTTGAGGTGGCATGGAAACTCTCTTTGTAGTTTTTTGTTCTCTGATGGGAAGAATCTTGCAGCCCCTTAAAAGATTAGCAGATTAGCAGAGACATTGATTGGCCCAACACTTTGCTGTGGGCAGTCCTGAAAGGCCTGAAGTCAGCAGTGGGGAAGGGAGGTGTGGCCAGCAGAGGGTGGAGTCGTGTCAAAACACAGCTAGAAAAACCATTCAGGCTGCTTTTGAAGCGACTAGTGTGCCCACAGTCTACGTCTTAAAGGCAGCCAGTCTAGGTGGGTACTTATCTTGGGGAATCACCATCTCCCTGGTGAGATTCCCACTCTTGGCTCTCCTGCCAAGGGAATTCTAAAATTCCCTGCAGTTCCCACCATCCCTGGCCATTGGCCATGCTGGCTGGGGCTGATGGGAGCTGGAGTCCAACAACATCCAGAAAGCCACAAGTTTCACTCATTCCTACCCAATTGTCTGCCATGTTGTTTAGCAAAGCTCTTCATGGGGATTGTCCATCTCCACCCATGATTATGGCTGCCACTGGTATGGATTGTGAGTGGATGAAGCCAGATGATAACGATGACGATTATTATTATTATTTATTAGATTTATTAGTCGCTTGATACCCGAAGGTCCCCAGGCGACTTACACAATGTTAAAACAAAACAAAACAGACTATAAATGTTGGAATGTATGAGGTTCAACTCCAACTTGGTGGGTTGAGGCTGCATGGGGTTATTAAGGGTAGCTAGAGAGATAGACCTCTTGCTGGTTACAGCTATACCTATTCCTTTGATCCTGCCGTCTCTTCCCTTCCTGCTAGACTGGTAAGCAAAGGAATGTTGAATCCCAGTTCCTTCCCGCCTCTCTCAGTTCTTCTCTTTCTCTCGAGAGGGGAGCAGACAACTTCTCTTTCTCTCTCCTCTCAACCAGGATGAGGGAGAGTACTGGGACCAGAGCTCGTTTCTCCAGCATAGACCAGTTAAGCTAGATATAGAACTCTTTCCTATCAAGCATGTACTTCCAGAATACAGTAGTTGTTTCTTATTTTAAAGCTTAAAGTCTCTGTCTGACTAATTTGCAAGGAAGGTAGAATCTTAGCAAAGATTCATACACATACACTAACCTCACTCAATACTCTCCGTTCAGCAGCGCATACACAACTTTGCTACGCATCTCAATAGAGAGCAAAATTCCGACAATAAAAACAAAACAATGAACAACAAAACAATAGCAATACCATCCCCACTCAGCTACCGTAATGTTTGGCACCATATTAAAAACAAAACATCATCTTAAGCTATCAAATGCCTGGGAGGAAAGATACGTCTTTACCCGGTGCCAAAAAGATGTCAATGACGGTGCGAGGCAGACCACACTGGGGAGCATATTCCACAGATGGGGAGCCACAACTGAAAAGGCCCTCTACCTTGTCACCACCCTCTGAGCTTCCCTCAAAGGGGGGATCTGGAGAAGAGCCTCAGAGGAGGAACTAAGGGTCTGGGTAGATTTACATCAGGAGAGACATTCCAGAAGATATTGGGGTCCTGAGCTTCAATGCTTCGATACACCCAAGCAGTGGGAAACTCATCAACGATTGGCACATAATATCCAGACTATCTCTTATTAGTTTTGGTTGTTTCATTTTTTAAAAATCATTTAAAAAATCTGAGGAGCTCAGGGCAGTCTAGGTGGTCCCCCCCAGAAACTTTGTTCTCATAATAACCCTGGTTTGACTCAGTTGACTCAAGTCAGTGAACTCATGCCACTGCACCAGATTGGCTATCTTACCACAGGCTCTCACCATAATTCTGATCCCCTTGAGCAGGGATATCCTGCACCATGTGAATGCACAAAACCCAATGGATTTGGGAAGGGCATGGATGTTTGGTAGACCAGTTGTCAAAATCACTACAACAAAGGAAATCGTGTAGACCTGTATATTGCTTTTAACTAATGTTAGACCCATCAGAATGAATGAACACGACTAACTTAGGTCTACTGTTTCCAATGGGTCATCTCTGAGTAGAATTTAGTTGGATGTGTATATATATATATATATAATCTGAGATGGAGCACTTTTAGATACTATGGGTAAGTATGCTATATTTCTTCAATCCTATTTCTGAGCTTTCCTATTTTACGGAAATATTGTTCTGATATTTGGGACATGTAACAGCATAATCCCTTGGTGTAGAAGATGATCTCCATTTTTATGATGCCTTTATAAAGAAACTGAAAAAATATCTTTTAAAACTGGAGCTTGTTAAAAATTAATTCTTATAGAGAAATGACAGAGAAAAAAAATAGACAGACACATACACACAATTTAGTGTCCTGTTTCACCTGCAGCAGAAGCCATAAAGCTGAATGTGTGACATAATTTCTATGGCGGCCTGCTGTGATTTCATAAACGAGTGAGGGCGATTATAGTGCAGGATCAAGGTGAAGCTGGATTGAAGAGGGAAAAGAGCTCCTATTCAAATGCAAATTTTCCAGTAATAGCAAAAGGGAAGCCACAAATTACAGGCAATTTCTTTTATTTGTGAATAAGCGTCCCATTCAGCTTATTCTCTCCCCCCTCCAAAGTGTAAAAAGCTTTAGAAGTAATATTGGAAGTAAATCATTTAAAAAATAAAATAAATCAAGGGAATAAGATTAATTTGTGGAGCAGGGATCAAAATAATAATCAGCTAGTATTGTTAATGTACCCTAACTCAGTTCCTATAAAATACCTTAAAGTGCTACCCAAACATTAATGGATCACATTTTTCAGAATCTTCACTGAGGGTGAATCCTTCACTTTTTAAAAAACGTATTACAGGGAGGTGGGGAAACAAGCCAACGCCTTTGAGATTAAGAGCATTGCCCAAGGATAGGCAGAGAGAAAGTGTCGAAGGTAGGATGGGATTCTACCTAAACATTAATTTTGTCCCTTATTTCTAAGAGTTTTATTCCAAGGAGTGGCTGTGTGGTTTAATGGCTATGGCTGCAGCCCTAAACACACTTGCTAAGGCACATTCCCCATTACGCATAGTGAGACTTACTCCCAGGGATGGATGGAAGGATCTGCCCATTTCATTTCCCTCCATTCCTTTCCAGAGGAAAGCTGGATAAGTGAGAGGTGTGTGCACGCATGTGGGTTAGTGTGCAAGGGGCATTATTTATTTATTTGTTCCATTTAAACAGTTTAGTCCAGGATTAAACTAATTGCTTCTGTTAGAAACACCATTCCCATACCATCTCGCCTGCATCTGTTATCCCTGGGAAGGGCAGCGTGTGGGGGGTGGGGTGGGCTCAATGTGATACAGCAGCCAGATGGTCTCTTAGATTTGAGTGGCTGCCTGCCAGGAAGGTGCCATTTGGTCGCTGGCGGAGACAGTGCATAGTCGTCACGCAAGGAGCAAGCCAGGGAGCATTCCTGCTTTGCTTTTAATGAAGATGGGGCTTAATGTGTTCAGTCGGATGTTGCACACCCTGGAAGGGACAGCGGCTGAAGTCTGGGCTTGCGATCACACCATACGTTGAAAGCACATTACATTCCCACCAAAGCATCCTGGGAACGGTCGTTTGCCAAGAGTGCTGGGAATTGTAGCTCTGTGAGGGTTAAACTACAATTCCCAGGATTCTTTGGATGAGTAGGAAAAGTGCTTTAAATGTGGTTTGTATGTGCAACCTTGTTTGGGGGAGCGAAGTTTTGATTTTATTCATTAAGAAAAATGAACCTCTCACCTTTGATATTTTCGTTTCCAAGGCAGCTCACAAATCATATCAGGCAGTTTAAAAACATAGGAAGCTGCCTTATATACTGAGTCAGACTCTTGGTCCATCCAGCTCAGCAGTGTCCACACTGACTGGCAGTGGCTCTCCAGGGTTTCAGACAGGGGGTGTTCCCAGCCCTACCTGGAGATGCTGGGGATTGAACCTGCACCTTTTGCATGCATGGCAGGTGCTCTGCCTCTGAGCTGTGGCCTAACAAAGCAACAGGAACATAGGAAGCTGATTTATTCCAGGTCAGGCCATTGGTCTGTCTAGTTCAGTGCTCCACAGGGACTCTCCACGGTTTCAGACAGAGGCCATTCCCAGCCCTACCTGGAAATTCAGCAGCCAGCTTGGTAACAGGGACCAGGCGGTTCGAACATATAAAACCAATTCTGGCCCGCTTGCATTGGCTGCCTGTACGTTTCCAAGCTCGATTCAAGGTGCTGGCTTTAACCTATAAAGCCTTACATGGCTTGGGACCACAATACCTGATAGAACGCCTCTCCCGACACGAACCCACCCGTACACTATGCTCCACATCAAAGGCCCTCCTCCAGGTACCTACTCTGAGGGAAGCTGGGAGGATGGCAACAAGGGAGAGGGCCTTCTCAGTGGTGGCCCCCAAATTATGGAATGATCTCTCTGATGAGGTGTGCCTGGCGCCAACACTGTTATATTTTCGGCGCCAGGTCAAGACTTTCCTCTTCTCCCAGGCATTTTAGCATGTGTTTTTAAATGGCTTTTTTAAAAATGTGTTTTTAAATTTGTATATTTGTTTTGTTTTTTTTTACAATAATTTTTATTCAAATTTTCATAAAACATACAAAACAAAGTCATAAAACATTCAAAGACAAAAAAACAAAACAAAACAAAAATGATTAAACAAAAAAATAAAATGTTGACTTCCCATTTGTCACCAATCAAATCAGTTATAAGTCTACAATATATAACAATCCTGTCTCTTAAATCATATTATAAAATCACTTTCCTCCAGTAGTTATCTTAATTAATCATCAAATCTCATAAACATTACTTTATTCTTTCCACAAAAAGTCAAAGAGAGGTTTCAATTCTTTAAGAAATATATCTATCAATTTTTCTCCAAATAAACATATCGATTAATCCATCTCGTTAATAATAATAATAATCTTATTGTCATAACCATAGTCCAAATAAACATTTCGATTAATCCATCTCATCAAAATCTGTTAGGTCCAATAATTTCAATAGCCATTATTCCATTATCCCTATTAATTTCATCTTCCATCTTCAATAGTCCTGTTAAGTCCAGTAATTTCAGTGTCCAATCTTCCATTATCAGTATTCCATAATAATCTTGCTGTCATAGCCATAGTCATATAATAAGAGTCTGATGGGAATTTCCTCTATCCCAAATATTTTCTTGCCAGCCATTCTGAATAAGTTGCTGAAATGCTGTTGTAAAGTCATATCTCTGTTCTTCTTTTTTACAAAATGCACTGGCTCATCTCTTGAAAGTTTTTCCATTGTCACATGGCTGCAGTTAATTCCATAGATTTTCACTATATCAAACTCCATCACGTCATTCCAGTCCAGAAGATTATCCAAGCCATTGATAACTTTATCTCTAATATCTTCATTAATTTCTTCAGAGATAACGTTAAATTCCAAACAGTAGATTTTATTTCTAATATCCATAAACTCCAGATCTTTTTCCAATTCCACATTTGTTCCAATCTCCAGGGCTTGTATCTTCCCTTTATTTATTCTTTTCTCATCTCTGATCTCATTCTCCTCTCTCACAGGATCCCCTATTCCTTTAAGCTCCTGCGTCATTTTGCTCAGTTCAATTTTCAGCTCCTTACTACCCTGTCGCAGGGTTTGTTTCGTTATCTCAATCTCATCCATTATTTTCTGAAACATAATTACTTCCAGATTCTCAGCCACTTTCTTAGTTGCCATTTTTAAAACCACGAAAACAAAGCAAAACAAAAATAAAGAAGAACCACTTCTTATTTCAGCAACAATTGGGTTAATATTCCAGGCTTGATGACATCACAGTATAAACAGAGCAGCCTGCCTTATCTCTCTATGTTCAAGAATACAAAACAAATTTAGTTCCCAGCATCAAAACAGTTAGTGGCGTCGTGAAGAAGCAGATTCGTCAAAATAAAATAGACCAAAAAGAGAATAGTCCCAGACAATATAACATTCCTCGGAATAGAAATCCCTCTTCTGTTTATTATCTTTAGAATGCACTTCCAGGACAGCTTTTTGCAACAGAAACAGAGATAAGCAGTTAATTTCGTGAATAACAGAGAAGAGTTATAGCTCACCAGAAGTTCTTCAAAGCCGATCAATCTGACAAATCTCCTTTTGCTGCAACAATTTAAACCAAGTAAGAAAAATAATAGAAAGAAGAGTGCTTGCCTGTTAGTCTGTTTTCTCTTTGAAGAAAAGATAAACGTATCGCTTAAAACAGATAGAGCATGTTCGGAAGTCCGTCCGGCATTGTTGGCTGGACCTTTTCTCATAAATTAATGAAATCCAGTCCTCCCAGCAAAAACAGGCTTTTGAGGTTGATCTCTACGTTTCTCCCTGCCCGGGAGAAATTTTATCAGTCAAAAAAAAATGTTCTGACTGATTTATATCTGAATAAGCTTCTTTTGAGGCGGGAGCCCGTCTCAAAAGCAGGCACAAGCGAAGTCACCCTTCCCGGAAGTCCAAATTTGTATATTTGTTTTTAATGTCACACCTGTGGAGGGTGGCTGGTAGCTCCATGTCAGCAGGGCAGTGGAATCTGCTCCAGGTTTTAGTCCAAGTTTTTAAGGAGCTGTCTAAGGTGCACCAGCACTTTGGACAGCTCATTGAAAGCATGGACTAAAACCTGGAGTGGATTCCACTACCCCACCAACATGGAGCCACCAGCCACCACTGATGCACCCTTTGTGGTGTACATAAATAAAATGGCAACTGTGAGGCAAATGCCATCTCCGGAGTCTTCCTCTGCTAACTTTCATTTACCTTTCTTAGTGCAGGCCTGTCTTGTGGATTACAAAGTAATAATATAATAATAAATTTAATTCCTTCATCGCCTATCTGGCCAATGGCCACTCTAGGCGACTTACAAAATTGTTAAAATACAATTGATAAAATACAGTAATACAATATAAAAACAACACATCTGCAGCAACAATATTAAAACTGGGCAGGAGGCATTTCAGTTATAACAATTAACCCTCCCCAGATACCCCGAAGGCCTGCTGAAAGAGCCAGGTCTTTAAGGCTTTCCGAAACACATTTAAAGAAGAGGCGTGCCGGAGATCTTGTGGGAGGGAGTTCCAAAGAGTGGGGGCCGCCACTGAGAATGCCCTCTCTCTTGTACCCGCCAATCTGGCTGTTTTTGTTGGCGGGATTGAGAGAAGGCCCTGTGTGGCCGATCTTGTCGGGCGGCATAATTGGTGGCGTTGAAGGCGCTCCGTGAGATAAACTGGGCCGGAACCGTGTAGGGATTTAAAGGTCAATACCAACACCTTGAATTGGGCTCGGAAAACAACTGGTAGCCTGTGTAGGTCGAACAACACTGGTGTGATGTGATCTCGGCGGCGACTATTCGTAAGTAGTCGAGCCGCCGCATTTTGTATCAGTTGTAATTTCCGGACAGTTTTCAAGGGTATCCTCACGTAGAGCGCATTACAGTAGTCCAAATGAGAGGTGACCAGGGCGTGTACCACTAGTGGGAGCTGGTGAACAGGAAGGTAGGGTTGCAGCCTCCTATGAGGTGTAGTTGGTACCAGGCTGCCCGGCTCACTGCCGAAATCTGAGCCTCCATGGACAGCCTGGAATCAAGCACAACCCCAAGGCTGCAGACCTGGTCCTTTAGGGGTAGACTCACCTCGTTGAACTTCAGGTCAATGTTGCCCAACCTTCTCTTGTCCCCCACAAGTAGTACCTCGGTCTTATCAGGGTTCAACTTCAGCTTGTTCCTTCCCATCCATCCACTCACGGATTCCAGGCACTTGGACAAGGTCTCCACAGCCAACTCTGGTGAAGATTTAAACGAGAGATAGAGCTGAGTGTCATCCGCATATTGATGACACTGCAGCCCAAATCTCCTGATGATTGCCCCCAGCGGCTTCATATAGATGTTAAATAGCATGGGAGAGAGGATAGAGCCCTGTGGCACACCACAATTGAGAGGCCAAGGGTCTGATACCTCCTCCCCCAATGCTACCTGTTGGTACCTATCGGAGAGAAAGGAATGGAACCACTGTAATACAGTGCCTCCAATTCCCAATCCCTCCAGGCGAAGCAGAAGGATACTGTGGTCGACAGTATCAAAAGCCGCTGAGAGATCGAGGAGGACAAGAAAGGTGGATTCTCTCCTATCTAATGCCCTCCTCAAATCATCTACCAGAGCGACCAAGGCTGTTTCAGTTCCGTGACCAGTCCTGAAACCCGATTGGTATGGATCCAAATAATCCGTTAAGCCATTAAGTGCAAACTTAAAAGTGTTTGCTTAAGCTGATTATGTACAAAATATGTGTGATGAGTGCTGTTGGGTGAGTGCGACTCACTTGTGAAAAGGCCTGACCGGCTGCGACACAACATGAGCGCTGATAGGATGGGCCTTTCCCCCCAGCAGAGGGCGCTCCTCTGTAAATAAAGCAGAAGCTCTTCCAAAGGCCTTGGGTGAAAACTTAAACCTTGTTCAACCATTTACTGAAATGGAATTCACTTAAAAAAAAAAGTTAAAGCCTCCTCATTTTTCTCACAGTCTGATCCTCTTTCTTGCTTAGGGTTGTCCAATCAAAATTTCAAATGAAGGGAAGGTTGGAGGCTCCTTGATGCAAATCACAGTGGTAAAAAATGAAGGGCATATCATCGTTGCCCAGAATTGTGATGCCTCACTTAAATAAGGATGAACCTGCCTGGCAAGCATCCTTCATTTTTATATCTAGGACTATATATGTGCTCCATGCTAACAAAACAAAATGAAATAAAAATAATTCCACTTTGTTACAACTGAGAGAACCAAAACAATCCAAATTCCATGCCCAGAAAAGGTGATTGCAGTGACTTGAATAACTTTGCTCAGTTTACATAATTTATGCAGATTTTGCTAATCATGGTGGGCAGATAGGAGGATGGGGGGAACAGAATGGGTCATCTCTGCAACCTTTCTTCAGCTACCTCTCTGGATTTTGAAATGACATAACATGTTCTTGACTTGACACTCTTTCAAGCATATCCTTTGCAGTCATGTGGACTATAACCTTGTTTTAAAAACCAGTTCAAGCAAAAGGGGTCTTTTTTAAAAAGTATATATTAGGGGGAAAGGAGCATGAAATTGAATATATGAAACATACACAAATGTATTATACTATGTGAAATTGCTTGCAGAAAAGTGTACATCAGTCAAAACTGCCTACAAAAATGTGTTTGTTAGAAATTCACACTAAAATGCTGAAAAATTTTCATGACCATTTTTAATTTTTTTGGTCCATATTTCTGCAGAAATGTGGAGAACTGAATTTAAGATTGGAAAAACAAGAAACTGAGAGAACCAAAGTTGACAGTCAGAGAGACAAATCCCTCCGCAACCAAAACAGTTGCCCTGCTGCAACCTGGAGTTTCCCCCAGTACTTCAAAGACTGTGATTGGATCAGCCTCTCTGGTTCATTTTCTCCCCTAGATCAGAGGCCAGTGTGCCCACCAATATCTCCAACAGTGCCCACAAGAGATCTCAGTAAATATCCTCTCACAAATGCACAAGGCATGATAAACTGTTTGCTCTTCCTGCTCAGTTTGTGTTTGCATTGGCTAGGTCTTTCCTATCTTGAACACACCCCATTAAATTGGATGCCAGGGCTGGACACCCACTCCCCCTTCTGGTCTGAACAGAGGCAAAGAGCTTATTCCTGTGAGAGAGTGTGGTAGTAGATTGAATGCAGGGACTTTCTTTTCCATTGATGGAGGCGGCAAGGCAGGGGTATGCTTGCATGGTTTTGTGGTCCTCTCTCTGTCCTTTTAGACGTGACAGCCATTTTGTGTTATGCCACACCCTCATAGCAGCCATTTTGTGATTGGCGCCCACACTACTTTCTTAAAATTCCTCAGGTGATGACTTCAATGAACTTTTGGCATCAAGAGGAGACCTAAAGAACATGACTCTGTTGGATCTGGCCAAAGGTCCATCTGCAGGACTTGCGTGAAACAGCATTGCTCTTCAGAGGCGTATTGCCCAGTGGATGCTAGATCCTCTCTGGCTCCATGTCAGTGGGGTAGTGGAATCCACTTCATGTTTTAATCCAAACTTTCAAGGAACTATCCAAGATGCTGAAAACACCTTGAAAGGTTGGACTAAAACCTGGAGCGGATTCCACTGCCCCACTGACATCGGAGCCACCAGCTGCCACCAATGCTACCTCCAACCTGCAAGGAGCCAGTAACCCAATGAGAACCTCTGATGTGGTTCCTCGACTCACTACAACATCCTGCTTTTCAGGGGAATTGGTCCACACTTTCAGCTGGGAGTTATGCACAAAATAATCAAGTGATGTCCATGTATGTTGTGAATGAGCACTTGTTTTCCAGATACGTTTTGTATCCTGAGCCTTTGACATCTCCAGAGGGAGGGAGGGAGAGAGAGAGAGAGAGAGAGAGAGAGAGAGAGAGAGAGAGAGAGAGAGAGAGAGAGAGAGAGAGAGAGAGAGAGAGAGAGAGAGAGAGAGAGAGAGAGAGAGAGAGAGAGAGAGAGAGAGAGAGAGAGAGAGAGAGAGAGAGTGTAACTAGAGCTAACTCTTGGTTAACATCACTTGCTCAGGGAGGCAGAATAGCCTTCTGAAAAGATGCACTTAATCATTTCTCCTGCATTCAGTTAAAAAGTTACCTTGTTGGAAAGTTGCTGTGCTAAAGAAGTATGTTGGGCTTATTATAACTGCACTTTTGCACCCGAACAATAGACCAGATTGTATAACAAAACATTTTGAGGCTCAGAATGATGTGAAAATAGCTTTGTATAAATGTGATAATTAGATAAACGGGGCATTTGGAGTTGGGCTTGAAAACCGTAATTAAATTCACATTGACAAGTCAACATATTGGTGTCGTATGGCTTAAAATACCCCCCCTTTAAAAAAAGTGTTTCTCTTGTTAAGATAACATTAATTACATTCACACATTTTGCCAATTTGGAGTGGTTACCTTGTTCTGTTAACAGCTCTCAAGGCAAAAGTTAAGGCTTTGAATTTACCCTCAGTGTAAGCCTCCTTTTTGTTTTTCAGATTGGTAGTTGCTCCCTCCCCACTCTTTGAGGATTTCATTGGGGGGGGGGGAGGAAATTGTGTAAGATACTGCCCGAGGATGAATCATTTGCAAAAATTTGATTCCTGCATAATGAAATCCCACCAGGGTGATCCTGTCTGTTGCTTAAAAGTCAAATTCCTAACCGCAGCTTTAAATTGCACTCAGTCGTTGAGAGGTCATAAAAAATGTTTCAATAAATACATCTCAGAGGAGAACTTGGCACGGGGGAAGAAAACACATTTCTTCACAGTAGCCCATATATTTGGGTCACTGATGAAAAATGGGAGGTCACACATCAGAGAATTATGACTTGCTGCTGGTCATATTTTTCGAAGTCAGAGGTCCATAAATACATCTCGTAACCTGAGTTAGTTTGTCCTATGAGGACAAGCAAATGGGGCAAGGTTTTTGTTTAACATCCCCCCTTTTCAAAGTAAAACTCCTTTTGCAATAGAAGAGTCAAGACAAGAGAACCATCTCTGCATGTTTGCAAACAGGAGGACAGCCAGGTTTAACTGATTAATCAGAGCAACTGGTGTACAAAACTTCGGTAGACTAAAAGAGTGCTCCAATTAATCAGCTAGTTGTGTTTTTTTTTAAATGACCCAACACAAGTAATGTTTACTTTCCAGTTAGTCATTACAAAAAGTCTGTAACTAAGAAATGGTGCCAGACTCCTCATGTCTTTTCTGCCATGTCTTTCAGATTATAAGCCAGAGGGCAGAGACTGTTTTATCGCTGACATTTGCAAGATGCTCTGAGAATCCCTTTTCTCTCTGAGTGTGTTTGAAGAGGAGGGGTAAAAATGCTGCAAATAAACAAATACCTACTAACCTGCACATGGCAAACTCCCCTTCTCTCTCACACAGGAGGGAATTCATCTAAGACACTGCCTACAACAGCATACACTAGAAGAGCTATATAGCTCAGTGGTTTGATCCCGACATCCTATAGTGGAGTGGCAAATTCAGAAGTGCAGGGTCCCTTCATCATAGTCACAACCACACCCTCTTCCCCCTTTTTTCTTTTGCTGCTGGGTTGAGAATGAGATCCTTGTTAAATGGCTTCACCCACAACAACAGATATCTCTAGGAGCCAATAAGCATGAAAGGGGAGTGTTAGCTACTAAGAAGAGTCTTCTCAGGAGATGACCCACCTCCTTTCACTCTGATTGGCTCCAATCAGCAGGAAAGGACAATATAGTTTGTTAGAAGACTCTTCTCGGTGGCTCACACACTTCCCTTTCATGCTGATTGGCTCATAGGATGCTGGAGACATAAAGACCCTGCTCCCAAAAAAGTAAGGGGTTTAAGACCCCCAAGTCCTTGAACAACTACCCCTCTCCTGGCATCTCCAGATAGGTCTGGGAAAGACTGTTGTCTGAAACCACGGAGAGCTCACCTGCCTTCCTGCCTTCCTACTTACAACCAGTCCTGGCTGGGCCAGCCTTAGGGGTAGGCGAGCTGTGTGTTTGCCCACAGTGCCCAGCTGGGCTGAGGGGGGGGGCACCCAGCTGCCTGCCAGTCATTTTTGTTGAAAAGCGGGGCAAGAGCAACTCCTGTTTGGGTTCTTTTGTGTATATTCCAGAAGGGAGATAGTCAGGGTCCTCCAGCTGGCTAGGCTTGCCTACCTTTACCTGTGCTCTTCTCTACCTAACTTCCTTCTGTTGTAAACTGATATGCTCAGAGAAGCTGACCTGCCCCTCCTTCCTTTGTCTTCTTTTTCGACTGTGCAAGTAGAGAGGAGACCTCTTTGTCTTTGCTTTCTCTCCTGAGCCATGAGAGCAATACCCAAGTCTGGGCATTGTGCCTCCAACTTACAGAGTTAGTTAGAACTAGGCATGCGTTTCCTGTCTGCTATGCATTTCTATAAATAAAGTAGCTTTTCTTATTTTACTAAGTCTTAAGTTTCAGTGATCTAAATGCAGGGTAAAAGCCTGCTACTTAGGTAAATACCCCCTGGCACACATGCAGCTCAGACCGCTGAGTATCTCTGCATATATATTTCCATAACAATTTTGAAAAAGGACATGCATAAAAAAATACTTTTTAGTCTTTTCTGAATTGCTGAACAGACATTCTGCTGGGCAACAGAGTGAGTGAGGCTGCATTCCACCACAACTTTACTTGGGAGTTAGCACCATTTAACAGGGTTAGGAGAGGTACCAAAAATGCAAATTCTAGTACTACAGCCTTTTCTACAGACAGGTTTGCTTTTATATCTTGCATTTGTTCAGGGGAGGGAACGTTTGGTGGATTCATACCCCTTTATTCCATCCTCCGTGATGGCAGGCAGACCCTCCCATTGCATTCACCACTTAAGATGAATACCCTGAGACACAGAGGCAATTGAGATGAAGGCTGCTCTTCCTTGCTGACTCAACCAGAAAGTCTATGGATAACTGAATGTGTTGATCACATGAGTATGTGCAGATTTCTAAACTGCTAGATTCTGCATTTGCAGCAGGTAGGCAGACTTAAATTCTTGATTTTCCCAGGATACCTGTGTGGTGTCCTTCATTGGCTAAGAACAATGGAAGGCAGGAACAGGCTGATTTCTCACAAAATGGGCAGAAAACTGCCTCCATGTTTTGCCTTGTATCTCTGGATCCACAAGGGCTAGAGACTTTTTTTTAATGAAAACTGGTAATCTGGGCTGCCTAATGGGCTAAGCAGGCACCAGATAGCATGGCTAGAATCCGGGTAAAACCTGGCTAACTGGGCAATATGGTAACCCTATTCTAGGACCAGTAGTGGCAAATCCAGAAGTTCAGGGTCCCTTCAATATAGTCACACCATGCCACAGCACAACCATGCCCCCTTTCCCTCAACTCCCTTGCTTTATCTGACATTCATGAGTTCATACTCTGCTACAATAGACATTCCTAGGAGCCCATCAGCATGAGGAGGATGTGTGTTAGCTAGGGAGAAGAGTCTTCTCAGTGGCTGGCTCACCTCATTTCACTCTGATCGGCTCCAATCAGCACGAAAAGGCAACAATTCTTTTCAGAGGCTAACATTCTCCCTTTTCATGCTGATTGGCTCATCCATAGGGACCTGGCTGGGACTCTGCTCCCAAAAAAGTAACTGGTCTATGACCTCCTGCATTCCCAGACAACTACATCCTTGCAGGAGATCCTCCCTGCTCCTCAACCTGTGGAGTGTCTGGTCTGTCCTCCAAGGACTCAGGCTCTGCCACCAAGTCAGGGCTAGGCATGACACAAGTACCTAGTGGTCCAGGATTGGCCCAAGACATCTTATTGCCTGAGGTGAAGGACAAGATGCCCCCCCCCAAATTCTATGTCAGAGTCCAACTGGACTGGCAGTTGACTCTTACTTCAATGCTGGCAATGCGACTTGAGGGCAGCAGGGCAGCTTGGGGGTACAGAGCTGACTAGCTTTAGGAGGGTGAATGGGGAGGGGTGCTACTATGCCCTGTTACCTGCAACCTGAGGCAGTTGCCTCACTTTCAGCAATGGTAGGACCAGCCCTGCAATGGTCTGACAATGGTATAAGGCAGCTTTCCATGCATCTAACATCAAAGAAAGTCCTTTCTGGGTTTGTTTCAGAACAATTGGTTTACCTGGATGCAAATTTAATCAATTAATCAGTTGGCTCAGATTTCTTTAACTGAGTGACAGCTATAGCAAGCACAGTTTGTAACCATAACACTTTGCATAGGTAGGTGTCCTCTTAAAAAGTCTTAAGCCACATCCACACTATACATTTAAAGTACTTTAAGGCCACTTTAAGAGCCCGGGCTTTCCCCAAAGAAACCTGGGAACTGTAGCATGTTAAGGGTGCTGAGAGTTGTTACGAGACCCCTATTCCCCTCAGAGAGCCACAATTTTCAGAGTCCCCTGCGAAGAGAGATTGGTTGTTAAACCACTCTGGGACTTGTAGCTCTGTGAGGGGAATAGGGGCCACCTAATAATGCTCAGCACCCTTCACAAACTACAGTTCCCAGGTTTCTTTGGGGAAAGCCATGACTCTTAAAAGGGGTATGATAATGCTTTCAATGCATAGTGTGGACATGGCCTTAGCACACACCTAGTTATGCAATGGGTGATGCGACCCCTACTCTCCAGTGCGTGATGGTTAATTCCAGCCCGCTTTGTTTTGAGGGTGTTTCAGAGTCTGCAAACAAGCCATAGCCTCCAGTCAGCTGAGACTCCAGGCAGACTATCCAGGGCGATGGCTTTCATCCGGAAGGTTGAAATCTTGAAACCAGCATCCTTTGTACGGGTATGTAAAACAAGCACTATATGCGATAATACTGACTCATCACCCAGTAGTCATTAGCGAATATTCTATTTTCTGTCAATAAATGGAATTTAAGCACTTAGTAGCTAAGCTTCTTAAAATTCATAGCTGATGAGGGAGCAATTAAGAGAGGATTTTAATGAATACCCATAAACTCTTGACAGTTTCTTCCAGGAAGAAAGCGCCATTGCTCGCTCGCTTAGTAGGCTCAGCTTTTTTAATATTTTAATTTGGGATATTGTTCAGACGGATCAATGGCAATGAAACACTATTAAAGAGAAAACCCTTATCTTTCGGGCTAATTATGCTAATCTTTTACCCATTATCTCAGCTGTTCCAAACTGGGAGAGCCAGCATGGTGGAATGGATAGAGGGAAAAGCTGAGTTCAAATCCCTGCTGAGTGTCAAAACTCCCTGCTGATCTTGGGCCTTGCCTACCTCACAGGTCTGTTGTGAGACAGCTCACCCTGAACTCTTTGGAGAAAAGGCACAATACAAATAGAGAGGGGAAAATGAATAAATCAGACTTCTTTATTGTAATGTGAAATTGCTTCGAGGTGCTTCATAGGAAGGGATTCATAAATGAAAATAATAATAATAGTAGTAATAATAATGTTCTTTGATGCTCAGTCCTAGAATCTGCTTTGAAAGACAGGGTCTTGCTTTGAAAGATATGAAATAATAAAAAGGCATAGAGCGTGAGCTGAGAATATCTTTCTGTCACCACTATGCAATTTATTTATTTCATATCACACCCTTCCTCCTGAAGGAGCCCAGGGCACCAAGCACATCAGCAAAACAACAACAATAAGCATTGGAAAAACAATTAGAAGATTCTAAAACAGTTATAGATAAAAACATTCTTTATCCCGTGATCTCTGGGCTGCCAGGAACAGTCTCCTGCAGCCACCAAATGCTTGGCTAAACAGGAGTGTTGTCAAATTTCTGCTAAAAGGCAATAATGAGGGAGTCAGACACATCTCACCGGGGAGTGCATTCCACAAATGGGGAGCCACCACTGAAAAGGCCCTGTCACAGGTCAACACCAACCATCAAAGCCTCACCTGCTGTTTGTAGGGTCTGAGTTGGTTGATAGCAATCGCTGCCAATTCCCCCCACAAATAGGGGGGTTAAGGAACCGGTTTTGTAGGTCGAACAAAACGGTCTCCTAGCAGCACAGCTAATGGCCAGGGATGATGGGAGTTGTAGTCCAACAACATCTGGAAAGCCACAGGTTGGGGAAGGCTGATGTATACGAACAGAGCATGAACGCTCTACTTATATATATGAACTTACACACAGGAGCCCTATGCAAAGTCAGACCACTGAACCATTAAGCCCCGCACGGTCTATTTTGACTGGCAGCTGCTCTCTGGTACAATTTGTTCCTGGCCCTGCTAGCTAAGATCCTTTTGAAGGGAGAGATGTTTGAGATTTAACCTGGAGTCATGTGTGAACAAAGGTATATGCTCTATATCTAAGCTAGCCTTCCCAAAGCCGGTGCCCCTCCAGATGTTTTAGACAACTCCCATCCTCCCCGTCCATTGGCTATGCATGCTTGGGATGATGGGAGTTGTAGTCCAAATCTGGAAGGCACCAGGCTGGAGAAGCCTGCTCTTAATAAAAGTTTATGAACAAGGAATTAGGAATGGGTGAATATGTCAGTTCCAGATTCTTATTTTTCCAGTCTTAAATTCAGTTTGCCACTTTCCCGATCAGTTTACTTTTTAAATAGAAAAATCTTCAGAAATGTTGCCAGCATTGTAGTGCGTGCTTTTCCTGATATATATATTTGTATACAGTTTTGCCATATAAGCCATTATCTCCCAATATAAGGCATATTTGGGTGTTATTTTCACAAATACGTGCATTTTGAATGTGCAATTTCCCCCAGATATGCATTTTTGGACACATTATTTGGACGGAGAACTGCACTGCAAAATTCAGTGCAGTGTGAATTTTGAAGGATTGGTGTGTTTTTGCTTTGCATATTGTTCTGGGAATCGTGAATTAAAATGCAAAGGAACCAATTTTCCCCCACATCCCTACCAGAGATAGACTTGCTTCTCCTTGTATTTGTCTCACTGTTAAAAAAAAAAGAAAAAAAAGACAAACCATTGGCCCTTGCCACCTCTTGTGGACTTTCTGACCAACATCTTCAGAATGCAAGTGGGGCACAGCAGAACTTGTGGCCATCATTCCACTTGCCCATGCTATTCCCTGAGCAAGAATTTCGTGGCACGGATGACTTTTCGGTGACCTTTTGTTGTCAGTCATTCCCTCCGTTTGGAAGGTTTGTTTGTATGCTGAATAAAATACAACAAACTCTCTGTGCCTTTGGCGAGAAGGAAATTGGCTGTCTTGAATCCCAGCCGTGCCTATGGACCTTCGCTACTGGCACGGCGCTTGTTTGCTGTTGCATGGTTCTCTTCCCCCCTGATCCGGTTGCATGAAGGCAAACTTGGACATCCACAAGACTTTGTTACTTAGTGCTCCTGACTCCCAAAGACCTCTGCACGCCACACAGTAAATTCAGGTGGGGATTTGATTCAAATGGACAATTGACTTTTTGCTTCATGCCTATTTCAAAGGGCTGAAGCGGAGAGGCAGGCGCTGGTACACTCTGAAGCCATCTGGGGCATCTGGTGACCTTTCACTGGCCTTGATTTGTAATCAACAATTTTGTGAATTTCAAATCACATCAGAATCACAGTGTGTAAAAAACTGTCAGTTTACCAACCACTAAACATGCAGTAAGTTGCCCTCTGGGGGTTCAAGATACCATGATACTCCCCCCTTCCAGACTGTATTTTCCACGTGCTGTAATACCAGAAACCTAGAGAGAGTCTCAGGAACATTCAACTGTATCACTTCTCGGTCAGGTGATGCTTTCCTGAACAACACATGGGAGATGGAGGGATACATGCAATATATATTTTTTCTTTTTTAAATCACATTGGATCCATATGGATCTATAACATCTGCCCTTTAACATAATGACTGAGTGAACACACTCCTATTTTTAAATACCAGTTTGCTTGCAACTTAAAATGCACACCCTGTTTCAAAGGATCGGGAAATACATGTGAAGCTTGCATGGGGAAGCAACCTTTTTCTGTTGGTAAAGCTAAGAGCTTCTGTGTGGGACTGCCATGCATTCCCCATGTTTCAGCTCATATATATTCATTGCTTAGGGACACCAGTTAGCTGATTGGTTTTATACACTTGAGGCTACCCACATTCCTATTTAAAACCAGTCCTTTCTTTGGAATCATGAGAACTAGAGTCTTATGGGAAAGACCAAAGCTCAGTATAGAACAGGTTATTGGGGGAGAAAATCAATACACTATAAAATGGTAAGTGGGGAGGGGAGAAGGGCCATAGCTCAGTGGCAGAACATCTGCTTTTGTTGAGAATGTCCCAGATTTCCAGATAGGGCTGGGAGAGACTCCTGTCCGAAATTTGAGAGAGCTGCTGCTAGTCAGTGTAGACAACACTGAGCTAGACGGACCAATCTGACTCAGTTTAAGGCAACTTCCTGTGTTCCTATGATTAATGTTGGTTAGGTCGGAGCCAGTGTGGTGTAGTGGTTAAGGTGTTGGACTACAACCTGGGAGACCAGGGTTCAAATCCGCACATAGCTATGAAGCTCACTGGGTGACCTTGGGCCAGTCACTGCCTCTCAGCCTCATGAAAACCCTATTCATAGGGTCGCCATAAGTCAGAATTGACTTGAAGGCAGTACATTTACATTTTAGGTAGGAGGCAAACAACTGAACTGGTTCAGCCATAACACTGAAAGTAACTCATGAGCTTGAAGGCGCCAATGAAAAATGGAAATGGACTGCCTTCAACTCGATCCCAGCTTATGGCGACCCCATGAACAGGGTTTTCATGGTAAGGGGTATTCAGAGGGGGTTTCCCATTGCCTCCCTCTGAGGCAGAGAGGCAGTGACCGGCCCAAGGTCACCCAGTGAGCATGGCTGTGTGGCAATTTGAACCCTGGTCTCCCAGGTCATACTCCAACACTCTAACCACTACACCGCACTGGCTCTCACTCCAATGAAATGGCAGAATTATTAGCAGACAAAAGAGCCGTACCTCAGTGGCAGAGCATTTGCTTTGCATGCAGAAGGACCCAGATCCAATCTCCAGGTAGAGCTGGGAATTGCTCCCTGCCTGAAATCCTGCAGAGCTGCTGCTGGTCAGAGGAGACAATATTGAGCTAGATAGGCCAGTAGTCTGAGTCAGCACAAGACGGCTTCCTACATTCCGCTAATGCTTATAAAAATTATAATTATTATACCAAACCTTCTTCTTCTTCTTCAGTGATAATGATCTTCATGATGATGATGATGATTTGCAATCTTTTTGTTTCCCTGTCCCTCTCTTTTTCCTCCATAGAAAGCAAGAAAAGGCCGGGGGGGGGGGGAAGTAGTAGTTTTGTCAGCACTCCTGTTTCTTTTGTCGTTTTCTTCTTCTCAGAAGTCTTTGCTTCTTTTATCCTAATCCCAGTCATGCATGAGGGAGCAGTTGTGCCCCTCGTGTTTCTCTCGTCTGCTGGTTTTGAATCGGCAGGGCTCATCCTTTGTCCTCTTTATTTTCGGAACACAGAAAAGGTAAAAGAGTAGGAACAGCGATTGAAACTCTTAAGAAGAGTAACCTTCGATAGTTATTTAGATTTCATTCATTTTTGCCATGTTGGTAATTATGAAAGGGCCATGGCAATTATAAAAGAAAAGAGAGAGAAAGAGGAGTTTGCACCAACTTAGAAAACTTTACAGAGTCTATGCAGTTCAAAACAAACACATCAGCAAATTTCTGAGGGAAGGTAAATGACATGCACAAGCTCTGCCACTGCTTTGTGTGGCTTTTCTTTGTAATCGTCGTTTTATGACTCAGGCCTATTTTTCTTTTAAACCATCAAACTGCTTGTTTAAGATGTTCCCAAGCTGGAATATTCTATGTTTTACCATTATGGAGCAACTTCTAACCAATAATTGGCAGCTACAACTTTATAACGCGCAGACCGGTCTGTTCAGCTGGTCTTGCTTGCTTCCACGCACCTGACTTTGGGAAGCATTTAACATATGAATACAAAATTATGCCCAACCACATCTGTTTCTTTCATCTCCGGAAAAAAAAAATCCCCCCTGAAATCTTTTATGATTTTGGTATTTTTCCTCAACTGCAATCATCCCTCCCCTCTGGCACCACTGTGTACTTGTTCCCTGGTTGCCATGGTGAATCTACAGGCCTGAAATTTTTCACAAGCCCTTAACTATGAAGTGTTTTTTTGGAGGGGGGGAGATGAAAAAACAAACCCTGTTTTGATTAATTTTTCTCCTTCCACTTCCACTTTCTCTCTCACACACTTAAAAACTAGTTTTTCTTTTGCGCCCCCTCAACTCCTTGATTTATGGCAGGCTGCTGTCGCTTAAAGTGATGTGCATCTTCAAATCTCTCCTTTCTGCCCCTGATGCGAAAGAAGACAGGGGAATGTAAAAGGAGAAAGAGGAGGAGAAGAAGGACAAAAAGAACCTCTCTGAGCCATGCAAGTCAAGCTCAAAGGCTTGGTTATTGTCGCTCGCCGTTTTTCTGCTCTCTGTGGTTGTCGGCCTAATTCAAAGTAATTCAAGGCCCTCAGTGGGGGCAGTGCTGAGCACCCCAGGAAATTATGATAGCAAAAGTCTTCCTGTAGCTTTCCGAGCTGGGCATTACAAAGTGCCTTGGGCTGCGGTTACCTGAATAGGGTTGAATTAGACCAGACAACCGCATCATCCCACTTCTTAATCTATTAGAGCGATATACAAGTGGCAATTGTTGATTGCAAAAGTGGGATTAAGGAGCTCTTCAAGGGAATTGATTTTCTTGTGAGAACAAAAAATAAAGAGAGAAGGGGGTGGGGGCAGAGAAAAGGAGAAAGCCCAGCCAGGGAAGTTTGGTGAATGAATTCCCTTCCAAATGTAAGAATTTAAGCATCAGGGAGAGGGTCCCCCTCCTCTCCATCCCATGGGGCATGCAGGTGAGAGAACGATTGAGAAGGAAGGGAATAAATGACTGGAAAAGTCTGAAAGTAGAGAAAACTTGTTAAAAGGAAGCTAGATGGAGTTTTGTTTGGCCACAAGGCTTAGCTGAATTCTTGAATCCTTGCAGTTCCCTTGAACTCAGCTATTCATATTCTTCCTGGTATGATAGCAGAAAGAAAGCAGGACGGTGTGATCTGTTGTTGTCTTGGGCTTACCTATGTTTGAAACTGGCTGGTTTTGAATAATCTGTGCAGGAGCAAAAACCCCAAACAAACAAACCAGGAGGGTGAATGTCTGATTTCATGTTATAATTTTGAGTGGAAGCTTTGCTGCCTAGCAACTTTGCTGCCTAACAAAAAGCGTTAAACAGTGTTTTGATTCCTTGAATAGCAAATTTGGGGTGTTTGTGCCTTCAGAATGATGCCCCCTAAAATGCAATAAAATGGACTGATAGGCAGAGAGAACTCTCTCTCTCTCTCAAGATGCGAAAACAACATGCAGACTAGCCACAAAAACATCCCCAGTGAGCGTCTGCACAACAAGTCCAATAATAAAATGATTGTGAGTGGCTTGTCCACAATTAATTGATGGAAATAGCTTGGTGGTACAACATCTGGTCTGCATGCAGAAGATCCCGGGTTCAATCCCGGGTTCAATCCCGGGTTCAATCCCGGGTTCAATCCCTGGCATCCCCAGGTAGGGCTGGGAGAGATTCCTGTCTGAAAACCTGGGGAGCTGCTGCCTGTCAGTGTAGACGATACTGAGCCATGTGGACCAATGGTTGACTCAGTATAAGGCAGCTTCCTCTTTCCTCCTTTGTGTGTGTGTTCCTGGGCACTGGTATCTCTCTCCTCTAGGGATGGAAGGATCTGTCCATTTCAGTTCCCTCCATTTCTCATTTTTCCAGTCTTAAATTCAGTTCTGCACATTTCTGTACCAATCTGCATTTTAAAAAAAATCTTCATGGAAATTCAGCATTTTAGTGTGAATTTCCTGTAATGAACACATTCTTGTGTGCAGTTTTGACTAGTGTGCACAAGTTTGCAATTAATTTCTCCTGATATAATGCACTATTGCATGCTAGTTTTGCTAATATATTCATTTTTATGCACATTTTCCCCTAGTATATATATTTTGTGTAGACATTGGTTGGTTGGAGAACTACATTTCAAAATTTGAGCAATTGCAAATTTGGAAGGATAGCTGTGTTCTGGTTCTCATATCGTTTTGGAAAGTGCAAATTTATAGGTTTGACTTCAAATGTGAACTGAACCAAATTGTTCTCCCATCCCTTCTCTCCTACATGCTCGATGCACTGGGCCTGTCATCCAACCTGCTTCCTCAGCCATCAGCTTGCTCTAACTGCCATCTACAACTTGAGAGCTGTCACTGCCCTTCCAGGAGTGAGCGGCTCATGGTTGTGATGGTGCTTTGAGAATCAGCAGGGTTAAGAACAGATGGAGGTGGCATTATATTAAATTCTTATTTATTACATTTCTATCCCGCCCTTCCTCCCAGAAGGAGCTCAGGGTGGCAAATATGGCTGGCGCAAGGTCAAGGCACCAACACCCCCGAAAGTCACCCTACTTCCCATGTTATGATGCCAGTGTGCTGCATGTGCATGACATGGAAGCCTGTGCCAGCTGCAGGAGGGGATGTTGTCTGGGAGGGTGGTGGAGCATCTGCTCCATGATCAGCATCGGGGTGTGGGGCTCCACAATCCAAAACTGTCATGGATCGTGGAGCTCCACCCTCCCAGCCCCAGCCTGTAGATCTAGGCAGGGCCCCCTCAGGAGCGGCTGGGGCCCTCAGGCCTGTGCCCACCTGGCTGCCCACCGGGCCTGGCAGCAAACAAGGGACAAAACACTAAAAACATCTTAAAACATCTAAAAACCAAACATCTTTAAAATATCAGGGTTTTTTTTATATAAAAAAAGCAACATCTTTAAACATATCTTAAAGAGCAATACCAAATCGGACACAGTACTGGGACAAGGTCTCAACTTAAAAGGCTTGCTGAAAGAGTAAGGTCTTCAGTAGGTGCTGACAATTTAACAGAGATGGCGTCTGTCTAATATTTAAGGGGAGGGAATTCCACAGGGTCGGTGCCACCACACTAAGCTCTGCTTCCTATGTTGTGTGGAGCAGACTTCCTGATAAGATGGTATCTGCAGGAGGCTGTCACCTGCAGTTATAATTATAGTTTAATTAAGTTATAATTATAACTAAAATTGTTTACTGTGTATGCTCACCAAGATCCTGCTGTGATCTTCTGTTGCAGAGCAATCCTATGCATGTTTACTCAGAAGCAAGTCTCAATCCTATACAAAGTACTCTTTATGCTGCTGAAAGCTATATATTTCCTGATTTCCTGATGTGAGACAATTAGGAAAAGGAAACTGCTCTCAGAACTTGAAATGGGGTTTAGATATTGCTTGGGGGCCAACAAATCTTGTCAATCACAACCCTGACTTCTTCACATTGGTTGGCCGGCTCTGTCAAGGCCTGGGGAGGGAGTCAGCTTGGACCGTTGATCTGGTTGTGTCCTGCAGGTGGCAGCACACCCAGTGGAAGAGCAGAGGTTGGGGAAATGATCCTGATTTGGAGCAACAGGACGAACCAAAAAGGCAAGCTGCTGTTCCAAGGAGAAATGCGCTTGTTTCTTTGACAAGGAATTCAATAGCAATTAGGGCTGCAGACTTTTAAGGCGATAGTCATGCTAAAGAAGACCCATTGATGTCAATGGACTTCTACAACTCCACTGATTTCAGTGGGCCTGCTCTGAGTATGGCTTTGTGGTATGTCAGCCTTTGGGTCCCCAGATGTTGTTGGGCTACAACTCCCATCAGCCCCAGCCAGCATGGCCAATGGTCAGGAATGATGGGAATTGCAGTCCAGCAAATATCTGGGGACCCAAAGGCTGGGAAAGGCTGTAATGTACAGCACTCTTCCAGTGCAAGCCCAGCTGTGTCTACTCAGAAGTAAGTCCTGTTGAATTCAATGGAGCTCACTCCCAGGTAAGTGGGGTTAGAATTGCAACCTTAGTCAAGTAGTCAATTCGGTCATCCCAAGGGACACATTCCCTTCTGGGGGTCACCATGCCAGTGGTGGGATGGACAATTAATATACTTTTCCCCTTTGTACAGGAGGCTGGTAGCTGCAACCACACACTTTCCTCTCTGTCCTCCATCCTGGCCAGCAAGAAGCATGATCAGAGTTCAAGGGCACATCTCAGCCATGCAAAAACACTCAAAGAGGATGTGAGAATGTTCAAGGCAGATGGGAAGCCCAGGGGAAGAGGATGTGGCTCGGGAGGGAGTGGGTGCCGGGGAGAATGCCAAGGGCCAGATAGAGAGGCTTGCTTAATTAACTAACTAACAAACTAACTAAATTTATATCCTGTCCTTCCTCCCAGAAGGAGCCCAGGGTAGTAAACAAAAACACTAAAAGGACTCTAAAACATCTTAAAAGCAAAAGACTTTAAAACATATTAAAACAGAACATCTTTAAAACAACTTTTTAAAAAAACCCTTTAAAAACATCTTAAAAGCAATTCCAGCACAGACACAGACTAGGATAAGGTCTCTATTTAAAAGGCTTGTTGAAAGTGGAAGGTTTTCAGTAGGCGCCGAAAATGGGAGAAAAAGAACTTAAAAACAGACATACACCCAGAGACGCACATCTTCACAAAGCCGCTGGCTAGAGTGTCAGTCTAGGGCCTGCATGAAGCTCACTGGGTGACCTTTGGCTAGTCAGAAGAGGCATCCCTTCCTTAGAATGCTTCTCCTAAGACAACACTTGCCTCCTGCAGGTTGTGTAAGCAGTTACATCAGTTTTTTTTAACGTATTAATTTATCATTACATTTACAGTTATACCTGCCTTTCCTCCAAGGAGCTCAGTGTGACAGACATGGGCCTCCCCATTTCAATTTTAACCTCACAACAATGTCTCTAGGATGAGAGACAGTGACTGGCACAAGGTCATTTGCATTTTTACACACACCTTCCCCTAATACATGCATTTTTGTATACAATTTTTGGTCGAAGAACTGCATCGCAAAATTTGGAAGAGTGCGCATTTTGAAGGACAGTTGTGTTTCAGTCTGCATATTGTTTGAGGGAGTGTAAATTCGGTAGGTTTGCATTACAATGCAAATGGAACCAAATTTCTCCCCTATCCCTAACCTGGGTTAAATGAAACAAGACATTGGAGTTGGCATTGGGTTGGTCCTGTAATGGAAGGGACTTAACCCTCCCCCCCCATGCCACCTCCTCAATGGCTACTTTTTCAGACAGTTACAACAATACTTTATCAGGCAGTCAGACATACTTTTAGTGTATGTACTCACCTTTTCTTTTGTCCCATCGATATTGCTAGTCAATAAGGTTTTGTAGATTTTTAGAGCACCACCAAAAACATCAAAAGCTATTTGACCAGAGATTACAGTGGAGCTGAAAAAAGAACAAGTATGCACACCATGAGCAGTGATGGCTCTGCCATGTGAATCTGAAAGTGCTGTTGTTGGTTTCCCAACGAAGGACATTTGGAGGGGGCAGTGAGGGTATTTGCAGGGGATGGTGAGGCCATTTGCAGGGGTAGGGAGGGCATTTGCAGAGGGCAGTGAGGGCATTTGCAGGGGAGACTTGGCATGCAGGAACTAATCCACCACACACTGATACTTTCTGCAGATGCCCATTTCCCAGTTGTTTTATCCTCCATCCTTGATGGGTCTGGAATCCAAAATGGGCCCAGCCGAGTGTGTGTATGTGGTGTGTGTGGTAGCTTAGAGTCCAAGTGCAGATGGAAATTGATGTACATTAAGCATCTTCCTTCCCCCTAATAATTCTCCCATTCACATATGCCCGCTCCTGTATTCACATTACGTTGACAAACAAGACTTTGCAAATTGTGTTTGCTGAAATTAGCTTATGCTTTCCATGAGTCTTTGTGTGTGTGGGGGGGGGGTCTGGGGAGTAGGTGATGCGCAGCTTTGTGACTTTATAGAGAGCGATGCATCGGTTTGGCCTACAGAAGAATATTATGGCCTGCCTAAGCAACATTTCTGTGAGAATTTGCTTGCTAGGCGCTATTGTCTTGATTTCCCAGATTGCCGCTGCCCCCCAATATTTTAATTTCCGACAACGGCATGAGGCTTCGGCGCGGCACTTTTGTCCAGGGCACCATCAATTATGTCCTAAGACATTAATTTACTTTTCAGGGTTCCGCCCCCTCCCCTCTGCCGGCCGTGCCTCCTCTTTCCTCTCCTTCAGTGTTCTGACTTTGAACAGGTTTAATTCAGCGGCTGTCTGCTAAGCTCTGCAGAAAAGAACAATGCCTTCTGATCTGCCTTTTATGGTTTATTGGGAACTGGTGGTCCGCACTGCAGCTTTGGCCGGTGATTAACCAGAGTGAAAACAAAGTACACAAGGCTAAGTTGATGTTGGAGAAGAACGGAGCCCACTTCATTAAGGCCTTAAGAGGGAACCTTTTCTTCCCCACCACTTGTTCGAAACTTTTCAGGTCTCAATTTAATCACGTAATTCTCTCTTAAGTAGCAAGAGAATCTTGCTGCACAGCATGGGGTCTTTGGCCAGGATGACAACTTGGAAAGATAAATTATATATAAATATCTTCATGGCTGTGGTCAGAGGAAACTGTTCTGAGTTTGTTGGGCATTCGAACAAATGGGGCTCGTTTTTGTACAAGGATGTTTCAGGCATTCTGTGAATGTCCTTTTCTTTTTTTAAAAAACGCCTCTTTGAAACAGATGCAAAGCAATCAGATTTGTGCCTTTTCTTTGCCCTATTTTCAATCAACACTTGGAACAGAGAAAACAAAAAGGACCTTTAAGCAATGGCCTGGAACACTAAAATTAGGGCTGTTGTCACCCGAGTAGAGAAATCCTCGTGGATCAATTGCATGATTCACTTAATTAATTAAATTTGCATATGAGTGAAAATTATACTTCCAAAACAAAGTTCCTGATTATCTTTTTCAAGGACACACACATGCTAGACACTGTCTTAGAAAGAAGAGGCATTCCTTCTGGTGTGAGATAGAAAGTGGAATGTGTGTCCTAACAGAGTACCTGCAGCTCGGTTTATGTGCAAAAACATTTTGAAAAAAGACGATGCCACGCTTTCCATCTTCTCAGCTTATTATTCATTGGCTATGAAGGATTGACATTCAACAGAGCTAAGGATCTAGAATGACACTTAATGAGACTGGCCAGCATAGGGGAACATTGTGATGGTATAACTGAAGTATTTTGAATTATTGAAATATTTAGCTTGCCTGATCCTGACAGGTTGACTTAATGCAGGGGTTGGCAAAAGGTAGATCAGGATCTACTGGTAGTTCTTTGTCTGATTTGCAGTAGATCAGCAAGTGTTTCTGACTCCCAATAATTTAACAATAGTAAGAAAAATGGCAAGATTAAAAAAAAAAAGAATTCTCTACCTTGACTGGCCTTGTGAGAGTCACTTTCCTTGTAAAATATGAATATTAATTGGTTGCCTTTGACCAGATTTTTGTGCAGTTCTGCTGGAGGACTGTGGAGGTTTATGTTCACATCCCTAAGTTGTAGTACGTAGATCTGTCCTCATATGTACAGGTTTCTCTAGGGGATGGCTTATGGGGCACAGCAGATAATTGACCCCACCCACGGAGCCACAATTTTGCATCTGGTTCTGGATGATGGATGTTGGAGTTGTAGGTCTACACAGGGCACTTGGTCACACACCTGATCCATCTGCGTCTCTTCCTGTGCCCTCTTGTTGCCATGGATCCAGATCCTACACCAGATACCACATTCACCCTGGAATCACAGAAGATGAATAGGCTTACTTTGGGCTCCTCCAGACAACTTTAATTTTATTATTTCTTTATCTGGAGCATTTGTACCTCACTCTTCAGCCAAAAAGATTCCCAGAGTGGGCTTACATACATACAGTCAATTAAAATAAGACATGACTGTTGCTGTCTGCAGTCTTATAATTAGTGTTTTCATCTGTTAGTAGTGATTATGATTTATTATATTAGTTGTTTTAGGTTATATAGATGTTTAAGATATTTTAAAATGCTTTGAATTACCTTGAATGTGTAATTTGTTTTTTATGATTAATGTTAATGTTTAAGATGATTTTTTTCAAATGTATTGTTTTAAATGTATAGCTTGGGTGTTTTTTTTACAACACTGTAAACCGCTTAGAGGCTTCTTTTGAAGTATGAAGCAGCATATAAATTAATTAAATAAATAAATATAATCTGGGGGGGAAGTGACACACAAGGGGAAAGGGACAGGTTGGGAAGAGGAAAAAAGCAAACTCAGGCACCAATTCTTAACAGTGCTTCTTATAATGACCAGCTGGCATAGAAACAGTTCAGGGGTAGGAGGAGCCTGGTGGAGCTGATGCCCCTTTGGGGAAGGGCCGTAGCTTAGCGGTGGAGCATCTGTTTTGCATGCAGAAGGTCCCAGCTTCAATCCCCAGCATCTCCAGGTAAATGTGAGAAAGACTCTTGCCTGAAACCCTGGAGAGCCACTGCCGGTCAGTGTAGACAATACTGAACTAGACGGACAAACACTTATGACTTATGTTCCTAATAAGCTCTGCTTCTCATCTATCTCACTGAGGCAGCCTGATGGAATAGCTGCTGCCTGGTGACAGTAGAAGCAGAGGAGGATTTTGCTACTGAGGAACTTTCCTGCTTTGTTCAGCAATCATCTTGATTTCCTTGCACAAATCTTACACAGAGTCTAGATGATCTCTGCTTTTTATTAAGCGTTTCTTCAAATTTGTTTATGGGGTGGTTATATGACAAGCACTCCTCCTGATTTTTGTTAGTCATTCATTCAGCCTATGTTTTGAATGCATTTCCCCATCACTTTCCAGACGGCAAAAAGCCAGTTTGTTTTTAAGTGGATTTCTTTTCCTAAGGCGGTAGAGCGCTTGAATCCACTTCAATTGTGTAAATGTAAATTCCAGGTATGTGCTTGAAACTTACAACCTGAAAGCACAAATAGCTTACTGGTGGGGATGGAGGGTTCTGTCAATTTCTGTTCTTTTGGTTGCCCATTTTTCCATTCTTAAGTTTGGTTCTCCGCATTTCTGCAGCAATTTGTGATTTCTTTTTAATCCTCATGAAAATTATTTGGCATTTTAGTGCGAATTTCTCTTAATAAACACATTTTTGCCTGCAGTTTTGACTAATGCACACATTTTTGCAAGCCTTTTCTTCTACTGTAATGCATTCTTGTATGTTTTTTTATGAATATATTCATTTTTATGCACATCTCCCTCTAATATATGCAGTGTTGTAAACATTGCTTGGGTGAAGAACTGCATTGCAACATTCAGATAAGTTTGCATTCCAAAGGATGGCTGTGGTTTGGTTCTCATGTGTTTTGGAAAGAGAAAATTTGATAGATTTGGCTTTAAATATGAACTGAATGTCTCCCCCTTTCCTGCTTGCTGGTGAGCCATGTATGAACATCCCAATTCCAAGGCTCCAGGTAGATACCCATTTTGGATTAGCATATACCTAATTTTCACATCTCTGTGAAACTCAAGCATGGAGGAAACTGATTGGGGACAGGTGGCAAAAACAGAGTCCCCTTCCCCCACAGGAAAATGACATGTCTTGGTACCCCTAAGGGTGAGAATGCTTCCGCCTTTGTCTCTGACAGCAAAAGGAATCCTTTCGCCCAGTGCGTGCGTCTTAGGTAGAGAACAAAGAGAAACCCCAGCGACCTGTCCATTATCAACCTGAGTTTTTGTATTTAGGAGCTTCGATGCCAACATGGTGTGCTGGGTCTTGGATCGATGGCGTTGAGAAGGAAAGCAGGTGGCCCCAAGGCCATAAAAAGCTCTCACTGGAATTGCATGTGATTGTCCCGGAGTTGCGTTTCAACCCATGTGGTGCCCACAGGAGGGCGAGCTCCAGGTTCCAAGAAACCCTGGAGCCGCAGCGGAAGGGAAGTTCGACTAGAAAGTAGCATTGATGCGGTTCATGGTGAGAACGAATTATGTGATTGTGTGTGTGATGAGGCGCCTAATAGCCGTGGTACCTGCCATACCAACTCTGTGTGAGACTAAAAACCCTGTGAAACTCATTTCAAGCTCTATCACCAACACGGAGTTGGGCAGCTAAAGAAACAATCTCATCTCATCTGGTGTTGCAGAATTCCCTCTGTGCTAAATGAGAATTCTTTCTTCCCCCAACCCACAAGCGCTCAGCGTTTTTTTTTTCTTTCCCTAAAATATAGGGAAAGGTCCAAAGATCTAGTGACTTTTAAAAAAACAAACCCCGCCTTTCCTTGTCTCCAGAATGAAATAAGTGGGAAGAGCACTCTTTGTTTTGAATGGTTTATTATTATTATTTTCAAAAAGTACCTGTCTTCAAACAGTGACATTTTGACTGATTGCATCTTTATTTATTTATTTATTTATTTAATTAAACTTATAGACCCCCCCCCCCATAGCTGAAGCTCTCTGGGCGGTTCACAAGAACAAGAACAGCGTTAGAAATACATAAACATATACAATATAAAACACAATTTAAAAGTACAAAATATTAAGAATTAAAACACTTCCAATATATACAACATGGTTAAAATAATTAAAATGCCTGGGTGAAGAGGAAAGTTTTAACCTGGCGCCGAAAAGATAGTAACATTGGCGCCAGGCGTATCTCCTCTGGGAGGGTGTTCCACAATTCGGGGGCCACCACTGAAAAAGCCCTTTTTCGTGTTGCCGCCCTCCGAGCTTCCCTATGAGTAGGCACTCGGAGGAGGGTCTTCGATGTTGAGCGTAGTGTATGGGCGGTTTCATATCGGGGGAGGCGTTCCAACAGGTATTGTGGTCCTGTGCCGTGTAAGGCTTTGTAGGTTAAAATCAGCACTTTGAACCGGGCCCGGAAACATATAGGCAGCCAATGCAAGCGGGCCAGAATCAGTGTTATATGGTCGGACCATCTGGTCCCCGTTAACAATCTGGCCGCTGCATTCTGCACAAGCTGCAGTTTCCAAACCGTCTTCAAAGGCAGCCCCACGTAGATGGTTGAAGCCAAAGGAACACAATTTTGAAAGCTTCAGTGTTGACATTTCAGATGCAAAACAGGAAAGGGATTTTATTAAGAACCCCATGACTCTTGAAATGGAAAAAAACGATGTAAGAGTTTTGTTTGGCAGAACATTAATATGAGAACCAGTGGAGGTTTCAGCACCTTGGACAGCTGTTGGAAAATCCTGGAGTGGATTCCACTGCCCCACTGACATGGAGCCACCAGCTTCCAGTGATAAGAACATAAGAAGAAACTGGCTGCAGGATCAGGCCAAAGGCCCATCTAGTCCACCACACTGTTCTCACAGTGACCAACCAGGTGCCCTAGGACATACCACATAGGAAGCTGCCTTATACTGAGTCAGGCTCAATGGTCTATCTAACTCAGTACTATATACACTGACTGGCAGCAGCTCTTCAGGGTTTCAGACAGGGAATGTCTCCCACCCCTAGGGATGCCAAGATTTGAACCTGGGACCTTCTGAATGCAAACAGATGCTCCAGCAGTGAGTTATGGCCCTCATGGGTAGTCTGCCACCTGGACCTCAGTGCAATAGCCCTCTTCCCCACTTGCGGTTCCCAGCAACTGATATTCAGAGGCCTCCAAAGCTGGCATTTGAAGCAGTTTTTGTATTCATTTTCTTGTCATGTTGTCTTAGGCTTGTGTATAAAAGGAAACCCTTTAGTTAGGGCTGAGGAAGTATAGGTAAAGGTGGGTGTTCATGCAGTGCTTTGCAGTGCTCATTGACCTACTCCATGACCAGCAGGGGCAAAATAAATTATGCAAAATAGACACATATCATGCAAATTAAACTCACAAAAATTGAGCGTTTCATGGAACGGAATTTGAGTTGCCTTGGTGCAGAATTTTGGCAGCTGTTAACACAGCGTGCCTCCACATTCAACACAGCGTGCATTCACATTCAGGGGTAGCCTACATCTGAATATCTGATGTTAGGGAGCTATACCAATATAAAACTGTTGCTTCTGTGCTCCAGTTGCCAGCTTCTGGAGGCATCTGCTTGATGATGGATTAGATGAACCTTTGATCTGATCCACCTGGGTTTCTGTTATGTAGAATACTACTCATAGTCCTAATGTAACTCACATGCCACCGGGGGTAAGTCGTCCGGGGTCTTGGGGGGTCTTAAGACTCCTTACTTTTTTGGGAGCAGAGTCCCAGTAGGGTCCCTATGACTCCAGCATCCTACAAGCCAATCAGTATGAAAGCAGAGTGTGTTAGCCAATGAGAAGAGTCTTCTAACATGCTTTCTTGTCCTTTCCTGCTGATTTGAGCCAATCAGAGTGAAAGGAGGTGAATCAGCCACTGAGAAGACTCTTCTCAGTAGCTAACACTTTCCCCTTTCATGCTTATTGGCTCGTAGGGACATCCATTGTTGTGGGGCAGTGCACTGTACATTGCCATGAAGCCATTAACAAGGATCTCATTCTCAACCCAGCAGCAGCAAAAAAAAAGGGGGGGGGAGGTGGCATGGCTGTGACTATCATGAAGGGACCCTGCACTTCTGAATTTGCCACTATACTTCTGCATGCCACTCTTTCAGAAAAGAGTATTAGGTATGCAATCAGATTTGCCAGAATTTTTTGGATGTTGTTCATTTTTAGTAATAGGGGAAAAAAGTGATTTGAAAAAAGCATTACTGGGATAATTTGAATTGGCCCAAAGTAAAAAAAAATAGCCCTTAAACAGATGCCAAAACGTTATCTAACTCTTGCAAGAGAGAACTCTTGCAAGAGAGGCCATAGACTTGCTCACACATTACACTGAATGCAGGTACAAACTATATCTACACATGTAAAAGCATTTGTGTGAAGGAGTGCATACTTGATAATTTGTACAGCTCAGCTATTGTGAACGCAGGAACACAAACTACACACTTGCTGAATGTTACATGTGAATAACTGTACAAGTAAATAGCTCAACTATTTATGCTCACAGAGGCACACTGATTGCACACTTCTCTAAAGTAGGAAGTAGTGATCACATGTTAAATGCAACATGTGAGCACCCTTATCCTACTTTATAGAAGACAGTTCTCTATTTGAAAGAGTTCTTTACTTTAAGGGCTATCTGGTTTAAAGATTAAGAAGAGAGAGCAGGTAAGCCGGTAAGGCCTTGAAATTGCCCATCAACAATCACCTGGACAGTAGACTGAGCAGGCAGACGGCTCACCTGGTCACAGCCTTCTCCACGATGAGGAAATGGGATTATGGTCTTTATTTCTAAATTTCCATCTATACATATAAATTAGCACCCCAACATTTTATGTGCAAATCTCTGCCCCCTTTTGTGTGTGTGAAGTGGTTCCCTTTTTTTGGTGACATGAAAGCGTCCAGTCTAATAGGTAACACAGATTTTGGAATGGGCAAATCTCCCCATTTTGGTTTCTCTCCATTTCTCATTCTTCCAGCATTAAGTTCACTTCTCCACATTTCCACATCACTTTGTGATTTTTTTTTTAAAAGGCCTCATGAAAATTCACCAGCGTTTTAGTGTTAATTTCCCCTAATATACACAATTCCCCCTAATATAATGCATTTTGTATGTTATTTGCACTGAGATATGAATTTTATGCACATTTCCCCAAAATATGCATTTTTATACACATAAGTTGGAAAATTGCATTGCAAAATTTGGAGAAGTGTGAATTTCAGAAGATGACTGTGTTTCGGCCCATATATTGTTTTGGGAAGTATGAATTAGGTAGGTTCATGTTTAAAGGTGAACTGGACTGAATCTCTCTCCCATCCCTATGTAAAGTTGGGGCCATATGCCCCCCACCCCATGTGGCCTGGCCACCATCTGCCTTACTTGCTGGTAGGGATGGGTGAGAATTTCAATTGCATTTCAAGCAAAATTTATCAAATTCACACTTTCCGAAACTGTATGGGAACCAGAACATAGCCGTCCTTCAAAATTCACATTTATTAGAATTTTGGGATGCAGTTCGCCAGCTAAACAATATTTATAAAAATACATATATTAGGGGAAAGTGTGCATAAAAATGAATACATGAGTGAAAATAGCATGCAAAAAGGCATGATGTGATGAGATGTGGCTTGCAAAGATGTGTACCTTTGTCAAAACTCCCTACAAAAATGTGTTTATTTGGAGAAATTTGTGCCAAAATGCTGGAGAATTTTCATTAGGAATTTTTTTTAAAAAAATCGCAGATTGCTGCAGAAATGTAGAGAACTGAATTTAACATTAGAAAAGGGAGAAACTGAGAGAACCAAAAATGACAGATCTTTCCGTCCTTACTCTCCGATGACTACCGACTGAGCATTTGGGGGTCTGGACTGAACGGAATACTGCGTGGGTGAGTTTGCAATTGTCGAGGCCAGATATCTCAGCTGGGGTTGCAATTAAAGGGGATGCAGCATCAATGCCTCTGCTCCAAGCTGGATTAAGTTTGGGAGGGGGAGGGGGAAAATCCCCCTCCCCTGTTTCTCTGCCTGTGTAAGGAGAATTTCTGGGTCTGCCGACTCAGGATTAGTGCGTCCTACAAAGGCTGGAGGAGAGCATTGTAGTTCAATCTAGACCTTGAGCTGCTCGCCGTGGGAGGCATCTACTGATCTTTGCAGATGAAGAGGGAGAAAAAGGCCTCTGTGTCTAGGCCAAGATAGCCATGCATGCAGGAGGGGGAACAATCCCCTCCTGGCTGTCAGGAAGCAGGTGTAATTCTCCCCTTGAATAGAGATTTCATGTGAAAGGACAAAGGTGTAATGCTTGGATTTGGTGGGTTCACCAAAACGAATACGCCCACGCCCGAGGCCAGGAGATTTTGCCCCCTTTTGGCTTGGCAAATACAAGAGGCATACAGGAGTGACAAAATCAAATTTGAACGCCTGCAGCCTCCTGGGAATACATTATTTTCCCATGTCAAACACGCTCAACATTTTCCACATCTCGTCCATACCATACCTTTAAAGCACGTAGTTTCCCACAAAGAATCTTGGGGATTTCAGTTTACCACTTACTGAGCTACAATTCCTAGGACCCTTAGCAAACTATAGTTCCCAGGATTCTTTGTTGGCAGCCATGTGCTTTAAAGGCATGGGGGCAGATGTGACCTCAGAAAAGGACTGGCTGCTGAATTTGCTGCGCTCGCCAAGAACTTAAGACTTTTTTTTAAAATCCAGCTGAGTCCTACTCAGAGCAGACTCCCTGAAATTAATGGACAGGACTAATTTAGGCTTATTCATTTCGGTGGGTCCACTCAGAGCAGGCCTTGTTGGATACAACCCTAAGTGCCCACTACCACAGGTGAAACTATATCTAGTTGTGAACTGCCCAGAAGACTGAATTAATGAATTAAATGTAACTACCTCCACCTCCTGTCCCACTATCTTCCCAAGGAACTTCAGGAAGCATATGCGGTCCTTTCTCCCACTCCAATTTTCTCTTCATAACAACCCTGCAGGGTGGGTTCAGCTGAGAGAGTCATCAGCTGAACTTCTTGGCCGAGTATGGAACTGAACCCAAGGGGCAAACCCTTGAAGTGCTTCTGCATCACACTGGTTCTCTGGGTCATTCCTGCTACACCTTAAGGAATGATGATTCCTTGAGCTCTGTCCATCCCCAACACTTTTGCATTGCTTAAGACTCTACTCTGTATGTCAAGGGTGGGAAACCTGTGGCCCTCCAGATGTTGCTGGACCACAACTACCATTATCCCTAACCTTTGGTCATGCTGGCTCGGACTAATGGGAACTGAAGTCCAACAACATCTGGAGGCTCACAGTCTCACAGCCCTGCTTTATGCTGTATTCACTTATTACCTAGTAGCCTTTATCCCACTTAGAAGTCCCTTGAGCTGCTCTCCATGGGAGGCATCTACTGATCTAGAAGTGTTCATTTGGTTAAAGATATGTGAAAGAAATTCAGTTTTCCTATAAAGAGGTAACCAGCAGTTCAGATACATCTCAGGAACTATAGAAAATGGAATGGTGTAATGCATAGAGACTTAGAGTGAGAAATTCGATTCAGTTCGCATTTCAAGCCAAATCTATCAACTTTCCACTTTTCGAAACAGTATGAGAATCGAAGCACAGGCAGCCATCCTTGAAATTTGCATTTATTAGAATTTTGGGATGCAGTTTGCCAACCAAACAATGTTTATACAAATGCATCTATTAGAGGAAAGTGTGCATATTAATGAATACATGAGTGAAAATAGCATACAAAACACATTATATGATGAGAAATTGCTTGCAAAAATGTGTACATTAATTAAAAAAAATACCTACAAACTGTGTTTTATTAGGAGAAATTCACACTAAAACACTGGAGAATTTTCATGAGGATTTTTTTAAAAAAAAATTGCAAATTGCTGCAGAAATGTGGAAAACTGAATTTAAGATTTAATGTTTCATAAGGGAGTCGGTCCATCTCCTTGATCACCTTGGTTGCCCTTTTCTGATCCTTTTCCAACTCTACAATACCATTTTTGAGTTGAGGTGACTAGAACTATACACAGTATTCCAAGTGTGGTTGCCCTGTAGATTTGTATAATATGATATTGGCAGTTTCATTGTCAGTTCCTTTCCTAATGATCCCTAGCATAGAATTCACCTGCTTGCCATATCTCAATGGCCCTTTTCCTGATTAAGCCCACCTAAATGCTGCATCAGGGGGAGTTAAATGGTTTCTATATGAATACAAAGATCCCCTTAGAAAAATGTCTGGGAATTTTAGGTTGTTTCCAGATGACCTGTTTTTTGAGCATTCATTCTGATTTGTTTGCCCAAAGTTCATGGGGAGACTAGACAACACCGGATATTTATTGAACATTCATTCTTGTTTGGTTGTGGGGAGGTTAGACAATGCTGATTCAAGTAAATGTTATCCTACACTTTCCAATGCATTTCCCCATCATTATAAAAATACCATTTTGGGGGGAGGGGAGTGGCTTTGTTGTGCAAGAGCTCCAAAACAGCTTTAATTGCACAACATTTAATTGCAAAACGTTGCAAAAATGTGGCAAGCTTTCAGATTCTCCAGAATGCTTCACCAGGCAAGATGTTAGACAAGTTAGAGAAGAAACTCAGGAAACTTCCCTCCTTCTCTCTGGGTTAATTCCATCCCCCTCATTCCTCCTCCCACCCCTTTACACTTATTGGGGTCTGTACACATTCCTCTTGTGCCAGGACTTTGGATAAAACATCAACTAGCTGTGTTGCCTTTTTAAAAATGAAATGTGCTTGGGCTTTGCATGTTTAAGTTGGCCGTGAAAGCAAGCAACAACCAACCAAACATGGATTTTTTTTTTTTTTTGTAAACTCCTGCCTTCCCCCATCTCCATTCCTTCCTCACCAAAATCAAGGATGGAATCTCTTTATGAATGAAGAGTAAACACGGCACCCAAGATCAAGAATCTTCCCTTTGCCTCAAATTTTGGCTGGGCTGTTTCTATAGATACCGAAAGGAAGCTTTTGGTCAGCTACTCTGCTATTAAAGTGTAGTGCATTGAGAACTTTCTTCATGCTGTGATACCCTTTCAAGGAACAGAAAAGGGTCTGAACTAATCCATGAAAGTTGTCATGCTCTAAGCTAGTAGCCAGCCCTTTCCTTTTCAATCTGGCCTAAAACTATACTGTACTTCACACTTGATTGGGCCTTCAGATAGCAGAACTCAATGTCCCGGCAGGAAATAAGTCTCTCTCTCTGAACAGTGGTGTTGAACGTGGAAAGACCTTGATACTCTACTTGGACATAATTACTGCCTCTTAAGAAATGAGCTTCAAGTTTATGGGAGATTTTTTTTTAACTGCCTTGCTTTTTAATTTTTTTTTTGTTTTTGCTTAACTCTCTATATTTGACTTTTTTAAAAAATAGTCTTTTAAGGCTCACAGGGCAAATGTCAGTATTGATTGGAAGCTCTGGATCTCACCACTAGGAATTTCTTCCGCCTTTTGAAAAGCCTTTTTCCCCTCACCGTGTAAATGTAGAGCCTAAAACACCTGACAACAAGGAATCAGTTACCCTCTTGAATGCACTTTAGGCAAGGTAAAGACTGGCAATTTTGTTTCCTTTGCGTGGTTTGCTCTAAACTCTGTCAAGGGAAAAAAAGAAATAGAAATGTGGCTCTTATGCTATAGGGAGACTTTCCCCTTTGCCTTCACCCCCTAATCAGGGTAGAGAGAATTGCCTTTGAACTTCAGACAGAGAGTTTTGTTTTAATGTATGGTCAATCAATTGCTCCTAATAAGGCTAGAGAACAATGGATAGATGAGTCAATAACAACCTAAATTGAGACTTCACAAGTTAAATACTACTGTATGCTATTAATATTGAATAGAAAATGTCTTGAACTGTCTAGGCCAAAAGGGGGCACCAGGATATTAAAAAAAGAGTGAGTAGAATTTAAGGTATTTGGGGCCATTTGCATTTGAAATTTAAAGTTTCATCTTTAACTCATTTTCTCATTTTCTCTAGCTATTTTGTATGAGAGAGAGAGACACAGAGAGATATCACAATAAAGGTTGAGGCAAGTCTTTAAAGCTTTGTGTGTGTGCGTGCGTGTGTGAGACCAACTTTTTCATTCAAAGCAGCTGTGTGTTTAAGTAAGTGTTCTATTGAGTTATCTTATTAAGTTGTTACAAGTTTATAAACAGCAAAGTCAGAGTGTGATTTGCCTTGAGGGGGGAGGGGAATTACATGAAAACGGACCAATGTTTTAAAGGCACTTTAAAAAAGTGCCATTAGTTGTGCAATTAATTGTTTAAGGTTAGGACCCATTTTCTGTCTGTCTTAGTGTTTCTTTGTTTTAACTCTTTGTTAAATTAACTACTTCTCAAGTGTACTTGCAGATGTCATTATCTGCTATGATGTTCCAAAGTGGAGTGATTTACTATGGAACATTCAAAAGGAAATCTTATTGACTGCACAGGGAAATCTCTCTCATTTTTTAAATTAAATTGTGTGCACTACTAGTACAGAATGGTTGTGAGAATCCAATGTTGAAAATGTATTATTCCTAATAAACAGTTAGCAACCATTTTGTATCCTGTTTCCATTCTAAGTAGGCACACTTATGGATTTTTCTATACTGTTGACTTTGTGTGAATCAATAGGAAATCTATAAATGAAAGCTGCTCCCAGGTTGATGCTGGGATCTGTTTTCCTCAATGGATGCAAGATTTTCTTCTTGCTTGTTATATGTAGTCAAATTTGAGCCAATTTTGTTAAGTGCATTTTCCAAGCATCTTTTAAAAGGTATTGCAACTGTATTCACACTTTAAACTCTGACTGATGCAGAGGCTTTGGACACAAAATGTTAACAATTTCATCACCCTTAGTATCTTTATACATAGGTGGGGGTAAAAAGATGACTTCTGTATTTAAGTTTTGAAACATCCTTAATGATGTCAAATACGTAAAGATATTCTCATTTAACACAATGTTATCATTTTAATATTGCATCAGAAACCAAATCTTATTTCTTGTATTTTTTCTCTCCATTAAATCTGTACCTATTTTAATATATAAAGAAAGTGTAAAGAGCATTACATTAGCATTTGAGATTAATATAGCTAATTTGTATGCTTAAATTGAAGAAATTGCATTCTGAAATAAACAAAACTCTGATTATTCCAAATGCATGTAATTCACCAGTGACGTAGAGTTTAAAGTATGTTCATTGGTTAACGATGATTACATAGTATGCTTTTTAGTTAGTTTTCAAAATAAAAAGTCAATAATTTATCAGTTTTATTTAGTTTTTTAAAATGAAAATGCTGAAACAATGGGAAGGTTATTAGCTTTGTTCCCTATCAGAGTTAACGACATCAAGTTTATGATATATATATATATATGTCACTTATAGTGAACATCTGAGCTCTGGGATATGTTTTGATGTCTTGTAGGTTCCAATGCAGTTAATTCAATGGCAGATTATTCTATATTTTACTTTTATAAGCAGATTGCCTTCTAGCCCTAAATTGACGATGTGAGGTTTATTCTAATTACTTTTAGGCTGTATTCATATTGACCATTGATCAATGTCAAGGAAGTTAAAAACAAGCATAAATTTCCTCCTAAAATTTGTAATTGTCTTTCTAAATATTAGCTAAAATATGACTTATGCTTTCATGTGAAGTACTTCCGGGTTCATTGAATGAAAGGATTGACAACAAAGGCAAGAGAAATCAATTGCACAAAAATGGAAAATGACAGATGTATCAGCAAATGTTTGCTGCCCAACCAGAAAATTCCTCAGTCTATACAAAAACATAACATTGCAAAAAATGGAGGTGGGGGGGGGGAATTTGGCCTAGCCTTCCTTCCCCAAAGGTGAAAAAAGGAAAGATTTTTCTGTGAAGTGTTTTCCCCAGGGTATATGTGTGGGATTGGAAATGTATATAATTATCTAGACTTGTTAAAAGAAAGACAAAGGATTTGTGTGTGTGTGTACCACACCCTTGCTTTGTTTACAAAAGTCTTAGTCTTGTACTGATTCTGCTTCTGACATATTGAAGCCTGACATGCTAAAATGTATCTCTCCTTAAAAGCCACTTGGAATTAACGGAAGCTGTATTGGGTGGAGGGATTGGCGAGAAATTTGATTAATTTCACATTTCAGGTTGAATCTATCAAATTTGCACTTTCTGAAACAATATGAGGACTGAAACACAGCCACCCTTTGAACTTATTTGAATGTTGTTATGCAGTTTGCCATCCAATGTTCTAAAAAATACATATATTAGGAGAAAGTGTGCAGAAAGATGAATATATGAGTGAAAATAACATGCAAAAATTCATTATATGACAAGAAATTGCTTGTAATCATGTGTCCATGAGTCACAACCGCGTAAAAATGTGTTTATTAGGAGAATTTTGCATTAAAATTCTGGAGATCTTTTATGAGGATTTAAAAAAAAAATCTTGCAAATTGCTGGAGAAATGTGGAGAACTGAATTTAAGATTGCAGAAATGAGAAACTGAGAGAACCAAAATTGACAAATCTTTTCCTCCCTAATTGGGTGTCACTCCCATGTTAAATTCAACCCTGTTTGTCTAAACCATGGAAGCTATTTTTGCTAGATCAATTACATATACGGTTGGTTAATAAAATTAGCACTGATCTTATACGTTCAATAAACTTTAAAGATGAGCTTCCCCCACCAACCATATCCTCATGGTTATTTATCTGTTATTTATTTATTGTGGGCAGTTCTTCCCTATGTGAACTGCATGGAGTCTATATCAGATCTCAGCAGTTATTGGGCAAAACCCCATGCTATCATCATACAGAATAAGAATTCTCATTCTGGAGTTGAAGTTCCCCTTCTCACAACTCCCCCTAAAATGAAGAAAAAGTGTTAACATGGGGCTTGTGTTTGGTTGGGTAACCTTTGGGAGGGGGTTGCATTACTGTGTCCGATTTTGAGAGTTCAGGAGAGATAAAGAAAGTAATTTTGTTTTTTGTTAGTGCTAAAGGATAGCAAATAAAATAGAATAAGAACCACCACCAATAAGATTTTAATTGGAAGTCAAAATCCCTTTGCACCTGGGCTAGCCCAGGTCACTGTAAGCAAGAGATTGAAAAGTCTGGGCTCTGTGTAAGTCTCCCTGATCATTGCTTTGCATATTGGCTATGGCACGTGAAGTTGTAGTTTGGCTGTATGTAGGGTTGCCAGGCTCAGGGCCTGGGAATGATTCTGTATCTTTAAGAGAAGAGAAAATTCAGCCAAGTGCAGGTTTTCTTGAAACACTGTAGTGGGAAAAACCACAAGGTGAAATTCTCCTTTCCCCCTGCACAACTTTTAAAGATACAGAAAACCTCTTGGTTGCCAGGCCCAGCCTCCAAGAGGTCTTCTGTGTCTTTAAAAGTTGTTCAGGGGGAAGGGAAAAGTTCACCTTGTGGTTTTTCCCACTACAGTGTTGCAAGAAAACCTGCACTTGGCTGAATTTTCTCTTCTCTTAAAGATACAGAATCATTATCAGGCCCTGAGCCTGGCAACCCTAGCTGTATGTGATGGGTTGGTTTGGTAAGAGGCGCATGGATGCTCTTTGGTTAAGCTTCCTTGTGACAAGAGATCCCTTATGCACTCTTGCTCAGGTGTAGCAAGCAAGGATCCCATGTCCCTCAGATTCCTGTGCTCTCTCTGGTGGAAACAACAACATCAGACATTTTTGTCTTCCTGAGACTATTTTGAAGACGTATGTACAGTTATTGCATTTTCTTCGTTTTCTTTCCCTTTATAAATATCTTTTCAAAATGGGTTATCCAGTGGGAAATTCTCCTATTAAAGTCCCACTGTCATGGAAGGGATGAAAGAAGGCTACCCTTTGGTTCCTTGGCTGTGTGTGTGGGGAGACCTTCCTACAGGATTGACCACTGTGGTAAGCGCGGCGCTGGGCTAGGTGGTCTTTCAGTCTGTGTGGCGAGATCTGGCAGGGCTCTTCTTAACTACATACCGCTTTGCACTTTAAAGTCTACCGTCATGGCATACAAAGGCCCCACTTGCTGGAATCTTATCCTTAAACATTCTGCTCCCTTAGTGGCTTTGATGGAACAGATTTTCACGTTAAGAGCTCAGAATGCTGGGAAATTCTCTTTCAACCAGTGTGTTTATGATTACAGTGTAAAGAACTCTCTCTCTCTCTCAGAACAGTCCAGGCTGTAAATGTATTTGGTTACACTTGGTGTCTTTCTCAAATATGAGCTTAGATAGTGGGAGAGAGTTTGGAAGCAATCCTGTTGCTGTTTCCAAAATGCAATATGGTTCTTCTGAGTTAAAGGCCAGATATTTGGAACTGGCTGTTATGTTTGCATCTTATGTCTCACCCAAATAAACAGCACCACATTGGTCCCAGGCATTGATGCCTTGCTGTGAAAAAGTCTGATCAGATGCACGGTCACTTAACTAAATATCTTCTTCTTCTAAAGCTTACTTCTATACTTCAGTGAGCTATTTAAAGAGAGTAGCTAAAGATGAGCAATAAGGTGCACAAAAACCCAGCTATTTGTAACAGTAAATCTAATGCCTCCATTGTGCAGAATAACCATAATTCCTCTAGTGGGGTAAGCCTTTTTAGTATTTCTCATCATCTGTGTAGGTTTCTAGCCCCTAGGTTTTTTGGGGTATGGTAGGTGAGAATACTCTTGAAGCCTCTAGCTTGGAATGGCTTTTTTTCTGGACCTTCCATGTTATGATTTTGATGTCTTTTGTATGTGTATGCGTTTTTTATAGATTGATTTATTGTACCTTACTGTATTTTTGGTTTTAATATGCTGCTCGCTGCTTTGGACGCCTTGAGTTTATAAATAAACTGTAATAATAACATGCAGATATATCATCTATGCAACTGTTAGAAGCGAAAGTCTTCATTTTGAAAGAGAAAAATTGAAAGAGCTATTGGGGGAATAGATATAAACTATTTTAGGTGAAGAGGCTGAAGGCTGTTTGACATAAATGGAGGATCAAATGTTTCCTGTATTTTCAGGATGCATAACACTTGCTAATCTAACATGGATTTTAGCCATGGAATTGCTAAAGTGGTTATAGCCTCTGTTGAAAAACCATCGGGTGCTTTTGCTGAGATGTTTAAGAATGTTTGCACAACAACAACAACAAATTAAAAGTCATGTGATTCTCCTGAGGTGGCAACAAACTTCAGAAACATTGTCAAACTTTGTACACCATTTTCATCTTCTCAGTGTTTAATGTGAGTGTATTGGGGTGACTTGCACCTGTATTAAGCTAAGAGATATAGAACAGGGAAAGCAGAGAAAATCCCTATGTTTATTTTGTGTGATATGAAATCAAGAACAGAATGTTTTGGTCCCACATTAATGAAGTTCGCTTCACTGTAGGAGTCATCTTGAGCAGGATCGGATTTGTGATATTTTTGCAAAGATGCTATTAAATAGAACATAGATCCAGACCGAAATTGCCAGTTTTCTGGGTAATAATTTGTTGGCAGAAATGATGTAAAAAAACCAACGTTTAATTTTTTATAACCAAAAAAATGACGGAACATTTGGCATATAGGCTATGATTTTATATTGAAATGGAAGGGTTTTTTTTTTTATAAGGGGTTTCAGTTGCAATCTCTAATTAAGTCCAGTGAGAAGTATTTCCTGTTTCTTCTTGCTACCTAATTCTTTACAGGTGATTCTGCAACTCTGCTAGCCATAGCAAAAGATGTTTACTTTACACCATGAATTTCTATCAAGTTGCAAACAGCAGAGTGAAATTGCAGAGGAGGGTGGTTTTTTTGAGGAGTGGTGGTGGAAGCACCTAGGAATACAGGATAGAGAAGATTTTCTGGTTTCTTAGTTAGCCCAAACAGATATTTATATTTACAAATAAGGTGACATCTCACATTACACCAAAGTTATTGTTTTCCCCCAAGATGAACATTTTGAAGGCTGCTAAGTAACTGTATTCAATAGGTAGAGTTCTTAACTCTGCTTTCCACGAGTAACCATTCATAGCCTTGATTTAAGGATCAAATTGGAGAGTTGTTTCCTTTCTCTATACTAAAAATAACCCCCAAAAGGAGATAATTTATGATGGAGACAAATGGGTATCCTTCCTCCACCCAAGAAGGACAAGAAAAAGGTTGCTGTAGATCTGTGCTTACTCACATTCGGATAAACAACATGGAGTTTCCTGCAAGTTTTTTGCTTAAAGGGGCATGTGTTAAAATCTTGATGAAAGGGCAGCAAATCGTCTAGACATGTAAGTTAGACCTAATTCACAGTACCAAAGAGACAAATAATAAGAGTTCCTTTACTTTGCACAAGAAGAACTAGCTCTCCAACGTCCAAAAATATTGGTGCATGGAACATTTTGACCTTTCCAAGCAAATCGACTGACTTGCACTGGGAGAAGCCATTTCTGGGATGGATGTTTTGTGCTAAAGAGTACTCCCTGCCTCATCCTAAGAACAAAATAGTACAAATAATAGTAATCAAGAAATGCAAACAACATTATTAACTGTGATTTCCATCACCCTCTACACAGTACACACATACACAATTGTCCTTCTTTTTCAGCTTGAAGAATTGGTTTGATGCCTGAGCTCCGTATGTATCCCTGTTAGGATCTACAATTTAAATCAGATTCTACTTTCTTTTTGTTGTCTTCAGTGCTTGGTATAATGAAATACTGGTCTTATTTTTAATAATGCCTTTCTTAAAAGGTAACACCAGTCCTCACATTAGCGCCATATTTCCACCTCCACCCCCAATGCATGGTTCTTTCTTTCTTTCTTTCTTTCTTTCTTTCTTTCGTTCGTTCGTTCGTTCGTTCGTTCTTTCGTTCTTTCGTTCTTTCGTTCGTTCTTTCGTTCTTTCTTTCTCTTCTTTGAAAAGTCAAAAACTAGAGAGCAACCCAACATCAAAGTGTCCAAATTAAAATCTGGGTCTATTCTGTGGTGTGCAAACGTATTTCTTCCATTGGCAAATGGAGACTGTCAACACTTCACAGATGAAAATAGGGTCGTCCTTGTAACATCCCTGCCTTTATACCAAGAAGCAGTGTCCTTGTTAAATATTGCCACATCCTGAAACATTACACAGCTAAAAACAGAGATGCTATTGTATAAGTGTGGATACCTCTATTCTCAGTGGAGGATGGTCCATCAGGTCGAATGGGGCACTGCCCCGTCAATCTCACTTTGCTCTCCCCTGCCACACCTGCTTGCCTTCGTACTTATGGCTAGATCAGGGGATGGCACTGCCTGTTGGCTTCCTTTTCCTTGGTCTCAGTGTTGCCATTGTAGAACTCAGCAGGCAGGAGGAGGATGGGGACAATACTAGAATGAGTTGGCTCTGCCTGCCATTGGCTCTGGCTCCACCTCCTGTTGGCCTCCCTGCCTTCTGCCCCACCAGTCCCACTGGGCACCAGCCACCATGGATAGCAGCCTGCGCCCCCTGCCCTTCGGAACACAGAAAAAAGAGGAAGCTGCCTTATACAGAGTCAGACTGTTGGTCCATCTGGCTCAGTATTCTTTTATTATTTATTTATTTATTTAGTCCATTTATATTCCGCTTATATTTAAATAAAACTCTAAGCGGTGTACAACAAGTCCAAACATCTTAAAGCAATAACTACAAAAAACAGTAAAATACAGTTAACTGAACAAAACATCCTCTTTAGTATCAACATAGAATTTTGGGATGCAGTTCACCAACTAAAGAACATTTACAAAAATGCATATATTAGGGGAAAGTTTGCATAACAATGAATACATGAGTGAAAATAACATGCAAAAAGGCATGAAGTGATGAGAAATGGCTGGCAAAAATGTGCACCTTTGTCAAAACTGCCTACAAAAATATGTTTATTTGGAGAAATTTGCACTAAAATGGTGGATAATTTTCATGAGGATTTTTTTTTAAAAAAATTGCAGATCGCTGTAGAAGTATAGAGAGCTGAATTTAACATTGGAAAAATGAGAATGAGAGAACTGAAACAGACAGATCTATCCATCCCTATCAGCGACACGCTGTATTTAACAGGGACAATCCCTGTTTCCTGGGATCCATCCCTGATGGCAATCAACCCTTGCCCCTCTCTTCTCTCTTCGGAAGAATTTGGACATCACATTTTGGAACATTTTCTTGCTGTGTGTATGCTTCACTTGTGCTTGGATGCACAGCTCAGTGGGGAGGACACATGCTTTGGTATGAAGAAGGTTGTACGTCCTACATTCAGTCCCCGGGAAATCCAGATAAGACTGTGAGAGATCCTGGAGTGCCACTGCCAGTCAGTGTAGACAATACTGAGCTAGATGGGCCAAGGGTCTGACTCGGTGTAAGGTAGTTTCTGATGCTCATAATGCTCATATTTTCCTTGCACCACCATCCTGTAACTCACAAAAACCATTTAGTACAAGGTGGCCATTTCCTCTACAGTAAAGAGCCGATCTCACATCTCCGGATGTGTGATGAGGTGAGTATTTTCATTCTCCTGTCCCTGTTTTTCCAGAGGTCTGAGTGGCTGCACAATGCATGCTGGGTGCATTCAGATGGCTAGCTGTCAATTACA